>NW_027361763.1:26265000-26762500 GCF_039654945.1 Dendrobates tinctorius | reverse complement strand
CAAAACATGGTATCCATCCACATACAGCTGTTTCAGGGTATTGCCCCTCATCAGTGTGGAGTAGGAAACTGGCTGGTAGGAGCAATGCCTAGTAAAAAGACTATGAAGAGGAGGATGAATGAACTCATGGAGATCAACATCCGACACTGCGGAGACACCATCACGTGTTTCTCAACGCAGTGATTCTAGAGCACTGCCCCCATCCCTTATGGGAAATATGCAAAACATGCAAAACAGAAGCCGCGGAGACACCATCACGTGTTTCTCAACGCAAGCAATGACCAGCCAGGTCTTTGTCCGGGAAGGAACAACCACGGGAAGGGCAGTCTCCAATGAAGGAAACCACCTATGCCAAAACATGGTATCCATCCACATACAGCTGTTTCAGGGTATTGCCCCTCATCAGTGTGGAGTAGGAAACTGGCTGGTAGGAGCAATGCCTAGTAAAAAGACTATGAAGAGGAGGATGAATGAACTCATGGAGATCAACATCCGACACTGCGGAGACACCATCACGTGTTTCTCAACGCAGTGATTCTAGAGCACTGCCCCCATCCCTTATGGGAAATATGCAAAACATGCAAAACAGAAGCCGCGGAGACACCATCACGTGTTTCTCAACGCAAGCAATGACCAGCCAGGTCTTTGTCCGGGAAGGAACAACCACGGGAAGGGCAGTCTCCAATGAAGGAAACCACCTATGCCATAACATGGTATCCATCCACATACAGCTGTTTCAGGGTATTGCCCCTCATCAGTGTGGAGTAGGAAACTGGCTGGTAGGAGCAATGCCTAGTAAAAAGACTATGAAGAGGAGGATGAATGAACTCATGGAGATCAACATCCGACACTGCGGAGACACCATCACGTGTTTCTCAACGCAGTGATTCTAGAGCACTGCCCCCATCCCTTATGGGAAATATGCAAAACATGCAAAACAGAAGCCGCGGAGACACCATCACGTGTTTCTCAACGCAAGCAATGACCAGCCAGGTCTTTGTCCGGGAAGGAACAACCACGGGAAGGGCAGTCTCCAATGAAGGAAACCACCTATGCCAAAACATGGTATCCATCCACATACAGCTGTTTCAGGGTATTGCCCCTCATCAGTGTGGAGTAGGAAACTGGCTGGTAGGAGCAATGCCTAGTAAAAAGACTATGAAGAGGAGGATGAATGAACTCATGGAGATCAACATCCGACACTGCGGAGACACCATCACGTGTTTCTCAACGCAGTGATTCTAGAGCACTGCCCCCATCCCTTATGGGAAATATGCAAAACATGCAAAACAGAAGCCGCGGAGACACCATCACGTGTTTCTCAACGCAAGCAATGACCAGCCAGGTCTTTTTACTAGGCATTGCTCCTACCAGCCAGTTTCCTACTCCACACTGATGAGGGGCAATACCCTGAAACAGCTGTATGTGGATGGATACCATGTTTTGGCATAGGTGGTTTCCTTCATTGGAAACTGCCCGTCCCGTGGTTGTTCCTTCCCGGACAAAGACCTGGCTGGTCATTGCTTGCGTTGAGAAACACGTGATGGTGTCTCCGCGGCTTCTGTTTTGCATGTTTTGTCAAAGTACTATCACCCCGCCTACTATATATATTGAGGTGATTTTTCAGTGGCCATGAGCTAAGTTCTTACATATTTGTTAATTTGCTGATTTTTTTTTTTTGGGACAGTGCAATGTTGAGCCTGAGCGATCAATGGCTCATTGTTTTGGGCATGATGCAATATGAAAAATGTGTTGTTGGGGATTAGAGGCAATAGCAGCGTTCTGTGATGTGAGAAATGTACATTAATGCTGCTTAAGAACATTTAAATGATTGTGTATCTGTTCTGATTGATATCTTACCCCCTTTATTTGCAACTGCCTTTGCTAATGCACTATTATCCCGTACACTGTATACATCAGTTTGCAGATACATTTTTTATTAATAAAACATTTTTTGTCTTTGGGGGGGATTTTTTCAGGGATAATTCTAAGTTATTACCCCTGTCTCCCTTGGCCATATGTTCTGACACCCTCTTTCCTCTTTCTGGGTGAGAAGTGTAGGGGTCAGTAAGGGTCAGCCCACGTGGAGCAGGGACACCAGAGTAACGTAGGGTGTAAAAGCTCCGCTGTCAGGCAGGGAGACACCTAAATAGGGTTATTTAGACCCCTTTTCCTCCCAAAGCAAATGTTTACAAATCTGCCAAAAATTAGAGTTTTTTCCAGTTACTATTCCTTACATTTTTGTCTGTGTGGTTTGTGGCATGGGGTTATTATCTATTATATTTTTGTCCCCGGCCATCTGTTGTACTCCAAGCTGATGTCATTTAGATAGGAGTCAACAGGGTGATTAGGGAGAGCCGCCGAGGAGCGGGGGCGCCATTTGCGTATCAAGAGGGTGCCAACCTCCGCTGTCAGGTAGGAGAGAGATATAGGGCCCTATAGGGACAAATAGGTTTGTGACCCTCTACCTGACATTGGAACGACTCTCTAGTGTTTGTGGCTGGATTTTGAAAATCAGCAATAAGCCTATTTTTGTTTGCCTGTTTTTTGAAGTTTTGAAAACTTTTTAATGATTGGTTAATAAAGTATCTTTTAAGGATTGATTTTTTTGTATATGAGCCATTGAATAATTAATCCAGAATTATATTTATTAAGAATTTTTATATATGTGGTATATATGTAGTATATATGTATGTTGCATGCATGTATTATATATGTGGTATATATATAGTATGCATGTGGTATATATGTAGTATGTATGTAGCATGTAGTATGTATGTATGTTGCATGCATGTAGTATGTATGTAGCATGTATGTAGTATGTATGTAGCATGTAGTATGTATGTAGTATGTATTTTTGTTTTTTTACATTCAACACATAGGCCGGATGATGGGACTACTACTGTCCCATCATTGGCTAATGTGTCAATCACCGTCATGGTAGCATGACGGTAGCATGTAGTCCCATCGGACGATCCTGCACAGACCCCCGCAGCCTGCTCAGACCCCCGGACAGTCGGTACAGACCACCGGCAGGCCAGCACAGCCCCCCGGAAGGCCGGTACAGACCCCCGGCAGTCGGCACAGACCCCCGGGCAGTCGGCACAGATCACAGGCAGGCCGGCACAGCCCCCCGGAAGGCCGGTACAGACCCCCAGGCAGTCGGCACAGCCCCCCGGCAGGCCAGCACAGCCCCCCGGCAGGCCGGTACAGACCCCCGGAAAGTCGGCACAGACCACCGGGCAGTCGGCACAGACCACCGGCAGGCCAGCACAGCCCCCCGGAAGGCCGGTACAGACCCCCGGGCAGTCGGCACAACCCCCCGGCAGGCTAGCACAGCCCCCCAGCAGGCCGGTACAGACCCCCGGCAGTCCGCTAAGACCCCCGGACAGTCGGTACAGACCACCGGCAGGCCGGCACAGCCCCCGGCAGGCTGGTACAGACCCCCGCAGCCTGCACAGACCCCCGTACAGTCAGCAGAGCCCCCGGCAGGCCGGTACAGACCCACGGCAGTCCGCACAGACCACCGGGCAGTCTGCACCAACCCCCGGGCAGTCGGCACATACCCCCGGGCAGTCGGCACAGACCCCCGGGCGGTCGGCACAGACCACCGGCAGGCCGGCACAGCCCCCTGGAATGCCGGTACAGACACCCAGGCGGTCGGCACAGCCCCCCGGCAGGCCAGCACAGCCCCCCGGCAGGCCGGTACAGACCCACGGCAGTCCGCACAGACCCCCGTGCAGTCGGCACAGACCACCGGCAGGCCGGCACAGCCCCCCTGGAAGGCCGGTACAGACCCCCGGGCAGTCCACACAGACCCCCGGGCAGTCCGCACAAACCCCCGGGCAGTCGGCACAGACCACCGGCAGGCCGGCACAGCCCCCCGGCAGGCCGGTACAGACCCCCGCAGCCTGCACAGACCCCCGGGCAGTCGGCCCAGACCACCGGCAGGCCAGATCAGCCCCCCGGAAGGCCGGTACAGACCCCCGGGCAGTCGGCACAGCCCCCCGGCAGGCTAGCACAGCCCCCCGGCAGGCCGGTACAGACCCCCAGAAGGCCGGTACAGACCCCCGGGCAGTGGGCACAGCCCCCCGGCAGGCTGGCACAGCCCCCCGGCAGGCCGGTACAGACCCCCGGCAGTCCGCTCAGACCCCCGGACAGTCGGTACAGACCACCGGCAGGCCGGCACAGCCCCCGGCAGGCCGGTACAGACCCACGGCAGTCCGCACAGACCCCCGTGCAGTCGGCACAGACCACCGGCAGGCCGGCACAGCCCCCCCGGAAGGCCGGTACAGACCCCCGGGCAGTCCACACAGACCCCCGGGCAGTCCGCACAAACCCCCGGGCAGTCGGCACAGACCACCGGCAGGCCGGCACAGCCCCCCGGCAGGCCGGTACAGACCCCCGCAGCCTGCACAGACCCCCGGGCAGTCGGCCCAGACCACCGGCAGGCCAGATCAGCCCCCCGGAAGGCCGGTACAGACCCCCGGGCAGTCGGCACAACCCCCCGGCAGGCTAGCACAGCCCCCGGCAGGCCGGTACAGACCCCCAGAAGGCCGGTACAGACCCACGGGCAGTGGGCACAGCCCCCCGGCAGGCCAGCACAGCCCCCCGGCAGGCTGGCACAGCCCCCGGCAGGCCGGTACAGGCCCCCGGCAGTCCGCTCAGACCCCCGGACAGTCGGTACAGACCACCGGCAGGCCGGCACAGCCCCCGGCAGGCCGGTACAGACCCCCGCAGCCTGCACAGACCCCCGTACAGTCGGCAGAGCCCCCGGCAGGCCGGTACAGACCCACGGCAGTCCGCACAGACCCCCGGGCAGTCGGCACAAACCCCCGGGCAGTCGGCACAGACCACCGGCAGTTGGCACAGACCCCCGGCAGGCCGGCACAGCCCCCTCGGTAGGCCGGTACAGACCCCCGGGCAGTCGGCACAGACCCCCGGGCAGTCGGCACAGACCCCCGGACAGTCGGCACAGCCCCCCGGCAGGCCGGCACAGCCCCCAGGCAGGCCAGCACAGCCTCCCGGTAGGCCGGTACAGACCCCCGGCAGTCCGCACAGACCCCCGGGCAGTCGGCACAGACCCCCGGACAGTCAGTAGAGACCACTGGCAGGCCGGCACAGCCCCCGGCAGGCCGGTACAGACCCCCGCAGCCTGCACAACCCCCCGGGCAGTCGGCACAGACCCCCGGACAGTCAGTAGAGACCACCGGCAGGCCGGCACAGCCCCCCGGCAGGCCGGTACAGTCCCCCGCAGCCTGCATAACCCCCCGGACAGTTGGTACAGCCCCCCGGCAGGCCGGTACAGCCCCCCGGCAGGCCGGTACAGCCCCCCGGCAGGCCGGTACAGACCCTCGGACAGTCGGCACAGCCCCCCGGTATATGTGGTATATATGTAGTATGCATGTTGCATGCATGTAGTATATATGTGGTATATATGTAGTATGCATGTTGCATGCATGTGGTATACAGTGGGGCAAAAAAGTATTTAGTCAGTCAGCAATAGTGCAAGTTCCACCACTTAAAAAGATGAGAGGCGTCTATAATTTACATCATAGGTAGACCTCAACTATGGGAGACAAACTGAGAAAAACAAATCCAGAAAATCACATTGTCTGTTTTTTTTTCATTTTATTTGCATATTATGGTGGAAAATAAGTATTTGGTCAGAAACAAAATTTCATCTCAATACTTTGTGATATATCCTTTGTTGGCAATGACAGAGGTCAAACGTTTTCTGTAAGTCTTCACAAGGTTGCCACACACTGTTGTTGGTATGTTGGCCCATTCCTCCATGCAGATCTCCTCTAGAGCAGTGATGTTTTTGGCTTTTCGCTTGGCAACACGGACTTTCAACTCCCTCCAAAGGTTTTCTATAGGGTTGAGATCTGGAGACTGGCTAGGCCACTCCAGGACCTTGAAATGCTTCTTACGAAGCCACTCCTTCGTTGCCCTGGCGGTGTGCTTTGGATCATTGTCATGTTGAAAGACCCAGCCACGTTTCATCTTCAATGCCCTTGCTGATGGAAGGAGGTTTGCACTCAAAATCTCACGATACATGGCCCCATTCATTCTTTCATGTACCCGGATCAGTCGTCCTGGCCCCTTTGCAGAGAAACAGCCCCAAAGCATGATGTTTCCACCACCATGCTTTACAGTAGGTATGGTGTTTGATGGATGCAACTCAGTATTCTTTTTCCTCCAAACACGACAAGTTGTGTTTCTACCAAACAGTTCCAGTTTGGTTTCATCAGACCATAGGACATTCTCCCAAAACTCCTCTGGATCATCCAAATGCTCTCTAGCAAACTTCAGACGGGCCCGGACATGTACAGGCTTAAGCAGTGGGACACGTCTGGCACTGCAGGATCTGAGTCCATGGTGGCGTAGTGTGTTACTTATGGTAGGCCTTGTTACATTGGTCCCAGCTCTCTGCAGTTCATTCACTAGGTCCCCCCGCGTGGTTCTGGGATTTTTGCTCACCGTTCTTGTGATCATTCTGACCCCACGGGGTGGGATTTTGCGTGGAGCACCAGATCGAGGGAGATTATCAGTGGTCTTGTATGTCTTCCATTTTCTAATTATTGCTCCCACAGTTGATTTCTTCACTCCAAGCTGGTTGGCTATTGCAGATTCAGTCTTCCCAGCCTGGTGCAGGGCTACAATTTTGTTTCTGGTGTCCTTTGACAGCTCTTTGGTCTTCACCATATTGGAGTTTGGAGTCAGACTGTTTGAGGGTGTGCACAGGTGTCTTTTTATACTGATAACAAGTTTAAACAGGTGCCATTACTACAGGTAATGAGTGGAGGAAAGAGGAGACTCTTAAAGAAGAAGTTACAGGTTTGTGAGAGCCAGAAATCTTGATTGCTTGTTTCTGACCAAATACTTATTTTCCACCATAATATGCAAATAAAATGAAAAAAAACAGACAATGTGATTATCTGGATTTTTTTTTCTCAGTTTGTCTCCCATAGTTGAGGTCTACCTATGATGTAAATTACAGACGCCTCTCATCTTTTTAAGTGGTGGAACTTGCACTATTGCTGACTAACTAAATACTTTTTTGCCCCACTGTATATGCAGTATGTATGTATGTTGCATGTATGTAGTATGTATGTAGCATGTATGTAGCATGTAGTATGTATGTAGTATATATGTTGCATGTATGTAGCATGTATGATGTATGTAGTATGTACGTAGTATGTATTTTTTTTTTTTGTACATTCAACACATTAGCCGGATGATGGGACTACTACTGTCCCATCATTGGCTAATGTGTCAATCACCGTCATGGTAGCAGGCATCGCCCGATGGGACTTGTAGTCCCATCGGACGATCCTGCACAGAACCCCGGACAGTCGGCACAGCCCCCCGGCAGGCCGGTACAGACCACCGGCAGGCCGGTACAGACCCCCGGGCAGTCGGTACAGCCCCCAGCAGGCCGGTACAGACCCACGGCAGTCCGCACAGACCCCGGGCTGTCGGCACAGACCACCGGCAGGCCGGCACAGCCCCCGGAAGGCCGGTACAGACCCCCGGGCAGTCGGCACAGACCCCCGGGCAGTCGGCACAGACCCCCGGACAGTCGGCACAGCCCCCCGGCAGGCCGGCACAGCCCCCAGGCAGGCCAGCACAGCCTCCCGGTAGGCCGGTACAGACCCCCGGCAGTCCGCACAGACCCCCGGGCAGTCGGCACAGACCCCCGGACAGTCAGTAGAGACCACTGGCAGGCCGGCACAGCCCCCGGCAGGCCGGTACAGACCCCCGCAGCCTGCACAACCCCCCGGGCAGTCGGCACAGACCCCCGGACAGTCAGTAGAGACCACCGGCAGGCCGGCACAGCCCCCCGGCAGGCCGGTACAGACCCCCGCAGCCTGCACAACCCCCCGGACAGTTGGTACAGCCCCCCGGCAGGCCGGTACAGCCCCCCGGCAGGCCGGTACAGACCCCCGGCAGGCCGGTACAGACCCTCGGACAGTCGGCACAGCCCCCCGGTATATGTGGTATATATGTAGTATGCATGTTGCATGTATGTAGTATATATGTGGTATATATGTAGTATGCATGTTGCATGCATGTGGTATACAGTGGGGCAAAAAAGTATTTAGTCAGTCAGCAATAGTGCAAGTTCCACCACTTAAAAAGATGAGAGGCGTCTATAATTTACATCATAGGTAGACCTCAACTATGGGAGACAAACTGAGAAAAACAAATCCAGAAAATCACATTGTCTGTTTTTTTTTCATTTTATTTGCATATTATGGTGGAAAATAAGTATTTGGTCAGAAACAAAATTTCATCTCAATACTTTGTGATATATCCTTTGTTGGCAATGACAGAGGTCAAACGTTTTCTGTAAGTCTTCACAAGGTTGCCACACACTGTTGTTGGTATGTTGGCCCATTCCTCCATGCAGATCTCCTCTAGAGCAGTGATGTTTTTGGCTTTTCGCTTGGCAACACGGACTTTCAACTCCCTCCAAAGGTTTTCTATAGGGTTGAGATCTGGAGACTGGCTAGGCCACTCCAGGACCTTGAAATGCTTCTTACGAAGCCACTCCTTCGTTGCCCTGGCGGTGTGCTTTGGATCATTGTCATGTTGAAAGACCCAGCCACGTTTCATCTTCAATGCCCTTGCTGATGGAAGGAGGTTTGCACTCAAAATCTCACGATACATGGCCCCATTCATTCTTTCATGTACCCGGATCAGTCGTCCTGGCCCCTTTGCAGAGAAACAGCCCCAAAGCATGATGTTTCCACCACCATGCTTTACAGTAGGTATGGTGTTTGATGGATGCAACTCAGTATTCTTTTTCCTCCAAACACGACAAGTTGTGTTTCTACCAAACAGTTCCAGTTTGGTTTCATCAGACCATAGGACATTCTCCCAAAACTCCTCTGGATCATCCAAATGCTCTCTAGCAAACTTCAGACGGGCCTGGACATGTACAGGCTTAAGCAGTGGGACACGTCTGGCACTGCAGGATCTGAGTCCATGGTGGCGTAGTGTGTTACTTATGGTAGGCCTTGTTACATTGGTCCCAGCTCTCTGCAGTTCATTCACTAGGTCCCCCCGCGTGGTTCTGGGATTTTTGCTCACCGTTCTTGTGATCATTCTGACCCCACGGGGTGGGATTTTGCGTGGAGCACCAGATCGAGGGAGATTATCAGTGGTCTTGTATGTCTTCCATTTTCTAATTATTGCTCCCACAGTTGATTTCTTCACTCCAAGCTGGTTGGCTATTGCAGATTCAGTCTTCCCAGCCTGGTGCAGGGCTACAATTTTGTTTCTGGTGTCCTTTGACAGCTCTTTGGTCTTCACCATAGTGGAGTTTGGAGTCAGACTGTTTGAGGGTGTGCACAGGTGTCTTTTTATACTGATAACAAGTTTAAACAGGTGCCATTACTACAGGTAATGAGTGGAGGAAAGAGGAGACTCTTAAAGAAGAAGTTACAGGTTTGTGAGAGCCAGAAATCTTGATTGCTTGTTTCTGACCAAATACTTATTTTCCACCATAATATGCAAATAAAATGAAAAAAAAACAGACAATGTGATTATCTGGATTTTTTTTTCTCAGTTTGTCTCCCATAGTTGAGGTCTACCTATGATGTAAATTACAGACGCCTCTCATCTTTTTAAGTGGTGGAACTTGCACTATTGCTGACTAACTAAATACTTTTTTGCCCCACTGTATATGCAGTATGTATGTATGTTGCATGTATGTAGTATGTATGTAGCATGTATGTAGCATGTAGTATGTATGTAGTATATATGTTGCATGTATGTAGCATGTATGATGTATGTAGTATGTACGTAGTATGTATTTTTTTTTTTTTGTACATTCAACACATTAGCCGGATGATGGGACTACTACTGTCCCATCATTGGCTAATGTGTCAATCACCGTCATGGTAGCAGGCATCGCCCGATGGGACTTGTAGTCCCATCGGACGATCCTGCACAGAACCCCGGACAGTCGGCACAGCCCCCCGGCAGGCCGGTACAGACCACCGGCAGGCCGGTACAGACCCCCGGGCAGTCGGTACAGCCCCCAGCAGGCCGGTACAGACCCACGGCAGTCCGCACAGACCCCCGGGCTGTCGGCACAGACCACCGGCAGGCCGGCACAGCCCCCGGAAGGCCGGTACAGACCCCCGGGCAGTCGGCACAGACCACCGGGAGGCCGGCACGGACCCCCGGCAGTCCGCACAGACCCCCGGGCAGTCGGCACAGACCCCCGGCAGGCCGGTGCAGAACCCCGGGCAGTTGGCATAGACCCCCCCCGGAAGGCCCGAACTGACGGCGCATCATGATGCGCACAGACTGCGCATCATGATGGCGTCATTTCGGCAGCCAATCAGAGCCACAGCAGTGGCTCTTTGCATTATGGGAACTTCCGATTCCGATATCCGATATTGAAAAAATATCGGTACTCGGTATCGGAATTCCGATACAGCGAAGATCGGACGATACACGATATTTGCAGTATCGGAATGCTCAACACTAATGAGAAGGCAAAAGCTATATAGAGTATTGGTGAGAATTTGAATCTCAATTTAGATTGGAGGACGCTGAACTATTGTCTCAGGCCCAGTATAGATTACACCGCTATGTGACAGGCAGAAATTGTCTGGTGTATGAGAAGGCAGAAGCAGTATATAGTATTGGTGAGAATTTGAAGCTCACTGTAGATTGGAGGACACTGAACTATTGTCACAAGCCCAGTATAGATTACACCGCTATGTGACAGGCAGAAATTGTCTGGTGTCAGAGAAGGCAGAAGCTGTATAGAGTAGAGATGAGCGACGTTGCCTTTTTTCAGGTCGAGTTTCGCGAAAGTCGGGTCGAACGAAATCGGCCGACTATAGGGAAAAGTTGGGTGTCCGACTGAAACACGAAACCCAATGTAAGTCAAAGGGGAAGAAAAGTCGGCAGTGAGAGCAGGACAGGAAACATACTTACAGTGCCCATTTGAATGCCAAAAGCATCAATTCTTATTACTGAAGCTTGTCACCCTTTATTTACTTCATAATAATAGTTACGCAATGAAAAATGGGGGTTATTTGGCTAAAGTTGTAGTGGGGTAGGGCTGGCTCCAGGTTTTCATGTGCCCTGGGTCAAAGAGCGCCCCTTTAACACATACCACGACTCATGATGCTCCGATACGGCAGAGAAATAGCGGTGTACTACAATGAAAAATACTTCACTTTTTACATCTGACTGATATCTCATTTTAAATTCTCCAATAGCTCCAAAAACGGACAGTATATTACTCCATACAGTATTATGGCCACCGCATAGTGAGTTATGTAATTACTCATTACAGAGTAATGAGGCCCATCTATTTCTCCATACAGAATCATTGGTCCCATATAATGTTTGAAACAGTATATGATGAGCTCCACATAATGTTACAGTATATGTTGTTCACCATAGATGAAGGTCCACTGTCTTATGGGCACAAATAATGCTCCATACATAATGGGCCCCATTTCTAATGCTCTAGTGTATAATGGGCCCTGTAAATGCTGCTCCAGTGTCTGATGTCCACCTTTGGAATGTTCCAGTGTATGGTGGGCCCCATCTATCATTCTCCAAAGTATAATGCTCCCCAAAAATTGCTGTCCCAACATTGAAAACAATGAAATAAGTCCCCTCGCTAGGGAATCCCTGTACTAGTCTGGACTCCTCGTCATCCCCATCTTCCATCTCACTGCACTTGGCTGTTTAGGCAGAGGGTGTACAGACGTGATGTCATTGCGCTCTCTGATCAGAATATCACTGTCAGGAAACGCGGAAGACGTCATGGCGGTGGAGCAGGGAGAGGTAAGTATTTCAACCTTGCAAGTGCTGTGATACTGAGCAAGAAGGGGGGCCCACTCGTTGGCGACGGCACTGGCACATTGCCCCTGATAGTACGGCGGTGTGTCTGACGGCGGGTGGGCCGAATCTGCACTTTCATCTGCAGCTTCCTCTTTGTCACCGTGTAAGGTGGAACAGTAAATGGGAAGGGTAACCTGAGTTTTATCAGGGTCAGATTCAGACTGTGTAGAGTGCGAGGGGAATGTAGTGGTCTGGGTCAATGTACCAGCAGATTCATCGAGCAGTGGATGGGCATCAGTGCACTTGTGTCGCCCCCAGGAGTACGGTCGCCACAGTGGCATTACCTTCCTCCTAGGGAGTGTGATGCCATGCTTGGGAGCAACGAAGGGTCTCTCTAGCAGGTTAACTGATTGGGCGGCGTTATTCCCACGAGTCACGACTAGAGTTGAGCGATACCAGCCGATACTTGAAAATATCGGATCGGAATGGATCGGCCGATCTTAAAAAAAAGTATCGGTATCGCCGATTCCGATACCGGGAACCAATGCAAGTCAATGGGGCCAAAATATCGGAATTAAAAAAACCCTTTCTTTCCTTGTAGGTTAATTCTACATGAAGAAAAACAACTAAGAATGATGTAGAATGTATTGTGGGAGGTGGAGGAGACATTAAAGCCATAGAGGTTTAGCCCAATCGAATGGAATAGCAGGAATTAAACTTTTTTTTTAAAGACGTTAGGAGTTACAAAGATATTGACTATGTTAGCCTCATTTATATTTTGCCAGACATGTATGTCTTCTTCTTCTTTCTTCTTCTTTCTTATTCTTCTTCCTTTTTTTACCTTCTTCTTCTTATTCCTTTTTTTACATTCTTCTTCTTCTTCTTCCTTTTTTTACATTCTTATTCTTATTCCTTTTTTTACATTCTTCTTCTTCCTTTTTTAAATTCTTCTACTTCCTTTTTTTACATTCTTCTTCTTCTTCCTTTTCTTACATTCTTCATATTCTTCTTATTCAACAATTATTATTCTACATATTCAACTTCTTCATCTTCTTCCTATTCTTCTTCATCATATTCTTATTTGTGTCAGGCATTCCTGATGTTGTTATCTAGAAAAGTTAGTTTACACCTTCCGTTCTGCCTGTCACAAAAGATTTACAACAGGATTTGTCCGCGTTCAGTTTGGCCTGCAGCAGCAGGCCTTTTCCAGGGGCACCACGAGGAGGAACGGACTCACCCCCATACACTGCTTAGTCTTCTTCTGCTTATAAATAAGATAATATCATTTGCTCAGAGTATTAGTCTTATGCTTAATGTTCTTCTGCTTTGTTTTTTTATGCTTCTTTGTCTTCTCTCTCATGTTGTTCTGCATCTTGGTGGTTGTCTTCCTGTTCTTTGTCCTCTTGAACCAGCTGACGGTACTGGCACCTGGAGGGGCAGCAGAAGGAACAAGAGCCAATGGCACTACCGAGGACCAGCTGACGGTGCTGGAACCCGGTTACTAAGCAGGAGGTACCTGTGCTACAAAGCACTACCAAGGACCAGCAGACGTTGCCGGAACTCGGATACCGAGATGGAGGCACCTAGGCCAAAGGCTCTGCCGAGAACCAGCTGACGGTGCTGGAACCCGGAGGGGTAGCATAAGCTGCAAGAGCAAATGGAAATAGCGAGGACCAGCTGACAGTGCTGGCACCCGGAGGGGCAGCAGAAGGAATAAGAGCCAATGGCACAACCGAGGACCAGCTGACGGTGCTGGAACCCGGTTACTAAGCAGGAGGTACCTGTGCTACACAGCACTACCAAGGACCAGCAGACGTTGCCAGAACTCGGATACCGAGATGGAGGCACCTAGGCCAAAGGCTCTGCCGAGAACCAGCTGACGGTGCTGGAACCCGGAGGGGCAGCTGAAGTTACCCCTGAAAAGCAAAGTTGGCATGCCGCAAGCTGGCCGCAGTTACCGAATCACACAGTCCTACAGGGGGTGCTTGTCCTACTGGCACTACGGAACAAGCCTTTCTTACTGGAACCCGCAGTCCACATAGGAAGCACCTAAACTGCTGGCACCCTAGCCTCGGCTAACCCAACCGCAACACGACATGGCAACTTGGGGTGGCAAACTGACATTGACACTTCCCGGAAACAGCAGGCAGGGCTGGAACCAAGCTGAGCAGGAGGGAGTACCCGTGCCAAAGTCAGTTATGAGCAGCAACTGGTGATGTTGGAGCCCAGGGACAAGCACTTAGCAGGCTGAGGCCTGATGTGCTGTCAATTGGGAGGCAGCAGGACAGATTGCCTTCAAAACAGCAGGGGAACAGCTGACGTTACTGAACCCCACAAACACAGGAGCTAGTGTTTTACTCTGTGAAGACGGCACTTCCGAGCAACAACTGGCTGTGTTGATGCCCAGGGACAAGCACGGAGCAGGCTGAGGCTGCATTGAAGAAATTTTAAGATCGGTTGTAGACTTCTACTAATTTTAACCAAGCTCCATTTAGGCCTGTGGCTTCACTGATTTTCGTATTTCCCCTGTCCTCCAACCCCGCCAGTTACAGCTCCGAAGTGGCGTCTGCACAATCCACACTTGTTCCTGTGTTACAGGTGTTCAGTCCGGTCAGTTAATCCCCTGATGTGTGTCCGGCAATGTCGCCTGCTCTGTCCACATTCCCAAACATTATGGACTGCACCAGTGACTCTTCGTACTCCCGCAGTTTACGCTCCCGGTTCAACGTTGGTATGAGCCTTTGTACGCTGTCCCGGTAGCAAGGATCTAGGAGGGTGTACACCCAATAATCAGCCGAGACGAGAATGTGGGCGATGCGGCGGTCGTTTCTCAGGCACTGCAGCATGAAATCAACCATGTGCTGCAGACTCCCAACTGCCAAAGAACCGCTGTCCCCTGTTTGAGGCGTGACCTCGGCCTGCTCTGCATCACCCCACCCTCGCTGTACATACTGAGTAGAGGTTTGTGTACCTCCCCCCTCTGGAGAGATGTCTTCCTCCTCCATCGACTCCTCCTCATCCTCCTCACAAAGTGTCCCCTGCCTAGACCTTTGTGAGGAAACACGTAGCGCAGACTGTCCAGAAGCAGATGGCAATTGGGACTCCTCATCCTCCACCTCTTCCGAAACCTCATCCCTTAGTGCTTGCAGTGTTTGTTGAAGCAGGCAGATAAGGGGGACAGTCATGCTAACTAGTGCATCATCTGCACTCGCCATCCGCGTGGATTCATCGAAGGCACGCAAAACGAGGCAGATGTCCTTCATAGAGGCCCACTCAATGGTGCTGAAGTGTGAACGGCGCACAGTGCGACTTGTTTGCGCCTGATGCAGCTGGTACTCCATGACTGCTGCCTGCTGCTCACACAACCGCTCCAACATATGTAACGTTGAATTCCACCGGGTGGGTAGGTCACATACGATGCGATGTTCCGGAAGGCCAAATCGTCGCTGCAGAGCAGCGAGGCGCGATCTTGCCGTGCTGGAACGCCGCAAGTGAGCACACTCTATGCGGACCTTGTGCAACAGTGCATCAAGATCCGGATAGTCCCTCAGAAAGCTCTGCACGACCAAGTTAAGCACATGTGCCAGACACGGGATGTGTGTGAGGTTGCCTAGGCCAAGAGCTGCCACCAGATTTCGGCCATTGTCACACACTACCAAGCCCGGCTGGAGATTCGCTGGCCCAAACCACACATCGCTCTCCTGCTTGATAGCATTCCAGAGCTCCTGCGCTGTGTGGCTTCGATTCCCCAAAGAAATTAATTTGAGTACAGCCTGTTGACGTTTGGCCACGGCTGTGCTCATATCGGTCGTAACAGGCTCCTGCTCTGCTGTTTCTGAGGAACTTGAGTAGGAGGAGGAGTCTATGTGTACAGACTGGAGTCCTGCAATCCGTGGCGTTGGAAAAACACGTACAGCGCCACTCTCCAGATCTGTACCCGGCTCCACAACATTGACCCAGTGGGCAGTGAGGGAAAGGTATCGTCCCTGTCCATGGTTACTGGTCCACGTATCGGTGGTCAGGTGGACCTTGCTAATAACGGCGTTTAGTAGCGCATGTTTTATTTGGCCCTCAACATGTTTCTGCAGGGCAGGGACGGCTCGCCTGCTGAAATAAAAGCGGCTGGGCACGTTGTATTAGGGGACTGCCAATGCCATTAAGTCCCAGAAGGTGTCAGTGTCCACCAGCCTGAATGACAGCATTTCAACTGCCAGAAGTTTGGCAATGCCAGCATTCAGAGACTGTGCTCGGGGATGGTTTGCCGAGTAAGGGCGCCTTTTATCCCATGCCTGTGCTACCGATGGCTGTGATGGATGGGAACGTGCTGCTATGGGTGGAATCTGACAGGGTCTCCGGACAACAGTGGCAGAGGTTCTTCCTTGGCGATCCTGTGAGGAAGCCGAACCAGCAGTGTGTGAGCTGGAGGAAGAGGCCCCAACACGAACTGAAGAGGTGGTAGGTGGTGCTGTACGTTGGCCTTCGTCTTCAGGGTGTCTCTGCAACTCCAACTCGTGCTTGGTGCGCACATGTTTCCACATATTTGTGGTATTGAGGTTGCTGACATTTCTCCCTCTTTTGACTTTCTGATGACACAGCTTGCATTTGACAAAGCAAATGTCATCTGCAACTGTGTCAAAAAAGGACCATGCACTGCAAGTCTTGGGAGCGCCCGTTTTGCCTTTGGAATGAGGAATGCTCCTAACGGGTGCCGAAGTGGAGGGTACAGGCAACCAAGTCTTCCCCCTCCCTCTGCCTCCTGTTTTGGCCATTAGGGGAATCTCTTCCTCCGAGCTGCTCCCACCACCTTCCTGTTCCTCACGCCATGATGGGTCAAGGACCTCATCATCTTCCCTCCCCTCTTCAAACAGCTGCTTCTCCGGGGTTGTCTCGCCAGCACCGTACGCACCAGAAAGTGGCAACTGAGTCTCGTCATCATCTGATGCGTACTGAGGTGTGCTGACCATAGGCACTGGCCCACTCGACTCTTCAGATTCAGAGGGACAAAGAAGTTGCGCATCACTGCATACTCCCTCTTCTTCACATTCAGGAATGCTGCTTGGCTGGCCCCCTCTTTCCAAGCCAACAGATTCCGAGAACAGAAGTAGAGACTGTGATGGCTCCTGTCCATGTCTCTCTGACTGCCTGGGCACTTTGGCAGGTGGTGAAGAGACAGATGGTTGCTCTTCGGTGCTCTGGTCCTGAGAGGCTGTGGAAGTAATTGAAGTCGATGCGTTAGCTGCCATCCATCCGACAACGGCTTCAATTTGTTCCTCCCGCAGCAGTGGGGTACGTTGAGGTCCTACAAAGCTGCGCATAAAGGACTGTTGCCTGTGAAAACTGGGGGATGCTGATCCACTGGTGCCCGCAGCAAGCCCAGAATCCCCACGTCCTCTACCTGCAGAATCCCCACGTCCTCTCCCTGCTGAAACTCCACGCCCACGCGCCTTACTCCCTGCCTTCTTCATCTTGCCAGACTGCTTAAGATAGGCAGAAAAGTACAAAGGGGGGCCTTAGTGTGCTTATTCCTGAACAGCTGGTTACAGGTACAAGAAACACTAATTTTATGAAGTGTGTGTGTGTGGACTACACTTTAATAGGAGCTGATGTGGCCTACACAAGTTCCAAATGTAGTGTTTGGTGAACTTTTTTTGTGGTTTCTTTGTTGGAAACAAACTCAAAGTATGTCAACAAAGAATTGAAACTGATAGTATCATCAACTTTTTGGAGCTATTACAATGCAGGCAGGTAACCTACAATGCAAAAGATGAGGCTCCAAAAAAATTGGGTAATACTAATCTGTCTGCGCCGGCAGGGCACAAGCCAGAAAAAAGGCTCCTCTATCTACTCCTATATAGTGTTTGCAACCAACCAATGTTGATGGATACGGATGGATGCACACTAATAGGAGAAGAAAAAATGAGCTGCACTCAAAGACAAATATGTGTGAGGCAGTGACGCACGTTGAGCGTCCTACAACCAGACGTAGCTGCAGGACACTCTACTCAGCGTGAGCTGCACTCACACACAGTCAGAGACCTCTCAGACAGCCGTGAACAGTGCAGCTAAGTGGGCACTGGCACTGACAGGCTGCAGAAAGGCTCCGCTGTGTACTCCTATATAGTGTTTGCAACCACCGTAGATGGAGACGGATGGATGCACACTAATAGAAGAAAAAATGAGCTGCACCCAAATAAAAATATGTGTGAGGCACTGACGCACGCTGAGCGTCCTACAACCAGATGTAGCTGCAGGACACACTACTCAGCGTGAGCTGCACTCACACACAGTCAGAGACCTCTCAGACAGCCGTGAACAGTGCAGCAAAGTGGACACTAGCACTGAAAGGCTGCAGAAAGGCTCCGCTGTCTACTACTAGTGTTTACAACCAACGTATATGGATACGGATGGAAGCACACTAGATTGAAATTATGTAAAAAATGCAGCTCAAAAATTAAAAGATGTATGAGGCAGCAGTGAGGCACGCTGGGCAGCCTACAACCTGACGTGGCTGCAGGACCCACTCCACAGCGTGAGCTGCACTCACACAGCCCTTGCAGACAGCTGTGAACACTGCTGCTAGGGCAAAGAAGGCTACAGTGGTTTTTTATGTAGCCTGGGTAAAGCACTAGATGTTTGGTGGAATCGCTATTTCTAACTGTCCCTCACAGTCTTCTACAGCAGCCTGTCCCTAACTGAATTCACAGCAGAGTGAACCAGAAATGGCGGCTGCGGTGGCTTTTATAGTGCATCATGACATCATTTCGGCAGCCAATCACAGCCATGCCAATAGTTAACATGCCTACATGCCTAACAGGATGTGCCCACACTTCGGAGGATTCCCATTGGCTTAATCAAAGCAAGCAGGCTCATAGCATGATGGGAACTTCCGATTCCGGTATCCGATATGACAAAAGTATCGGAAGTCAGTATCGGAATTCCGATACCGCTAATATCGGCCGATACCCAATACTTGCGGTATCGGAATGCTCAACACTAGTCACGACCCTCCAAACAGCGTCCATGAAGGCAAAGTGTTTGTTTTACATGGGCAATATGGTTGCAAAGCTGAATCTTAAAGGAATGTCCAGAAGGGCACCACCAGGAGTGGAGCCTGCGGCGTAATTTGACTCAACACGGGCAACCTCAACCATCCAGCAACCGAAAAGATGCACACATTGCAAGCTTAATTCCGTTAGAGGGACACGCGAGGCTCTGGCACGCGAGATTGGCCAATAACTGGTGTGTCATGCCTTTACATGTCCGTGGTTGCATGCGCGCTACACTGAAAGGGCCAGCGTGTGTTGCTTACAGGTGCAGATAACCCACTGAACACCGTTAGTGATGGGGATCTGGGATTACACTTATTACCCGCGAATTATGATTTCCTAGTAAGTGCAGGTCAACAGCTGCTCCAGAATTAGGCCTAACCTTCATTCCTGAAAAAATGAAAAACTTACGTGTGAAAACCACAGGTGCTGTAGCTTACTTAACAGCTCGCCAGCCGTTCTCAGGCGCAGTATGGATTACACGTGATTGCACAAAGGTGAGAAAGGGTACGGTATCATCGGATAACATGTATGGATAGTATAGTGTACACATTCAAAATATATGTCTATAGATCAGGAGGCAGGCTCAGACGGTGTCAGGCACAGTATGGATTTGACGGCCCAGACTACACAGTGGAGGAGCAGGGAGAGGTAAAGATTGCAAATGCTGGGGCCCTGCCCAAGCAAGGGGGGCCCACTCGTGGGCGTCGGTACTGGCACTGGGCCCCTCATATTACGGCGGTGTGTCTGACGGCGGGTGTGCACCACCACCGTCAGAGACACTTGATTGCACTATGAGGGACCCTATGCCAGTGCCCGCGCCCAAGAGTCGGCCTACCCACCTGTCCAGGGCAACGGCACTCGCACGGTTTCGTGCGCTAGGTGGTGACCCCGGCCATGGGGGGGGGAGGCAGCACAGTTAGGGAGTTTTAGAAAGTGGCATATGTTGATGTTGGACATTCAGCTGATGCAAAAGGCGAAATTGGTCAAGTCCCAGGAAGAGGAGGACCAAAGCAAGCCATTTTTCTGTCAACCTATGTGTCATCAGGGGAAGGTGGGACAAAATCCTTGGAAACCCATGCATGGTTCATTTTAATGAAGGTTAGATCATCCACATTTTGTGTCGACAGACGGGTCCTTTTTTCTGTCAGGATTGATCCAGCAGCACTGAAGACTCTTTCCGATAGCACACTTGTAGCTGGGCAAGCGAGCTCCTGTAGCGCATATTGTGCCAATTCAGGCCAGGTGTCCAGTTTAGCGGCCCAATAGTCAAAGGGGAATGACCTGTGAGGGAGAACATCGACATGGGAGGAAAAGTAGTTTGTAATCATAGTTGACAAGTGCTGTCTCCTGTCACTTTCCATCGATGCAGTATTACCAGTCATGTGAGCGGCACTTTAAAGATCAGTCGACAACATGGTCATGAAACCCCTGTCTCCAATGCCACTTCTGATGTGTGCACCACGAACACCTCTTCCAAGCTGCCCCTGGCCCCTACAGCTCGTGTGAGAACCATCACCGCTGCTGTGTGCTGGGAATGCCTCAACCAACCGGTTTACCAGAGTAGCTTGTTTGTTAGCCAATATTAGGTCAAGGTTCTCCTGTGGCTTGATGTTTTGGAATTTGCCTTTATAGCGTGGATTCAGGATGCTGGCCAACCAGTAGTTGTCATCGTTCATCATTTTGGCAATGCGGGGGTCCCATTTTAGGATCTGCAAGGCATAATCTGACATGTGGGCCAATATTCCCGGTGTCAATGATGCAGTGCGACTGCTTGGTGGAGGAGCACTTTCTGGCAAATCCACATCCCTCCAGTCACGCACAAACCCTGTACCAGACCTTGCCACGCCAACATTTTCTCTGGACACACGAGAAGCATCCTCCTCCCCTAAATAATCATCCCCATCATCACCCTCCTCCTCCTCATCTTCCTCTTCTACCTCCACCTCGTCCAGGAGAGGTCCTGGAGCAGACAATGACTGACTGTCATCAAGAATTTCCTCCTCCTCTTCCTCTTCCTCATCCTCGCCTGCAGACGCCTGCTCCTTAATGTGTGTCAAAGTTTGCATGAGCAGGTGCATAAGTGGGATGCTCATGCTTATGATGGCGTCATCTGCGCTTACCAGCCGTGCGCATTCCTCAAAACACTGAAGGACTTTACAGAGGTCTTTCAGCTTTGACCAC
The DNA here is from genome assembly GCF_039654945.1 of Dendrobates tinctorius. Lineage (NCBI taxonomy): Eukaryota > Metazoa > Chordata > Amphibia > Anura > Dendrobatidae > Dendrobates > Dendrobates tinctorius. Next base: position 26,741,447 of record NW_027361763.1, on the reverse strand, counting down.
TGCACACCTGTCAACTCCATGTCTGCCCTCAAAGTGCCTGTCCGGATATCCTCCCACAAATGCATTACAGCCTGCCTCTGTTCGCACAGCCGCTCAACCATGTGCAGGGTGGAGTCCCACCTTGTTGCAACGTTGATAATTAGCCGGTGCTTGGGAAGGTGTAGCAATCGCTGCAGCTTCTGCATACGACTGGAGTGTACGGGCGACCGGCGGATGTGCGAGCACAGTTTTCGAACCTTCTGCAGCAGGCCTGTTAACTCTGGATAATTATTGAGGAAGCACTGCACCACCAGGTTCAAAGTGTGAGCCAAGCAAGGTATGTGTTTGAGTTTTGAAAGGGCTATGGCAGCCACAAATTTACGGCCGTTATCGCTGACTACCTTGCCTGCCTCAAGATGTAGACTGCCCAGCCATGACTCAGTTTGTTGCTGAAAGTAGTCGGCCAGTACCTCCGCGGTGTGTCTGTCGCCCAAACACATCATCTTCAACACAGCCTGCTGACGCTTTCCACTAGCTGATCGATAGTGGGACACCTCGTGTGCAACACTGGCAGCTGCGGATGGAGTGCTGCTGCGACTGTGCTCTGGGGACGAGCTTTCGCTTCTAGAGGAGTAGGAGGAGGAGGGTCGAATGCCTACAGCCAACTGTTTCCTATACCGTGGGCGAGGCAGCACTCTCCCACCACCACTGTCCCCTGTGGACCCTGCATCCACCACATTAACCCAGTGCGCAGTGATGGACACGTAACGGCCCTGGCCATGCCTACTGGACCATGCATCAGTTGTGAGGTGCACCTTTTCACTCACTGATTGCTTGAGTTCATGGACAATGCGGTCCTTCACATGGAGGTGGAGGGCTGGGATGGCTTTGCGAGAAAAGAAGTGGCAACTGGGTAGTTCATAGCGTGGTACTGCATAGGCCATGAGTTTGAGGAAAGCTGCGCTTTCCACCAACCGATAGGGCATCATCTTTAACGAGATTAGTTTGGCAATGTGGGTGTTCAAACCCAGTGTACGCGGATGAGAGGATGAAAACTTTCTTGTCCTACTCATAGTCTCTGGCAGGGTGAGCTGGACGTGAGAGATGCCTATGGTGGAACTAGCGGTGGACAGGGCGGACTGAGAGAGGGTTGATGATGGTGATGGAGTTGGTGTTCTTTCTGATGACCTAGATTCAGTCTTTCGTTGATATAACATTGTGATTCCCTGACAGCTTTGGCCTTGCAACGACACCTCAACATTTGCTGCTGTGCTAACCGGTGGGCTTACAGTGGGGGAAGCAATGTAGCATTGCTGACTACCTTCTTTGGGAGCATTTGCACATGTGGTACTTGAGGTTTTGTGTTCCATCCACGCTTGCAAGTGCATGGTGGTTAACCCTCCGTCAGGCGCAATAGATCTGACAGGCACACAGTAATTAGTTTCACTTCTCTCTCCTTGCCCACTTATCAGAAAACCCCACCCCTCCTAGTTATCTCCTGACTCTACAGGCTCTGTGAAACCTGATATCACAGTGACTCAGCAGACCTTCTAGTGAGCAGATATCAACACTTTGGCTTCTCAGGCACATTGCGCCTGATTTCAACACAAATTGAAAGGTTAGTATTTTCTTTTTTTATTCATCACGATTGTGTATTTAGCTTGTTTTATGAAGGATTAATGCTAAGTTAGTGTACATAAGTACTGTTTTCTTAGACAAAAGGAGGGTGGCTTCTAAGGCACATTGCGCCCTAACACATACTCTTTCTCTCTTGCTTCAGATTTTCTGCTGCAATGGCCAGAATACAGTATGATTCATCTAAACCCCTTCATTTAGAAGAAATGAAGATTTTTTGTTAGAAGATGATGAGGAAGAACCAGCAGTAACTGAGGATTTAGAGGAATCTAGTGACATTTCATCTGAAGATGAGGCAGCAGAATGTAACACTGATTCTGGAACAGAGCAGGATGGTGATGACACTGATACAGAGGAAACAGACACAGATCTAGCTTATTATTTGGGCAAAGATAAAAATACAAAGTGGAACAAAAAGGCACCCAAGAACAAACAGCGCAGAGAATCCCACAATATTATTACACACCTTCCTGGAGTTATTGGAAGTGCTAGAAAAGCTAAAACTGCAGTGGAATGTTGGAGTAATCTAATTACAGATAGCATGTTGGAAACTATTGTTCGGTTCACTAACCAGTATATTGACACAATCAAAGAGCAATTCTCCAGAGAGAGGGACATCAAAAACACTGATGTGATTGAACTCAAGGCATTTATTGGCTTGTTATACCTAGCTGGTGCTTTCAGAGCAAATAGGCAAAGTTTGGAGGAGCTGTGGGGGACAGACGGAGATGGCATCGAAAAATTCAGCCTTGTGATGAATCTGAAACGATTCAAAGTCCTGATCCGTTGCCTCCGTTTCGATGATCTTCTGCTGCAATTGAAACCACTGAAGATGAGTAGAAAATAATTAAGTAACATCTAAGTGCAATATCCTTTAAGTTTTTTTCCATAATTTTATATTTAAGCAATAGTTAAGTAAAGATAACTGGAGCCTATTTGGCGGTACTACCGAAAAGTGGTACTTTTAGATTTAATAAGTTTATGGTTAATAAATGTTTTTTTTTGCATCTGATTTGGTGTAATCTCTTTTAATACATTCCTATGAAGGTCACTGACTACTTCTATAGTCCTGAAATTGAAATATGTAGCTACTATAGGTGGTTTTCTGACCTGTGCTTGTCAGGCACATTGCGCATGAACTGAGGAGAATCTATATTGCGCCTGACGGAGTCTAAGCATGCAACTGTTATTCAAAGTTTTCAGATTATTTCCTCGGCTAAAGGTCTTTGCGCACTTCTTACAGACAACCTTGGCCTGATCATAAGGATTTTGTTCAAAAAAGTGCCACACTGCACTCTTCCTACTTTGGAAGACATTTTGTGTCCTTCCACACTGTGCTATTTTCACCGTCTGGCCAAGCAGTCCAGCAACTTTTTGGCTTTTTGTAACCCGTTTTTGGACTGCTCCGTGCCTGCCAGATAACAGCTATTGCGATGTTGATGCCTGCTGCGGATGCTCCTCCTCCTCTTCAGAGCTATTGGCAGTGGCACCCTCTTCCCCCAATGGATGCCAATCTGGGTCAACAACTGGGTCATCCATCACCTCCTCTTTATTGTCATGTGCACCTTACTCTGTGTCACCGTGTACGGTGGTATAGTATGCGGAAAGGGGCACCGGAGTTTCATCAGGGTCAGAATCTGGCTCAGTACACTGCGAGGACAATGTCGTGCTCTGAGTGAATGTACCAGCAGAATCATTTATCAGTGGCTGTGCATCAGTGCACTCCATGTCAGATTCATCTTGGCCTGGGTAATTCTCCATTTCACTTGATAACCCAGGCATGGTATGTGAAAACAGCTCCATGGAGTAATCTGTTGTGTGGCCTGCCGCATCTTCCAATTTTGGTTGGGTTGAAGGACACAAAGAAAGGTGTGGTTGATGACCATGATCCTCCAAAGACGACTCAGTGCTTTTATTTTTTACAAGTTCAGAAGAGGAGGTGATAGAGCTGGAGGCCGAGTCAGCAATGTAGGCCAAAACTTGTTCCTGAAGCTCCGGCTTTAAAAGCGGGTTACCTACTCCCAGAAAAGGGAGCCTTCGAGGCCTTGTGGAGCCAGACGATGACGCAGGCTTAACACCTCCTGCATTAGGTGTTATTTTGCTTTTGCCACTGCCAGCAGATCCAACACCAACACCATCATTAACAGCTGGCAAACCCCGCACACTAACACGGCCTCTTACACCACACTTCCTCATTTTTTTGAAAAATGTACCCACAATTCCACCAACGATATGGAACTGTAAAACAAGGTACAAGGTGTATATAGGACAGGGGAGAATTTAATTCTCCTACCACTTCTGGACACTGATTTATTGTGTCAGGCCCAATGTATATCACACCGCTGTATGACAGGCTAAATGTGGTTGGTGTGTAAAATGTGATATAGGACGGGAGAAATGGAATGTCCTTACACACTTCTGGACACTGATGTTTTGTGTCAGGCAGCCCAATGTATATCACACCGCTGTATGACAGGCTGAATTTGGCTTGTGTGTAAAATGTGATTTAGGACAGGAGAAATGGAATGTCCTTACACACTTCTGGACACTGATGTTTTGTGTCAGGCAGCCCAATGTATATCACACCGCTGTATGACAGGCTGAATTTGGCAGGTGTGTAAAATGTGATTTAGGACAGGAGAAATGGAATGTCCTTACACACTTCTGGACACTGATGTATTGTGTCAGGCAGCCCAATGTATATTGCAGAGCAGTGTGAAACCAGCAATGCAGCTATCAAGTAGCCTTATAAGGCAGCCTAACAACCAACAGAGCTGATCCACCAAAATATAGCCTCCCCTTGCACTGCACAGTGACTGGTGTGTTGTACAGGCAAAATCGCTAGCAGCAGCAGCTCGTTTTTTTTCTTCTTCCCTGCCTAACGCTCTCCCTACAGAATCTTCAGCAGCAGCAGCTAGCCCTATACTGAAATCAGCAGAAGTAAGATGGCGGTCGGTGTGCACGCCCTTTTATACCACCCGTGACGCCCCCCAAAGCGAGCCAATCACTTGCATGCCCTTCTCAAAGATGGTGGGGACCGCTGCCTATGTCATCACGCTGCCCACAGTGTCCGTTCTTTCTCATTGGCTGAAAAAGGGCGCTGAAGCATCTTTTGAAACCCAACTTTGGCGCTAAAGTCGCCGACCTCGTGGCTGACCTCATGCTGAGGTCGGGTTTCGTTTCATGAAACCCGACTTTGGCGAAAGTCGGCGACTTTTGGATTTTTTCGACCGGTTTCGCTGAACTCTAGTCTTCAGTGCTGCTGGAACAATCCTGACCGAATAAAGGACTCGTCTGTCAACCCAAAATGTTGATGATCTAACCTTCATTAAAATAAACCATGTATGGGTTTCAAAGGATTTTGTCCCACCTTCCCCTGATGACAAAGAGGTTGCCAGAAAACTGCCTCGCTTTTGTCCTCCTCTTCCTCGGACTTGCCCAATTCTGCCCTTTGCAGCAGATGAATGTCCAGCCAACACATCAACATATGCCGTTTTTTAAACCTCCCTATGTGGGCTGCCCACCCATCCCCAATGGCAGGGGTCAACACCTGGCGCACCCGGGCAAGTGCTGTTGCTCAGAACAGGTGGATGGGCCCACTGATGGCCAACGGCACTGCCACAGGGCCCCTCATAGTACAATACAGTGTCTCTGATGGTGGGAGGGCCCACTCACCATCAGACACACCAGCGTACTCTGAGGGGCCCTGTGCCAGTACTGTCGACCACGAGTGTGCCCCTCTTGCTTGGTCATGGCCACAGCACTTGCAAGTTGCAATACTTACTTCTCCCTGCTCCACCGCTGTGTAGTCTGGGCAGTTAAATCCTTCACAGGGACGGCCACTAGAAATTTGGAGGATTGATCGATGATGGTTAAGATGTAGCTATGGCCTGTCCTGCTGACCTCTCCCTTCAGATTATCAGTGGCTACCATTTGTAATGGACGTCATCTTACAAGCGGATGCAGTGGTGCTTTATGATCACCTTTCACAGTTGTGATAATCACAGACGTGTGACATTCCTGCCATCATTTTTCAATGTCTGCTCTCATGCCAATCCAATAGAATCACCTATGGCCTGTGGCTTCTGTCTTTTGCCCTCCAAAATGACCAGACACATCATGATAGGCAGTGAGGACCATGTCTACATCTCTCCCTGTGATCACAATTTAATGGAGATGAGTAACGGTGATGTGATCCACGCTACTGCGATAAAGCAATCCTTTCTTCACAAAGAACCGTTTTCGCTGCCTCCAAAGACACAGTAATTGAGGGCCTGCATCGCTTCTAATCAGAAAAAAAAATCCATAAAAAATCATTTGAAAGGTAACTCACCAAACCCTGACTGATGCACTGGCAGGACGCAGCAGAACCCCATTGATAAAGGTTTAGGCAGCACAGGTGCATTCCACTGATGAGGACAGCCAGTAACCATTTATGGTCCGGCTGCCCAGTGGAAATGCACACAGATGAGGCTTGCATAAGGCATAAGTCACACTGATAAATGTGATGCAAAAGTGTCTGAGCAGCCTATTGATCATGCCCATAGTATTAGCAGGCGGGCTGCTCTGCACTATAGATACATGCATCACACAAGGAACCAAGCCAAATATAAAGGGTTCCGGCTGCGTCCTGCTGAAAAGTGCAAAAAAGATAAATAGATATGGGGTATTGGTTACTATTTTGGCCAAAGCAGATAAGCTCACAACCCAACGTCAAGGGTCCCCAGATATTGTGTAGTAACCAATACCCCATATCTATTTATCTTTTTTGCACTTTTCAGCAGGACGCAGCCGGAACCCTTTATATTTGGCTTGGTTCCTTGTGTGATGCATGTATCTATAGTGCAGAGCAGCCCGCCTGCTAATACTATGGGCGTGATCAATAGGCTGCTCAGACACTTTTGCATCACATTTATCAGTGTGACTTATGCCTTATGCAAGCCTCATCTGTGTGCATTTCCACTGGGCAGCCGGACCATAAATGGTTACTGGCTGTCCTCATCAGTGGAATGCACCTGTGCTGCCTAAACCTTTATCAATGGGGTTCTGCTGCGTCCTGCCACTGCATCAGTCAGGGTTTGGTGAGTTACCTGCATCGCTTCTGCAACATCTACCGGGAGGTAATTCCCAAATTTCTGTTAACACTCGACTTTCCGACTGTACTTGTATTCATGTAGTTTCCAGTAGCGGAGAGTCTGGACTAGCTTACTGAGATTGAAATATATACGAAGATTTAAAAGTTCCACAACATTGTAGACTGTTGCACTCTTCGACTACATTTCCCTTTTTCTACTTTTTAAATTCTGGTGTAATACATAGTGAGCCTGTGAGTGTCTGTGTCTGGAAGTATATATGGAAATTTACAATTACCCCTAGATTGGATACACCTGGTGTGTGCTGATACAGTACCTTTGTTCACAATTTTGTATTACGGTATCATCCATAGTGAGTGAGCGTGTGTGGTTTATGCCTTCTATATATACAGTGAATGGAAGATACCAATTTTTAACCTATGCTCGATCGATACAGCTTGTATCTTGTTATGCAGTACCTTTGTTCGACATTTAGTATTACGGTCAAATCCATACTGAGTGAGCATCTGAGAGTGACTACGGGACTATGTATACAGAGATTACAATTGTACCCTATAATATATATACTTGCTATCTTGTTATCCAGGACCTTTTTTACAACATTTTTTATTATGGTCAAACCCAGACTGAATGAGCGTCTGAGGGTGACTCAGAAAATATTTCAAATTTGGCCAACACTGTATACAGCAGTACGCTTCTGATACAGTAACCTTTTTAACTATTTAGATTGTGATGTAATCCATAATGAGTCTGTGAACGTATGTTTGTTACTCCGGCAATATATTAGGAGCTTTAAGATTACCCCAGCACTGTATAGAGCTGTACGCTTGTGTTACATTACCCATTTACAGCGTTTCATATTCTTGTGTAATCCATACTGGGCCTGAGAGCGTTTGTGTCTGCCTCCTGAAATGTATACGGAGATTCAGAATGTTTACACTATACTATATATACCTTGTATCTGGTGATACTGAACCCTTTTTCAACTTTTTATTTTATTGTGAAATCCATACTGAGGCTGTGAGCGTCTGTGTATGCCTCATGAAATATATACGGAGATTTACTGTTATCCCTAGACTGTATAGAGCTGTACTCCTCTGATACAGTACCATATATCTGCTGGTATTTTGGGTCCATTTTTCAAAACATGAGGAAGTATGGTGGAAGAGGACGCGGACTTGGCCGTGGGGGGCCACATGGTACTGATGGTGTTGGTGGTGCATCTGCTGGTAGTGCCAAAAACACAATAGCAGCTAAATCAGGAGGTGTTGAGCCTGCGTCATGGTGTAGCTCTGGAAGGCCTGTAAGGCTCCGTTTTCTGGGAGTAGGTAGACTGCATTTAAAGCCGGAGCATCAGGAACTGTTTTGTATTACATTGCTGAAACAGCCTCAAGCTCTATCACATCCTCTTCTGAAGTTTAACCTTCGTCAGGCTGCATAATTTTACAACGTTAACAGGCTGCAGAGGTACAATTGTACCTTCATATATACCTCCACTGTGGGAAGACTTTCTCCTTTACTTGGTTTCAGAAACTAAAGTTCATTCAGCTACAAATGTTATGCTGATATCTATTGGCCAGTGTTGTTACTGCTCACTTATGTTGCTGTCAATTAAGTTGATTCAAACTGGGAGTGGCTTCTACTTCTCTTCCTGCCTCCCTCCTCTCAGTAGCCATTTTGCTGTTCATCTCATTGCTGTGAGCACACACATTTCTAGGCTTGTGAAGTCTTCAATTTCTTGGATACGAAGGTAGGAAAGTCTCACAGCATCTAACAGCCAGTTATACCTTCATTCGCCTTATGTGGGGACAGAACAGTCAGAAATTGTCTTTGAGGCTGGACTTGGCTTACATATATTTTGTATGAAACTTATCACTATAGGTATGATTTTTATACGAAAAATGGATAATAATTAGTATCTACATATTGTTTTACTTATATTCAGCACAAAATAAAGATGGTTGCTCTGTTACAAATTTCCTATTGGTCGAAAAAACAGTTGAAGATGGAATGAAAATTCTGAAACCGTATACGGTTTACATAATATATAAATTACATTTATAAATAATTATCACTAGAAATAATTTACTTTTTTATCTGCACTTTAGAATCAAGTTTCATTCTACTTGCCACATGTTACTGAACTAAATTACGAAGCCAAAATTCATCTACCATGTCATCATGAGTGATAGTGATGCTGGATCTAGTTTCCGCCATAATCCATGTTTGCAGGTTAGTATCATTTTGTGAAAAGCCAATAATGTAGTATTGTGTAGTATTTCGGAAAATTATTTATTTTTAATTTTTTCATATTTACAGATTTACGTCTGACGAAATAATGCGAATGCTAGAAGAATCTGATTCTGAGCATGAGGAGGAACCATATGTTGCATCTGATGATGAAAACTATATACCACAAGTGGATGTTACTGAAGAAGATTCAGACATTGAACAAGAAATGGTCATAGAGCAGGAAAAAGAATTCGACTTAGATGAAAGTGTTGAGGATGAGTCTGTGCCTCAAAGTGCAGGCGACATTTGGACTGCTAAGGATAAAACTCAATGGTGTAGTGATCCACTGCCAAATGCAGAAACAAAATCTCGTAATGTCCTACGACAAAGAGGTGGCCCTGCAGCAATCAGCAACCTGTATACAGCAAAAGAGATATTCAAGTCAATCATGACTCCCGAGATGTGTGACATCATATTACGAAAAACGAATCGAAAGGCCAAGAGAGTTTGTGATGCTTACAACAACGAACTGGTACAACGTTTTCCTGATTCTTCTGAACGGCCACCACAAAAAACATTGAAGCAATTTACTGAAACTGAACTCCCTGCATTTTTGGGCATACTGATTGCTGCTGGTGTGCACAGAGACAACAAAGAGAATCTGGAGGAAATGAGGAATGTTGATGCTCTGCCTCTTATACGTGCAGCCATGTCTCGTGACCGCTTCAAGATGATACTCAGATTTATCAGATTTGACAACGAAAATACACGTGCAGAACGAGTGCAAACAGATAAAGCTGCACCAATACGGGATATCTGGACAATGCTGAACAGAAATCTGAAGAGAGCCTACAAGCCATATAATTGTATCACCGACGACGAGCAATTATTTCCATTTAGAGGCCATACTAAATTTACCCAGTATATACCTTCAAAACCAGCTAAATATGGCATAAAGATTTTCTGGGCTTTTGACTCGTCAAACGCCTACCCATTACAAGGTCAGCTCTACACTGGGAAACCAACTGATGGTCCTCGACAAGTAAACATTGGTGAACGAACAGTATTGGACCTAGTGAGCTCGTATAAAGGCTCTGGAAGAAATGTCACCACCGATAACTTCTTTACAACCATGGAACTAGCTAAGGTATTGAACTCCTGGAACATGACACTAGTTGTTACAGTGAGAAAAAACAAAAGGTTCCAACCTAGCAACATGCAGCCTGCCAAAGAAAGGCCTGTAAACTCGACAAATTTTGCCTACAATCATGATGCAACAGTCTGTTCATATGTACCAAAGAAGAACAAATCAGTCGTGCTTCTATCATCTATGCACATGACGGGAGAAGTTGAAGAGACACTAGCAGCCAAGCCAGAGATAATAAAATTCTACAACAAAACAAAAGGTGGAGTTGATGTTATGGATAAAATGTTGGGAGAGTACACTGTGAAACAACGAACATTACGTTGGCCTCTGGCATTTTTCTACAATATGATTGACGTCACTGGGTTTGCATCCTACATCATCTACAGAGAACACAATCCAAGCTTCAGGACAAAGGATCAAGGAAGAAAGTTCCTGAAAGATCTCGCAAATCAGCTGTGTATGCCTGCAATTGAAGATCGTAGTACAAACCGAATGATGATGAGAAACCATTTTCTTCGAGGTGCAGTAGAAATGGTGCTTGGACGATGCATTCTGGTAGCATCGCAAGCAGCAGCTGGCCCTCAAATTCCTCATGGTAGTCGTGGACCCTCCCCTGTTGTTGGTAGTTGCTATGTCTGCCGAGACCTGAGGTGAAAACAACGTAAGACTAGAAAGTCATGTGTGGTTTGAGTGAAACCCATTTGCGATGAACACTCGGTAGCAAAGACAACATGCATTACTTTCCAAGAAAATCAATAAAAAAAGTTTCTTACATTTTCTTTTATAATGTAAATGAACAGTTTTTTTACTTGTTTATAATAATAAAATAGCATTATCATTAAAAAAAATATTATTCTTTTTTCCTTGCATTATCTTCATTCAAAATATCTGAGGGTACATTTGTACCTATGCAGCTTGTTATGGATGCAAAAATATCTCGACTCCTTATCTCGGAAGGGGGTGGAGATATTTTATTGAAATTTGGCCAATATATTCTGGACCAAAACTGCAGAGATGTCATGAAATTTCAGCCCTCTACGGCTTTTTGAAAAAAAGTTATTGCAATTTTAAAACGGAATAGGTACAATTGTACCTACTCAGCTGGACGAAGGTTAAAAAAATGCAAGCACTGAGTCGTAAGAGCAGGGTTCTGGTCAGGAGCAACCCCTTTCCTTGTGTCCTTCACCCACACCAAAAGTGAAGGGTGCGGCAGCACACACTTCAGATTACTCCATGGAGCTCTTTTCACTTATCATGCCTGGGTTAATTAAAAATGGGGCCCATCATATATTGGAGCATTCCAAATGGAGGACATCAGACACTGGAGCAGCATTTATGGGGCCCATTATACACTGGAGCATTAGAAAATGTCCCATTATATATGAAGCATTATTAGGGCCCATCATACACTGGAGCATCATCCATGAGGCCCATTATATACTGGAGCATTATAAATAGTGGCACATCAGACACTTGAGCAGCATCTATGGGGCACATGATACACTGAAGCATTAGAAATGGGGCCCATTATATATGGAGCATTATTAGGGCCCATCATACACTGGAGCATCATCCATGAGGCCCATCATATACTGGAGCATTATAAATAGGGCAGATCAGACATTGGAGCAGCATCTATGGGGCACATGATACACTGGAGCATTAGAAATGGGGCCCATTATATATGGAGCATTATTAGGGCCCATCATACACTGGAGCATCATCCATGAGGCCCATCATATACTGGAGCATTATAAATGGGGCAGATCAGACACTGGAGCAGCATCTAAGGGGCCCATTATACACTGGTGCATTAGAAATGGGGCCCATTATATATGGAGCATTATTAGGGCCCATTATACACTGGAGCATCATCCATGAGGCCCATCATATACTGGAGCATTCCAAATGGGGCAGATCAGACACTGGAGCAACATCTATGGGGCACATTATACACTAGAGCAGTAGAAATGGGTCCCATTATATATGGAGCATTATTAGGGCCCATTATACACTGGAGCATTAGAAATGGGGCCCATTATATATGGAGCATTATTAGGGCCCATTATACACTGGAGCATCATCCATGAGGCCCATCATATACTGGAGCATTCCAAATGGGGCAGATCAGACACTGGAGCAACATCTATGGGGCACATTATACACTAGAGCAGTAGAAATGGGTCCCATTATATATGGAGCATTATTTCGGCCCATAACACAGTGGAGCTTCATCCATGGGGACCATCATATACTGTAGCATTATGTGGAGCTCATCATATACTGTATGGAACATTATATGTGAGCAATAATTCTGTATGGAGAAATATATGGGGCTCATTATTCTGTATGGCGCACAAAGTGGTGGCCATAATACTGTATGTAGTAATATACTGTCTTTTTTTGAGCTATTGTACAATTTAAAATAGATCAGTCATGTCATATAAGCAGTGAAGTATGTGTCATTGTACTATACATATATTTCTGTGCCATATCGGAGCGTCATGAGTTGTGGTATGTGTTAAAGGGGCGCACTGACACTCTTTGGCCCCGGGCACCTGAAAACCTGGAGCCAGCCCTACCCCCCCCACAACTTTAGCCAAATAAGCCCCAGTTTTCAATGTGTAACTATTATTATGAAGTAAATTAAGGTTGACAAGCTTCAGTAATAAGAATTGATGTTTTTGGCATTGAAATGGGCACTGTTGGTGTTTCCTGTCCTCCACTCCCTGCCGATTTTGCTTCCCCATTGACTTGCAGTGGGTTTCGTTTTTCAGTCGGCCTCCGACTTTTCCCTATAGTCGACTGATTTCGTTCGACCAAACTTTTGCGAAAGTCAGGTTTCATGAAACCCGACTCAACCCTAAAAAAGGCAAAGTCGCTCATCTCTATCAGCGAGCACTTGTGTCTTTGGATTCAATAATAAAGCGACTTGGGTATCTTACAAAGCGAAGAAGGAGAAATCAGTGATTTTACTCAGTACCATGCGTCACAATTGCAGTATTGACAGCAATGACAGAAAATTAAAACCAGTTATCATCCTGCATTACAATTAAACAAAAGGAGGTGTAGACAAAATGGATAAGATGGTGGGAGAATATTCATGCAAGAGGCAAACAAAACGATGGCCTGTAGTACTTTTTTCAAATATGCTTGATGTAGCAGCCCTCAATTCATTCATTCATTTATACAGAAACTCATCCAGAATTCCATGCACGGAGGAAGGACAGGAGACGCCTATTTTTGAAGGACCTTTATCATGAACTTGTAATGCCTCACATGATGTGGCGAAGCGACATGAAAGGCTTGCTAAAGCAAACTAAAGAAGCAATGAAACAGTGCGGCGTACAGTTTCAGATGATTCCAGGGCCAGGAGAAAGAAAAAGAAAGCGCTGTTTCATGTGTCCAATAAACTTAGAAAGGAAAACTGAGAGATTTTGTTCAATTTGTAAGGAAAATGTCTGCAAAGAGCATTCTTCCGAAAAAATGACTTGTCAAAATTGTTTGGAAGACTAATATAATAGAAAAGAAACATAATAGAAATGTAGAAAATAAAGAGTACCAGCACCAATTGAAAACACAATTCACCTATACAAACTCAAAAATACGTAATCAAAAAACGGAGAAAAAGAGTTTATTATATACTATGAAAAGTAAGTATTTATTAGTACAAATAGTTCCATAATTAATTAAATACTAAAAATGTATAAAAATGTTATATATATATCACAATCAATATGTATGGATATAAATGATCCACCAGGTAAGTGGCCACAGATTACAAGCAACACACACTAGCAGGACAAAGCATCGATTAACAATTTAGACATAATGGTGTCAAATGAGTTAACATAAGGTAAACATCAAGCAGCTGACCTATTTACATGTAAATGGTTCACATGGCCGACTCTGTGATGGTAAGCTGAATCAATGCCCCCTAGTGGTAAACACCATCATTGCATTCATAGGAAAAGCGCAAAGTCCGCTGTATAGATAAAGTAAAATAAATAAAGAGGCTTATTACCCATTAGTGTTGGTGATAGCTGCCTGCGCAGTGACCACGTTCCCCGACGGGCATTTTGCGTGATGTCTTCTCGCTTCCTCGGGGGCGTGGCCTCAGAGTGGCAGAGATCGACTATAAATACAGGACCTTCCAGGTCACATGACCATAGAAGGGCCAATAGTATGTTTTGCTGTCGCGCATACGCCCTAGAGCACCGCACAGGTCCTACAAGCAATGGTCTCTCTTCCTTTCACTGCACGGCCGCGCAAGAGATCGCAGGAGGACCAGAGGCACTGAAGAGACGCAGTGCAGATAGAATAATAATAATTAAAGTGACAACTGAATACTTAATGATGAAGTAACTGTGAAAGTGATGAATTGAATATGAACATGTGTGAAACAATATATATAAATAAAAGACAAAATATCAAAGTGTCATAATTATTACTAATTATATATGTGTATACAAAAGTAATTAACTGTGCATAATATATGATATAACCATACACCATTACATTATCAAAAATAATAAATACAGTGTAAGTGAGCAGTGCATAATTATTAGATAAAGTCCATATACACAATTATATATCACTATAGACCATTAGGTCTAAGAGGTAAGGTTTCTCCTTGCGGAGAGTGACATGCCAGCTCTGGCTTGTCAAGGTAAGGAGGCTTATTCGCCGTGCAATGCTCCTCTGGGAAAATAATATGCAAATTGCCTCTTCAGAAAGAAAGAGGACTTTTACTCTACAACGCCACCTATTGGTAGTAGCGATCCTACAAGTCACAATCAACCCTTTAATGAGTCTTGTAATATGACTTAGGATAAAAGCCAAATCAGAATCTCAATTTGCAGACACGGTGTTTCGAGCTATTGGCTCTCGTCAGTGCAAAGTATGAGATCTGATTTGGCTAGGTGAGAGGCTAGGCCAGAGCTGGCATGTCACTCTCCACAAGGAGAAACCTTACCTCTTAGACCTCAGTCCAGAGCCTCTCACCTAGCCAAATCAGATCTCATACTTTGCACTGACGAGAGCCAATAGCTCGAAACACCGTGTCTGCAAATTGAGATTCTGATTTGGCTTTTATCCTAAGTCATATTACAAGACTCGTTAAAGGGTTGATTGTGACTTATAGGATCGCTACTACCAATAGGTGGCGCTGTAGAGTAAAAGTCCTCTTTCTTTCTGAAGAGGCAATTTGCATATAGACCATTAGAAATTATACATCCAGTGCAAGTGGACAATACATGTTATACAAAACATGACATTGTAAAAATATATATGTGCACAATATACATATTAAAAACATATATACCAATACAAAAATCAGATAGCATAGTCATTGATATTTTCTTATAATAACTCATGCGAATAATCCTCAGTCTTCTTCTTGTTTTTCAAGATACAAATCCAACAGGTGGCCATCATTCATCATCCAATATTCATATTGAGTAGCATAGAACAACGTTAATATGAAGATTTCTGGTGTCACGCATACTAGGGTTAAGCAGCGTATCTTTAAAGCCTGCCACAAGCTGATCTCTCAGAACTATATCAGGGGGTCTTACATATATACCATCTCGCTTAGCAATCGCAGTGTTGATCTCTTGAAGGGCATTTATGTATTGGGTCATGGATTCCCCCTCCCTTTGAACACGGCTAAACAAGCGCATGCACAATTCTCCGACATCCATGAGGTCTCCGTGCATTTCCTCTAGAATTTGTAACACCTTGTTGAAGGTATCTCGCTCATGGGTAGGCCGGAATATGACGGATCTCCATGCCTCTACATCCAGGGCCATTATGGCAATCTCTGCCTCCATTGCAGGGATCATGGGGTACATCCTCAACATACCCCTGACCTGCTCAGTCCAGTCCCATAGCGGAGTGCGGTTCCCTGTAAAATTTGGAGGTTGCTCAACATTGCCCCCAGCGGTACACTAGCCATTGGGGCACCCACAACTGCTTGATCTGCCACCTCTGCACCCATGGACTGCATCCTGCCGACTATGCCAGGTGTGAGCAGGCTGTGCAGTGACCGACAGGATGGTGAACAATTTTAATTAGCAGTGGGATACTCCAGGCAGGGAGGAAAATAGTTAAATGGGGGAATAAACAGTTCAATTTGCAAAAGATATGCAGAGTTAAAGAACAAAGGATCAGGTAACGGCAGTTCTGGTGAATCCTGCTGGAAAGTCAGTAGTGCCAACAACGGCTAGCACGGAGATTGTCCAATAAGATCCTGTAAACAGCGAAGGTCCATCTTCTGGCGGCAGTGGTTGGTGTCCAGTACCTTCCGCAGAGCCCCTAGTTCATATGCTACAATGGATGACAAGGGTGTGGACCACAGAGCTGTACGAGCCCAACGTGGCTCAGCAAATATACACTGGCAAAATCAGGGCACGATTGTCTGTCCCGTACCCGGTCCCGCTTATGTGGCGCGTGCGCTGTACTCAAGGACATGGAGCATACAGCACCTTGCACACTGCAACTTTCTCTGTCTCTCTCTAGTCCCCGCTGTTGGCGGCAGGAGGTGACGGACACCGGCCTGCGCGATGCTGGTGCTACCAGGATGGAGCTCTCCTCTCTCTGGACGGCTGCAGAACGCATGGCTCCTCTCAATGCAGTGGTCCCTCTGCAGACGGCAGGGCCTGTTGCAGCACCGGTACTCGGTGGGGGGAAGCAGAGCACACCACTATCCTGACTGCGTGCTGCCCCGAGTTAGCGCCAAACTCCCTGCTGCTGCACGCGTTTTATCTTTTATATAACCCCACCTCCCAGGTTCAAAATGTAGGTCCGTCTTCTTATTTCTTCCCCCAGGCAACAGAGGATGCAGCCTCAACAGTTCCGGACCCGGGACGCAGATACCCGCGGTCCGGTACTCCCCCTTACACCTTGTCAGCATATATGTCCACAAATTGTTAGCTAGATATTGAGCATACATATTCATTAGCAATTTACATTTTCTAGTGCTGGACAGAGACAATTGCTGACTTTGTCAGGCATCTAAATGAGACTTGTTTCTCCTTATTAAACTGTCGCTTCCCTTACATTTTCTAAATGTGGATGCTTATAAAAAAATGGTGGAGTACTGGCATGTTTATGTACATTTTAAGCAGATGTAAAAGACTGGGTTAATCTGCTCCACAGATCTATTCAGGCCGCAGCCTTACACATATTGGAACATGGTCATTGCCACACTAAGGCCTTTACCTGGGCTCTGCAGCACTGCCTGTCACCTGAGTAATACACTCCACACACCTCGTCACTCTCTCGGACATATCCAGTAGTTACTCCATTGCTGCTCAACACCATGCAAAATATACATTCTGCCTTCTTGGATACATTCCAGAATACGTCCGTAGGCTTGTGCAGATTGGTCAATGACACTCCTGTCTCCTTCCCTTGAGGAGGCAGCTTACAAGTAAAATGAGGCTTGTACATGTGCCTGACATGGGTCTCAGGCCTGTCAGACTGACCACAATACCGGCCCTCGCTTGCATACACTGGATTTAGAATTTAATTCTAATGCTTTTGGTGTCTGGTAGAATCCAATTTCCTGACATTGATCATACAGCTCCCCAACTCCTGTATTATATTCACCTTACAGCGGCTTCACCGGCAATGACAGCAGCTCCAATGGGATCCGGTGGCAAATATGAACTGTGGAGTTCACAAAACGCAGGTTTCACAGCACATGGTGGCACTCTGTTAATTGTCAGCGAGGGCCACATAATGACATGGCGGTGGACAATTCCAAATGCCAGCTAGATGCCAACTAAAACAGTTCAAATGGGCATGTTTTAGCTGGCATTGCAGCGGATTTGGCCCTGGGGGTCCGCAGCAGATTCTGCTGCTTTGTACCATTAAAGTCAATGGAATTTATTTGAAAAACGCTGTGCACATGCTGCGGAAAAATCTGCGCGGATTAGCTGCGGGTTCATTTCTGCAGCATGTCAATTCTTTGGGCGGATGTGCAGCGTTTCTGCACCCATTGACTTGCATTAATCAGCAGCAAAACCGCAGGTCTCAAAAAGATCTGCAGCTTTGCTGTGGATGAAACGCTGCAGATCGGGAGGGGGGAAGAGTGAGGGCAGAGTGTGGGCGGTGAGTGTGTGCGTGTATGGTGTGTGGGCGGTGACTGGGCGTGTATGTGTGTGCAGGCTATGTGGGTGTGCGGGGGTCTGTGGAGCTCATCGGGCTATGCCTTCTACCCTGACAGTAATTGACACATTGACACTGTCCTCCATATCCTCACTCCATGACACAGACACTGCCACTACTTTCTACAATGCCACTCTTGCATCAGCCATTGACTCGGTCGCCCCTGTCATAACAGAGTGCGACGAATCAATAGACAACCCTGGCATAATAACACCACTACAAAGCTTCGGCAAGCATCCAGAATTGCTGAACGGCGCTGGAAGAAAACGCATTCACAAGACGACTTCACTGCACTCAAATAAGCAACACTTGCATTCAAATCAGCTCTGACCTCTGCTAAAGAGGACTACTTTACATCCTTTGTATCTTCCTTATCCCACAACCCTAAACAGTTGTTCAAAACTTTTAACTCCCTCCTCCGACCATCACTGCCCCCCCTAATCTATGCTGAGGACTTTGCTATGCACTTCAAGAACAAGATAGACCAAACACAACAAGTCTTCATTATTCAACCACCACAACCCCTTTGTATACCAGACCAATGCCCAAACCTCATAGCCTCCCTCTCCAACATCACTGAAGGGGAGCTTGCTCATTTTCTCTCCAAATCACACCTCACCACTTGTGCACTTGACCCTATCCCATCCCACCTCCTCCGCAACCTCGCCACCACTCTTATCTCATCTCTAACCCACCTCTTCAACCTATCACTAACTTCCGGTACCTTCCATTCTGCTGTCAAACATGCTACAATCACGCCTATCCTCAAAAAGTCAACCCTAGACCCAACCGCTATATGCAGCTATTGCCCAATATCACTGCTCCCATTCGCTTCAAACTCCTGGAGCAGCACGTCCACAACTGAACTTTCCTCCCATCTCTCATCTAATCTGCTCTTTGACAACCTACAATCTGGTTTCCGCCCCCATCACTCCACTGAGACAGCCCTGACCAAAATTACTGACGACCTACTTACAGACAAAGCAAACGGACAATACTCTATACTCCTGCTTCTAGGCACATCAGGGGCTCTCCAAACGTGACATGGCATCCGATCTGAATTCCTGCCAATTTTGCATTGAAAAAGTCAAACGCGCTCCTTTCCTTCTGAGCTCTCCCATGCGCCGAAACAATGGTTCACCCCACATATCAGGCATCAGCGTACTCAGGACAAATTGCACAATAACTTTTGCAGTCCAATTTCTCCTGTTACCCTTGGTAAAATAAAAAAAATTGGACCTGAAGTAATTTTTTTGTGAAAAAAGTTAAATGTTCATTTTTTTGGTTTTTAAACATTCAAAAAATTCCTGTGAAGCACCTGAAGGGTTAATAAACTTCTTGAATGTGGTTTTGAGCACCTTGTGGGGTGCAGTTTTTAGAATGGTGTCACTTTGGATATTTTTTATCATATAGACCCCTCAAAGTGACTTCAAATGTGATGTGGTCTGTAAAAATAAAATGGTGTTGCAAAAATGAGAAATCGCTGGTCAACTTTTTAACCCTTATAACTTCCTAACAAAAAAAATTTGGTTTCAAAATTGTGCTGATGTAAAGTAAACATGTGGGAAATGTTACTTATTAAGTTTTTGTGTGCTATATCTCTGTGATTTTAGGGCATAAAAATTCAAAGTTGGAAAATTGAGAAATTTTCAAAATTTTTGCCAAATTTCAGTTTTTTTCACAAATAAACACAAGTTTTATCAAATAAATTTTACCTCTAACATGAAGTACAATATGTTATGAGAAAACATTGTCAGAATCATTGGGATCCATGGAAGCGTTCCAGAGTTATTACCCCATAAAGGGACAGTGGTCAGAATTGTAAAAATTGGCCCGTCATGAACCTGCAAACCACCCTTGGGGGTAAAGGGGTTAAAAAAGATGTTTTGTTTGGTAGGACTTTTTTAAAATCTGTAAAACCGGCGCAATAGTCTGATAACATTATTCCCAGATCCCATACGTGAGTCAGAAAGGCGCGCCGGCATCGTCTCCATGCTGCTCCCATTTAGTTTTAGCTCTTTCCCATTCATTTCAGCTTTTTTCTCGTGACCTCAGACCTGTTTGTTGGCTTCAGCAGAAAAATATTCAGCTTTCCCGTTGACTTGTATTGGATTTGTTATTCAATACGAAGACCCTAATATTAAAAAGTATTTGTGCCGATTTTCCCAAATCTGAATATTTCATGATTCTATCATCTCTACAAATTGCCTTTTTGCTCAAACATATTGTGACTTATGAAGATGTATTTCCAGCACATTAATCAGTCACCCCCAAAATGTTTGGTGTTTTGCAGATCAGTTATGGATCCACCGATCACTCATTATCTGATAGACGCCTCTATCCACATGTTTTTCGAACAGTCCAAAATCACCACATGCACAATATGGTAATCATCAAACTGTTGAAGCATTTTGGCTGGACCTGGGTTGGGATTTCAGTATCAGATGATGATAATGGAGAGAATGAACTGCAGATACTAACAAAACACTTGAGAGAACATGGGATCTGTGTGGCCTTCACCATAAAACTTAAAACGGATAGAGATTTGCATAATGATTTAGTAAAATTTAATCATCCAGAAGTCAGCATCATTATCATTTGTGGGAGCTTCTTTGATGGGGTTGAAATAATAAAGGAGTTACCCTCTCTGTTTATTGACAAAACTTTCATCCTTCCACCATTCTGGGTCTCCAATTACATCAATGTAGGTGACGACTTTCCATTATTGAACGGAAGTCTAGTAGTGGACATTTCATCACAACCTTTTCCTGGTATGGAAGACTTTGTGAAAAACTACAGGAAAATTTATATTATACAACAATCTGAGGAATTTTGGGATGTGTCAGATTTTATATTTCATAATGGAGATAAAGATTCCTTCTTTTCATTCAATTGGACAGAGGACGATGATAATGATCCAGTCGAGTTTACTGTGCCAAGTATAAGGAATCACCTCTCATCAGGGTTTTCTCCGAGATTATATTTCGCAGTAGAAGTTCTGGCTAAAGCTCTACATGAAATGTTCTTATTCATAAAAGACAAATATCAGGAAAATTCCATAACCGGATTTCTACAATACACACGGAAGTTACAGCGATTCATCCAAATGACGAAGAATTCACCGGATCCAACGAAGCCTACATATTACTTCAATGACCAAGGGGAAGCTGAACATTCATATAAGATAACAAACTGGATATTTTCTCATAATATCGGTCGTAAGGTTGTACAAAATATCGAAGTAGGACATTTTACACCATGGGCGGTCAGTGGCCAAGAGCTTTACATGAACAACCAGTCTATAACATGGAAACACGGAGAGGTGAGAAGCGTCATATTATAGATGTGATCATACACGGCCTCTGTCATTCCCTTAACCATCAATATGAATTCTAGATGTAAAATAATAGATTTTACATACTGAATTCATCTACATAATTTTCTTACATTGTAATTCATTACTGTATTCCTGTTTTAGTCTGACAGAACAAATCCAAAATGAAAATCATAAACCCAAGTAACAGAAAATAAGGATAAAAGCAAGATGGAGAATGTAGGAGCCCAAGTGATGGTGATAGAGAGTGGAGATGAGGGCATATGATCGGGTCCCTGCTTATTGGGCAAGCTATGGCTCTTTTAATATACCTATTAAAATGTAGAAACAATCAGTGACACCTATTAATGTGCAAAAAGGTGGAGTTTTAATCACGGTAGATGATGGTCAGTGAGACAACAACCGAGGGAAAAACCCCGACCCAGGATCAAAAGGATTCAACCTGCAGTAGCCAGGATCAGAATCTATATGAATACAAGAAATACTGTCACGAGGCAAAAACCTGTGCTCCGATAGATTGAGCCTAGTCACCAAATACCGGCAGTGTAATCCTGTCTGCATGTAATCAGAGTAGTATAACATATGTGGCAGCATGATGTCACTGCCAGTAATGGTCAAATACAGATAAATCTATTGTGAGGAGAAAATAAAAGGAACGTTCTCACCCAATCAGATGACCGTATGGAGGGGGAGTAGTAAATCTTGTGTTGTAGATTGATCCTCAGTCAATTCTTGGAACGGACAACACCCTGCCGGTCCCTATGGGGCTAACAATGGCCTATTCCCCAGACACCCGCCCTGACAAGGGCAGTCCACAACTACCCCTGTGCTAAACATGCTCTGCACTCTCCCTCAGGTGGGGTCACAATGCGTTTCATTCAAGCATAATCATTAGGGGACTTGCTTGTAATAGGAGATAAAGTGCTAAGTGCTGTCCATGGAAGCGATTCCTATACCGCGAAACGCGCGTTGGAGTACACAAGCCAGCGCCTTATCTTTGCCAGGACATGATGGGTATGTTTAGATAAACCATCCCCCCCCTTTTTTTTCTCATGGATCTTGTGCAATATGCAGGCAATATGTGTCTTTAGCGGTCTCTCTGCTTTGACTGTTTAGCACTTGTCTCAGTGACTATATAGCATTGGTTCTGTGGTGGAACCTGTTTGCCTCAGCTGACATAATTTATCTATGGCAAGTGTGCATGTTATTGGACTCTTGGTCGGTGGGGCTGCACTCCCCACCATAGCACCTCTGATTTGTGTTACTATTTGGGCACAGTGCAATATACCATAGGATTGATCACCCTCCGCACAGATTCCCCAGTACATTTTATTTGCACAATTATTCTATAGTGGCCCTGAGTGATTTAACATTTACCATTTGGCTGCTGGTTTGTTCTTTCTTTTTGGTTACTAATTTATTGTTCATTGTATTACCTCAGTTGTCTTGTTTCTCTACTATGTGCCTGCTTGTTATAAATAAAATCTGCATTGTTTATGATGGAACTTGACTCTAGTATTCTTTGGTGGAAGAGATGCAGATTCTTTCCTTTTCTTTCTTGCAGTCAGCTCTCCTTCACTCTTTGTGATTTTCTATGTGATTTTTTATTTGAATAATGAGAAATGTAATTGTTTGGGGAAAAACGCACTTTTCTGACATTTGAAAATAATCTTTTTAACCATGCCTTGTGTGACGTCCACCATCTTGCAATGTACGATTTTTGCCTACAGTTTCACAGTTCACTGAATGCGTCTATTTGCCATGAGAAGACGATTTCAGTGAAGCCACATTATTTTCTTTATCTGATACACTAACATTTAAATAAAAAAAAAAAAAGATCTTCTAGTGTTTCTGGTCAGAAAAAAACACTTTGCATGGCGGTGTACCGTATTTTTTCCCCCTAAATTTCTGGGGAAAGTGGGGGGTGCATCTTATGGTCGCAATATACTCACTTCTGGTGCGGAGTGGCTCTGTGGTGTGGTGGTGGCGGCGGCGGGCTGTGCTCCGGTGCAGGGGCAGTGGCTCTCTGTTCTCCGTGGGGGGGCTCCACCAGCATTACCTCACAGCCCGGAGGCCCCCACACATCCGTTGCTGCCATGATGCGGTGGCCTCCGGGAACATGGACGCCGGGAAGATGGCCGCCAGTCCAGGGACGGCGCATGCTCAGGTACAGATCTCGTGAGACGAGATTCAGATCTCGGCAACAAGATCTCATCTCAAGGTTTCATCTCCTGAGATCTCGGGACGAGATCTGTACCTGAGCATGCGCCGTCCCCAAAACGGCTGCCATCTTCCCGGCGTCCATGTTTCCAGAGGCCACCACAACATGGCAGCAACAGATGTGTGGGGGCCTCCGGGCTGTGAGGAAATGCCGGCAGAGCCTCCGCCCCTGCACTGGAGCCGCTGCCCCTGCACCTGAGCACAGCGCCCCTGAGCACAGCACCACAGTGCCCCAGCACGGTGCCCCCAGTATAGCACAGTGCCCCCAGCACAGCACGGCACCCCAGCACAGCCCCCCTTCCCAGCACAGCGCCCCAGCACAGCACGGTGCCCCCAGCATAGTGCCCCCAGCACAGCATGGTGCCCCCAGCATAGTGCCCCCAGCACAGCATGGTGCCCCCAGCAGAGCACAGCACTCCAGCACAGCCTCCCTTCCCCAGCACAGCACCCCAGCACAGCACAGTGCCCCCAGCACAGCACCCCAGCACAGCCTCCCTTCCCCAACACAGCACCCCAGCACTGCACGGTACCCCCAGCACAGCACGGTGCCCCAGCACAGTGCCCCCAGCGCAGCCCCCCTTCCCCAGCACAGCACCCCTGCCCCAGCACAGAGCGGCCACCGCACCAGCTTGGGATGGGATTTCCTAGAGGCCACCGCACCAGCTTGGAACACCGAACGACCCCTGTGACCACTCCTCCACCTGTGCCGGATCCCTTCCCTGGTAAGCTGAATTCAGACTGTAAGACAGACCCCCATTTGACACATTATAAATTTTTTTCCTATTTTCCTTCTGAAAATTTGGGGTGCGTCTTATGGTCCGGTGCGTCTTATAGCCCAAATATACGGTAATGATTTTTTTGGGCTTGCAAATGCCATTTACTTTGATATGTTGAAAATCTTGCACCAAAGCCCCATTATTCATCACTTGTGTAGATTAACTTGGACCTTTTATGTCTATCATTGGTGACTTCTGGGTGTACCAAATAAATATTGTGAAGTGGATTTTCATGGGCCCATCTAATATGTGGGTATCAAGGTCTAATGGGGTGCATATGACTATGCAGCAAGGCTGGCCTTCCTGACAATGTGGAAAACAAAGAGTACGGGAGTACCAAATAAATATTGAGAAGTGGCTTTTCCTAGGCCAATCCAGCATATGGGTACCAAGATGTAATGGGGTGCATATGACTATGCAGCAGAGATGTCCTTGCTGCCAATGTGTAAAACAAAGAGTACGGGAGTACCAAATGAATATGCTGAAATGGATTTCTCTGGACCCATCCAGTATGTGGGTTCCAAGGTGTAATGGGGTGCATATGAATTGGTAGCAGGGCAGGCCTTGCATTCAATGCTACCTTTTTTATGGAGGCCCTCCTGGACATCTTTTGAAAGGGGTATTGGGGTGCATCGTAATTCTTGGCAGCCCATCCACTCACAGCATAGGCTACAACAGTTTAGGAAACCCACTGTTTAGTAATGCCCCTGATGTAACCGGGGCCTGTGTGCCAGCTGTGATGAGTGGCTTTAACTTTTCAGAACCCGGGCTCTCTGAAACTACAACTTTGGAGTGTGTCTTGGTGTTGGTGCGGCATGTGTGTAGTTCTTCACCCACCTGCGGGACCGGCGCCTGGTCAGGATACAGTTTCCCATGTGGCTGTAAACACACACAGATATCTTCAGGAGCATAGCACATTTTCTGGAAAACTTTAATAGGAACAAGTTCTCTTTTCATAGTCATTGTCCATCCGCTCCCGTAAAACACAAGCATGACATCTCCTGTACAGTTCCTGGTCTGGCCCTGCCATTTCTTCTGCTGCACATTCTCTATCCCCAAGGCCTGAAGAATCCTCCCGTTGGCAGCCATTGGACGCTCCACGTCTATGTTGACCATCTTTGTCACAAGTACCAGGCTGCCGCTTGCAGTCTCAACTGGATCTTGGATCCCTGTCAGTTCCAGACAGTGTCCCCAGACTCCAAACTGAGATCCTCTTCCTGGCCTCTCCCTGACAGTGCTCCCCAGAAGGCCACTTCCAACTTTCTTCCATATACTCCAGACCACTGAACTGCATCTTGCCTGTTCACACACTCCACTCCAACTGACTTGACTCCTCCCACACATCTTACCTAATCAACTATATCCTATCTACATTTCTCTTTATCAATGGCAATGACTTATATTCTAACCCTACAGTGCCCCCTAGTGTCCCAATGTCCAAACTACATACAGTGCTGTGCAAATTAATTGGGACAAAGCATTTTTTTAAGTAAAATCGTAAGTTGGTTACCAGTCAGTGATTCAAACCAGTTTTATCTGCTTTGAACAGGCACTCTCACCTGTTCAAAACAGTTAAAACTGGTTTGAATCACTGACTGGTAACTAACTTATGATTTTACTTAAAAAAATGCTTTGTCCCAATTAATTTGCATAGCACTGTACCTATGCTGTCCCTACATTACTTTATTACTGCAACAACACATTTTACACATATACATTAGCTAAAGGGAAAGGCACATAGCACCCCCTTTACACTGATGCACCAGTAAAAATAGGCTCTGTGACTTTAAAAGTTGCTCCTTCATAAAAGAAATAAGATGTGTCTGCTTATGTGTCACACACCACATGGCCAACTAGGGTTGGTAAATGTTACAATGACATTTCCCAGTGAATGCATTTGTAGTGGATTAAAGCAAAGTTAAAGGTGAAAAATGCTTCAAAAGCGCTGCATCTGAACTAAGCCCAAGTAGGGGATTCTCCCATAGGCTTACACTGGGCTCGTTGTTCTGTCCGAGTAGAGTATTATAATTTGCTCGACCCGAACAATGAGCACCCGAGCATTTTGCCATTTCATGCCTCCCTAGAACTTTTTTGGTTGTGTCATAGACTCCTTTTTGACACAATTTTGTTGGCCAAGAAAAAATACAGAGCAGATATTTAAAAGTGGTCTATCTTCATCAGAAGCCTCATCTACTGTGGGCTACAAATTGTGGCATTTCAGGCGTCCATTCCTCTGTATTCACTGTCTGTTACCCTACTTCTATAGATCATTTTCGGGTAAAAATAAAAAAACTACATGCCTCATATTATTGGGCTAAAAATAGTGGCATTTGAGGGATCCATTCAACTGTTTTTGCTGTGTCACAGTTTGTTGGACAACCAAGGAGTACAGGCGAGAAAGACACAACTCCAATCCAGCAGAGGCAGGAGAACACTGAGAGAGTTCTGGGAGAGTTTTCTCAGACCCTCCCATTGCAGTGGCCCTGAGGCGTGGGGTACTCTCACAAGGAGTGCAAAGTTTTGGAAGATGGTGAGGGAATACTTTGCTGACCGTACCAACATCCTCCGTGATTCCTCTGTGCCTTTTAATTGTTGGGTCTCAAAGCTGGACATGTGGCATGAACTGACTCTCTACTCCATGCAGGTCCGGGGCTGCCCTGCCGCTAGCGTTTTGTCGGAGCGCATCTTTAGTGCCGCTGGTGGAATTATAACTGATAAGCGCATCCTCCTGTCAACTGGAAATGCTGACAGACTGACTCTAATAAAAATGAACAAGGGCTGGATTGGGCCAGACTTCTCTACACCACCGAATGATAACAGCAACACATAACCTCCCATACAGTGTCTTTTTCTTCCCATGCACCTCTTCACACCCACACATGGGTATACGCTTCTTGATTTTGGCTATTTGCTGTTATCCTTTTCCTTAAATCATCATCCACCACCACTAGATCACCATGGTGACTGTGGTCCGTGATGCAACAGCCACTAGAAAATTTTGCAAGCGTGTTTACATAGCTCGCAACCATCCCGGATTTGGCAGGACAGTCCCATTTTTGATCGCCTGTCCCGCTTTCCCAGGCGGGAGCTTATTTTTCTTGGATTTCACTGAGCCACATGCCCCCCCATGCCCCCACCCATCCTCTCCCTCCCATACACACCCACCGGCCACTGCAGCCCCTCACTGATCAATACCTGCTCTGTCCGAGGCCCCTGATCAAGTGACCCCTGACTCCTCCCCTTCTGTGACCTCATTACAGGTCCTGTGCGCACAGGCCTCGATGTCTGCAGGACTCTGCTGTGCTGGATGTCATGGTGCTAGATGAGGGGAAGTTTATGTGTGGGGTCAGGACGGGTTTACAGATTGGACTGAGCAGAGCCGAGCATGTACGAGGTGTACGGAGCAGAGCCGAGCGAGTACGAGGTGTACAGAGCAGAACCGCGTGTGTACGAGGTGTACAGGGCAGAGTCGCATGTGTACGAGGTGTACGGGGCACAGCCACGCATGTACGAGGTCTACGGAGCAGAGCCGCGTGTGTACGGAGCAGAGACGCGTGTGTACGAGGTGTACGGGGCACAGCCGCACATGTACGAGGTGTACGGAGCAGAGCCATGTGTATGCGAGGTGTGCGGAGGGGAGCTGTGTGTACAAGGTGTATGGAGCGGAGCCGCGTGTGTGCGAGGTGTACGGAGCAGAGCCAAGTGTATTTGAGGTGTACGGAGCGGAGCCGCATGTGTAGGTGTACGGAGCGGATCCATGTTTGTACGAGGCATACGGAATGGAGCCCTGTGTGTACAAAGTGTACGGAGCTGAGCCGTGTGTTTACGGAGCGGAGCAAAGCCACGGAGCGGAGCCGCGTGTATACGAGGTGTATGGAGCATAACCGTGTGTGTACGAGGTGTATGGAGCAAAGCCACATGTGTACAAGGCTTGCGAAGTGGAGCTATGTGTGTACAAGGTGTACAGAGCATGGCCGCCTGTGTACAAGCTGTACGGAGCAGAGTCGCATGTGTACGAGGTTTACGGAGCGGAGCCGTGTGTGTGAGGTGTGCGGAGTGGAACCGTGTGTACAAGGTATACAAAGCAGAACCCTGTGTGTATGAGATGTCCCGGATCCAACGGGACAGTTCTGATTTTGAGAGTCTGTCCCGGCCGAGAGCTTGCTTTTCCCGCAGACACAGGAGTACACGGCGGAGCCCCAAAGAGCACTTTAAAATTCACACGTGACGTTCCACCAGAACAGACGTGCTAGAAGCTGACCGGAAATTAGGTAATTTCGGGAGGAGATTGTGACGGAACCATGGAGGCACTTAAAGGAATGCTTCAGATCCATCACCGTGTCCTCCTCCGATAGCACGGACAATGAGATCGCCTTTGACTCGGGGATGTCGGCCATGTGAGCGGATCATGATATGTCCTGCACCGGGAGGCTCAGGTGGCCATTACAGTGGGAGCTGGGCTGCTATAGTATCTTTATAGAATCTTTTTTTCTCTCTCTGTTTCATTCTTTCTCTCTCTAAACTTTGTTTCTTCCTTTCTCTCTTTTCTTTCTTTCTTTCTTTCTTTCTTTCCCCTCTTCCTTTCTCTTTCTCTGTTCTTTCTTTTGCTCTGTTCTTTCTTTCCCATCTTTCTTTCTCTCTCTAATATTTCTTTCTTTCTCTCTGTTATTTCTTTCTTCCCCTCTTCCTTTCTCTCTCTCTGTTCTTTCTTTCCTCTCTTTCTTTCTCTGTTCTTTCTTTCTTCCCCTCTTTCTTTCTCTCTCTTATCTTTCTTTCTCTGTCTGTTCCTTCTTTCTCACTCTCTGTTCTTTCTTTCTCTCTGTTCTTCCTTTCTCTCTCTCTGTCTCTCTCTGTTCTTTTTTTTCTTTTTCTATCTCTCTGTTCTTTCTTTCCTGTCTCTCTCTGCTATTTATTTCTATCCTCTTTCTTTCTCTCTGTTCTTATCTTCTTTCCCCTCTTTCTTTCTTTCTTTCTTTCTTTCTTTCTTTCTCTCTCTGTTCTTTATTTCTTTCCCCTCTTTCTCTCTCCCTCCCTATCTGTTCTTTCTTTCCCCTCTTTATGTTTTCCTCTCTCTATCTGTTCTTTTTTTCTGTCCACTCTTTCTCTCTCTGTTTTTTCTTTCTTTCCCCTCTTTTCTTTCTCTTCCTCTGTTCTTTATTTCACTCTGTTCTTTCTTTCTTTCCCCTCTTTCTTTCTTTCTTTCTCTCTCTAATCTTTCTTTCTCTCTCTGTTCTTCCTTTCTTTCTCTCTGTTCATTCCATCTTTCTCTGTTCTCTTTATTTCCCTTTTGTTTCTTTCTTTCGCTCTGTTCTTTCTTTCTCTCTTTCTCTGTTCTTTCTTTTTTCCTTTCTTCATTTCTTTCTTTCTATCTGTTCTTCCTTTCCCCCTTTTTCTTTCTTTCTTTCTTTCTTTCTTTCTCTCCCTCTCTGCTCTTTCTTTCCCCTCTTTCTTTTTTTCTCTGTTTTTTTTCTGTCAGCTCTTTCTCTCTGTTTCTTTCTTTCTCTCTATCTCTCTGTTATTTCTTTCTTTCTGCTTTTTCTTTCTCTCTCCCTCTCTGTTCTTTCTTTCCCCTCTTTCTATTTCTTTCCTTCTCTCTTTGTTCTTTCTTTCCCCTCTTTCTTTTTTTCTATCTCTTCCTCTCTGTTCTATTTTCTGTCCCATTTTTCTTTCCCTCTGTTCTTCCTTTCTTTCGCTGTTTTTCTTTCTTCTTTCTTTCTCTCTGTTCTTTGTTTTGTTCCCCTCTTTCTTTCTCTCTCTCCTTTCTTTCTCTCGATCTGTTTTCTTTTTTCTCTCTCTCTGTTCTTTCTTATCCTCAGTACCAGTCAGTGTGCCCACAGTACCAGCCACTGTGCCCTCAGTACCAGTCAGTGTGATCAGCAGTGCTAAATGGGTGTGTTTGGGGCATGAACATGGGTGTGACTAGTTGTGAAATGGGTGTGGTCAGGGCATGGCCTAAAAATTGCCACAGCCTTTATCTCTCTTTCCCTTCTTCAAAAGTTGGGAGGTATGTGTCTATGATGCCCAGTCCAGAAATGTTTACACTTTATGCTGAGGTGCTGTAAAGCCAGTTTGTTTGTACCTTGTTTCCCCAGCATTACTCTGCATGTCTCTGCTTTAACCCTTTGCTTGTTTCCCCCTAACTAGCAGGGATACTGTTACCTGTATGGATGCTGTTCAGTTCCCTGCTCTGCTACGTAGTTGTACATGTGTTGTCTTTGCTCTGCTGCATGGCTATCTGCATGTGCGGTCCATGACTGCCGCTGTGGAAGCTATCCGTGGGTTGCAAGGTCCTCTGCAGTTGGAGCATGACTTTCCACGTGTGTCCAGGCTTGCAGTCGCTGCCAGGTGTCCTAAGCCTCAGCTCCTGTGCTGACTATGCTGTAATGGTTTCTGTTTGCGCTTAGGGTGTGTGTTATGAATGGGTCACTGAGGAAGAAAAAAGCAAGAAATGCTAAGTCTCAGAAAACCAGAGAGGTTGGTCACTATGCAGACTGCAGAGCCCTGATCTTAACACACAACCAGAAGCAGTCATGGAGCGTGCCTATGGTGGTCCTAGACGCCTCATCACAACCAGAGCGCTACATAAGCCTAAAGCAGGAAGAGAGGAAAACTAACTCCCCAGAGCAGACCCCAAAGGAAAGACAGGCCCCCACATGTATTGATGGTGAAGCGAGATGAAAACACAAACAAAGGCAAAAAAATAGGCTGAGCAAATGATGGGGCCAAACTATCTTGCAAGGACAGGAAAGATACTGTCTGCAATCTGCCAAAAACCGTACCAAAAATAATGTCCAACGCTTCTGATAACAAAATTAACCCTGAAGTCACTAGACTTCTCCCACTATATCAGCACTCTGGAATATTCTGAGACAGAGCAAAAAAGAGGCCAATCTAATAAAGGACAAAAAGGCAAGTTGGCAAATACAGATAAATAAGAGTGGAAATTCAGCACAGCCCAGCCGGGCTGGCTGACCACACAAAAACTGAGTTGACCAACAAGAGCAAGTGTGAACATTAGCAAAAAACAAACTTAACTTGAGATGACTGGAGCAGAGCTGAAGTCCAAGACCTGAGTAGCAGACTAATCACCAGCAACAGGATAGGGCGTCGGCTGTCTTATATTCAGTCTGATACTCCAGAGATACAATCACTATCCTCCTCGTCATGTGGCAGACCATTACCAATTAAACTAACCTCACTACCTCCTGTCATTACCAGAGGGAGAACGGAAGGAGAACTCCCAGCTGGTGGAGCAGAAAATGAGCTCATAACAGTACCCCCCCTTGAGGAGGGGTCACCGAACCCTCATCCACGCCACCAGGCCGATCAGGATGAGCCCGGTGAAAAGCACGAACCAATTTATTGGCATGAGTATCCGAGGCAGAGACCCAAGAATTATCCTCCTGGCAATAACCCTTCCATTTGACCAAATACTAGAGTCCCGTCTGACCAAGCGAGAATCCAATATTTTCTCTACCTCATATTCCACATTGCCTTTAACCAAAACAGGGTCAGGAGGAGCCACCACAGGAACTACTGGCTCCACAAACCTCTTCAACAGTGATTTGTGAAATACGTTATAGATTTTGAACGTAACAGGAAGAGCCAACCGAAAAGAAACAAGATTAAGAATCTCCAAAATCTTATAAGGTCCAATAAATCTTGGCTTAAATTTTGGAGATGCAACTTTCATAGGAATATTCTTAGATGACAAACAAACCATATCACCCACTTTAAACCGGAGACCAATGGTCCTATGCCGGTTGGAAAAACGCTGGGCCTTTTCCTGAGAGAGTGACAACTTATCCACCACTTGGTCCCATATCTGCTGCATTCTCACAACCACAGTGTCCACACCTGGGCAGGACGAAGATTCCACCTGTCCCGAAGAGAATCGAGGATGAAACACAAAATTACAGAAAAAGGGTGACATCAAAGTGGCAGAACTAGCTCTATTGTTCAGGGCAAATTCGGCCAAGGGAAAAAATGAGACCCAATCATCCTGATCAGCAGATATAAAACATCGTAAATAAGACTCCAAGGTCTGGTTTGTTCTCTCAGTCTGCCCATTGGTCTGGGGATGAAACGCGGAGGAGAAGGATAACTGAATTCCCAGATTGGAACAAAAGGCTTTCCAAAATCTTGAAACAAACTGGACCCCTCTATCGGACACAATGTTCTCAGGAATCCCGTGTAACTGAACCACCTGTTGTTAATACAAGGGTACCAACTCAGCAGAAGATGGCAACTTTGAGAGTGGTACAAGATGGACCATCTTCGAAAATCTATCACAAATCACCCAGATAACAGTCATTCTCTGAGAGACAGGAAGATCAGAAATAAAATCCATTGAGATATGAGTCCATGGCCTCCTGGGCACCGGGAGGGGCATCAGCAACCCACTAGAACGAGAACAGGGTTTAGACCGAGAACAAGTCCCACAGGACTGTACAAAATTCCTCACATCATGAGGCAAGGCAGGCCACCAAAACAACCGACTCACCAAATCTCTGGTACCAAAAAATACCTGGATGACCAGCCAATGCGGAGCAATGGACTTCAGACATCACTCTCTTTCTCCACTGGTCAGGAACATACAATCTTCCCATAGGGCAGCGCTCAGGGTTATCCTCCTGAAATTTCTCCAGGGCGCGTCTCAAATCGGGCGAAATGGCAGAAAGAACTACCCCCTCACCTAGGATAGTAGTAGGCTCGGTCACATTAAGAGAATCAGCAAAGAAACTCCTAGAAAGGGCGTCTGCCTTAACATCCTTAGTCCCCGGAAGAAAAGAGACCACAAAATTAAAACGCGTGAAAAACAAGGCCCATCTAGCCTGTCTAGGATTCAAGCGTTTAGCCGACTCCAGATAAATCAGATTCTTGTGATCGGTGAGGACCACAAATTGATGTCTAGCTCCCTCCAACCAATGTCTCCACTCCTCAAATGCCCATTTCATGGCCAACAAATCCCAATTCTCCACGTCATAGTTGCGTTCAGATGGGGAGAACTTTCGAGAAAAGAAGGCACAGGGATTCATCTTAGAAGTCACAGGATCTTTTTGGGACAAAACAGCTCCTGCACCAGTCTCAGAAGCGTCTACCTCCACTTGAAATGGAAGTGAGACATCAGGTTGCCGTAGAACTGTAGCTGAAGTAAATTTCCGCTTAAGCTCCTGAAATGCTGAGACAGCCTCAGGAGACCAATTCAGCACATCAGCTCCCTTCTTGGTCAGATCAGTCAGTGGTTTGACAATACTGGAAAAATTACCTATAAATTTACGATAGAAATTAGCAAAACCCAAAAACTTCTGGAGAGCCTTCAGAGAAGTAGGCTGAACCCAATCATAAATGGCCTGTACCTTGGCCGGGTCCATTTCAATAGTCGATGGAGACAAGGTAAATCCCAAAAATGAAATCCTCTGTACACCAAAGAGGCATTTCGATCCCTTAACAAACAGGGAATTCTCCCTCAAAATCCGGAACACAGTCCGGACATGTTCCACATGGGAATCCCAATCACTAGAAAAGATCAAAATATCATCCAGATAGATGATCAAAAACTTATCTACAAAGTCTCGAAAAATATCATTCACAAAGGACTGGAAGACAGAAGGGGCATTAGAGAGCCCAAAAGGCATCACCAGGTACTCAAAATGTCCCTCCGGAGTATTAAACGCCGTCTTCCATTCATCCCCCTGATTGATGCGAATAAGATTATATGCCCTCCTGAGGTCAAGCTTAGTAAACCAGCAGGCACTCTTAACTCTGGAGACTAAATCAGACATCAGAGGTAACGGGTACTGGTATTTAACCGTCATCTTGTTAAGGGAACGATAATCAATACACGGTCTTAATGAACCATCTTTTTTGGCCACAAAAAAAAAACAGCGCCTAAAGGTGACGAGGATGGTCTAATATAACCCTTCTCCAATGACTCCTTAATATAGGATCGCATAGCATCATGTTCGGGTACAGATAAGTTGAAAAGCCGACCCTTGGGAAATTTTCACCCAGGCATCAACTCAATTGCACAGCCATAACTTCTATGAGGAGGCAAAGACGCAGACTTACTCTCACTAAATACATCAGAGAAATCAGCCAGATAATCAGGAATATCATGAGACTGAGGAGAGGTGGAGAAAACAGGAGCGTCCCTAAGAACACACTGACAACCCCGACTCACCACAGACACAGATTTCCAATCCAAAACTGGATTATGAGTTTGTAACCAGGGAAAACCCAGAACAATAGTATCATGTAAATTATGCAGAACCAAAAATTTACAATTTTCTTGGTGGTCTAGGGCAACTTGCATTATCACCTGGGTCCAAAACTGAGGTTTATTCTCTGCCAAAGGAGTGGCATCAATACCCCTCAAAGGAATAGGCATCTGCAGAGGCGTCATGGACAAGCCACAATGTTTAGCAAAATCCAAATCCATCAGATTCAGAGCTGCTCCTGAATCCTCAAAAGCCTTTGTGGAAAATGTGGACAAGGAGCAGATCAAAGTAATTGCCAAAAGAAACTTAGGTTGTACACTGCCCACAGCAAATGTGTGTGCAAAACGTTTCTCTCGTTTAGGGCAGACAGAAATAGTATGAGAGGCGTCTCCACAGAAAAAACACAGCTTCTTACGCCTTCTAAACTCCTGCTGTTGCGCCCTAGACAACACCCCATCACATTGCATAGGTTCAGACATTTGTTCAGAAAGTGGAAGCGCCTCCCGTGTAGTCTTACGTTCACGTAAACGCCGATCAACTTGAATGGCTAATGACATAGAGCCATCCAGACCAGAGGGAACAGGAAATCCCACCATAACATCCTTTACGGTCTCTGATAAACCTTTCCGAAAGAGAGCTGCCAGTGCACTATCATTCCATGTAGTAAGGACCGCCCACTTTCGGAATTTTTGACAGTATAACTGCAGGATCCTGACCCTGGCTTAATGCCAACAGGGTTCTCTCAGCTTGATGAACGGCATTAGGTTCATCATACAACAACCCCAAAGCCTGAAAAAATGCATCCACATTAGTCAGAATAGGATTTTCAGGTGTCAGAGAAAAGGCCCAATCCTGGGGATCGCCGCGCAGCAAGGAGATGATAATGTTAACCTGCTGCACAGAGCTCCCTGATGAGTTAGGCTTCAAGGCAAGAAATAATTTACAATTATTCTTAAAATTCAGAAATTTAGACCGATCCCCAGAAAGCACATCAGGAGTAGGGATTTTGGGTTCAGCAACATGTGACTGAATGAGGTAGGTAGAAATTCCCTGCACTTCAGCAGCAAGTTGCTCCACATGATCAGACAGTTCCTTAATCTCCATTAGGAGAAAAAAAATCCTCCTATGGCCCCAGAGAAAAAGAGGAAAAAATATAAAAAAAAAAAAAAAAATTCTGACACTTTTTCTTTCTTTTTCTTTCCCCCTTTTTTTTTTAAAAAAGAAAAAAAAACAATTCCTTCCTGCTTTGAGTACCCTAGAATCTTCGGTTAGGCTGGTGATTCTGTTATGAATGGGTCACCGAGGAGGAAAAAAGCAACAAACGCTAAGTCTCAGAAAACCAGAGAGGTTGGTCACTACGCAGACTGCAGAGCCCTGATCTTAACACACAACTAGAAGCAGTCATGGAGCGTGCCTACGGTGGTCCTAGACGCCTCGTCACAACCGGAGCGCTACATAAGCCTAAAGCAGGAAGAGAGGAAAACTAACTCCCCAGAGCAGACCCCAAAGGTAAGACAGCCCCCCACATGTATTGACAGTGAAGCGAGATGAAAACACAAACAAAGGCAGAAAAATAGGCTGAGCAAACGATGGGGCCAAACTAACTTGAAAGGACAGGAAAGGAAAGATACTGTCTGCAATCTGCCAAAAACCCTACCAAAAATAACGCTTCTGATAACAAAATTAACCCTGAAGTCACTAGACTTCTCCCACTATATCAGCACTCTGGAATATTCTGAGACAGAGCAAAAAAGAGGCCAATCTAATAAAGGACAAAAAGGCAAGTTGGCAAATACAGATAAAATAGAGTGGAAATTCAGCACAGCCCAGCCGGGCTGGCTGACCACACAAAAACTGAGTTGATCAACAAGAGCAATTGTGAACATTAGCAAAAAACAAACTTAACTTGAGATGACTGGAGCAGAGCTGAAGTCCAAGACTTGAGTAGCAGATTAATCACCAGCAACAGGATAGGGCGTCGGCTGTCTTATATCCAGTCTGATACTCCAGAGATCCAATCACTATCCTCCTCGTCATGTGGCAGACCATTACCAATTAAACTAACCTCACTACCTCCTGTCACTACCAGAGGTTGAACGGAAGGAGAACTCCCAGCTGGTGGAGCAGAAAATGAACTCATAACAGGTGTGCTTTTATTAGGGTAAATGTGTGCACCTGAGTTGCTTTCCCCAGCCTATTGCTGAGAGGTAGCTCCTATATAAAATTCATCTTTCCTGATGGGCATTGCCAGTGCTTCGCATCAAGTTTGAGTTTTGTGATGTCTGTTTGGTGTTCAGCACCTGTTCTGCCTGCAGATCTAGGTGAGCTGATGCTTGTCATCCGCCTGCTCTGGGGGCAGAATTCCCAGATCCGTTTCTGTTATCAGCTTTGGTACAGCTGATGTCTGAGTTCCTGGACTTATCCTGTTTATGTGTTGGTACCTTAAGTCCTTGTCCTGATTTTCAGTCCGTGTTCTGATGTCAAGTTCATGTTCCGATGTCCAGTCT
This sequence comes from Dendrobates tinctorius, assembly GCF_039654945.1. Taxonomy (NCBI): domain Eukaryota; kingdom Metazoa; phylum Chordata; class Amphibia; order Anura; family Dendrobatidae; genus Dendrobates; species Dendrobates tinctorius. Next base: position 26,704,132 of record NW_027361763.1, on the reverse strand, counting down.
GTGTCCTGATGTCCTGCCTGTGTCCTGATGTGTCTCGATGTCCGGTCTGTGGTCCTGGTTTTCCAGCCTGTGTCCAGATCTTTGGTCTGTGGTCCTGGTGGTCCAGCCTGTGTTCCTGGATGGACTCCTCCTCCATGTTCCTGGGTGCTGGTGTTGCTGTCCTGCCTGTGTCCCGATGTTCTGCCGGTTCCCTGGGGTCCACTGTGATGACGTCTGTCCTGAGTCCATGTCTGATGTTCTCCTGCTGATCCTGTGCTACGCTGGAGTCCTGAGAGAGAGGCCATCCTAGTATGCCCATGCCAGATGACCCTGGACTGCATCAACCCCTGATGACCCTTGCCATCGTCTGATGTCTGCCCGAGGTCAATGTCTGATGTTCTCCTGCTGAGCCTGTGCTACGCCTGAGGCCTGAGAGAGAGGCCATCCTAGTATGCCCATGCCAGATAACCCTGGACTGCATTACCCCATGATGTCCTACTGCCTTTGTCTGTTTTCCTGAGATGTGTACCTTTCCCTGATGTGCGGAATTGGGACCCTGGCATAGTTATGTTCCGTTTATGTACTGTGATTTCATTCGAGTAAACTTTATGTTCTTCATACCTGAAGTTGTGCTGTGTCATATAGTTCTGCACCTCGCCATCTCGTCCACATGCTCAGCTGCCACAGACCCTGCTTGCTGCCCTTTCCTAGTCTGGATAGGTCCAGGTTGCCCTATGTGGGCCAGTGGGTCCACATTCCGTCCCCACATGGGATGCTCGCCACACGTCGTCGGGGTCGGGCAAAGTGGAGGCGTCAGCTGGGCCACGTCCACGGTCGTAGTCTCAACAGGTGTCCCCCCAGGGGAAAATGTTTTTCAGCCTATACACTTAGTGTATGGGCATTACAAGTATAGGAGACCTGCTCATTAAAATAGGAAAACATTTTTTGGAGGCCATCTTCCTCGTCACTTCAGACATCACCACTAGAACACGAGGGTGAACGTGTTCCGTGATGTAACAGCCACTATAATTTTTTGCAATGGTGTTTATGATAGCCATAAAAAATATTTACACAGTAAGTTGATGTGTACCACCCAGGGGAAATGGTTTTTCAGCCTATACACTTAGCGTATGGGCATTACAAATATAGATCTGCTTCTGTAAACTGGGAAAATATTTTTTGGAGACCATGCTCCACATTTCTGCCTTGGGGGATTGGAGTGTGTGCATATTTTGGTCAGACCTTGTATTCACATCATGGGCAAACTTTAGGTGACTTACAAAATCAGAATAATAGGAACTTTGGTTTCATGGGGCCATCTAGTACATGTGTACAAAGGCTTATTTGGGTACATGTCACTTTGGTGCAGGGAAGGCTTTGCATTCAATACATAAGCAAACAGTATGGGAGTACCAAATGAATACTGGGAACTATGGTGTCATGGGGTCATCCATGACGTCTGTTCAATGGGTTGTTGGGGTGCTTCCAAATTTTGGGCAGCCCTGCCACTCACTGCATATGCAATAACAGTATAAAAGACCCAATGTTTAATCATGGGAACAACAAAGCACAGCTGACTGCTGGTCCTCTAAAAATAGACTTTGTGACTTTCAAAGTCCCTCCTTCATAAATGAAACAGGAACACACATCATGGCCAAAGAAGGTTGTAAACTGTCAAAATGACATTTCCCAGTTAATGCATTAGTTTTGGTTGAAAGCAATGTTAAATTTGAAAAACGCATCAAAACACTACTTGTGAACATAGCTCAAGTAGTGGAGGAACATTTTTGTTTTGGGTTAATTACTTTGCCTTATATAAAAGCCATTACCCTGGAAAGGATGTTCCTTAGCATGTTTCCCAGGAAAATCCATTTTGTTTTCGTTTTGTATGTTTTTTGGTGTGCCTGTAAAAATGGCGTAAGACTGACAACATTGTTCACAGCTGTGACCTGGGATCAGGAAATGCTTCCAGGGGAAATCCTCATGATGTTCACATGGCATTTGAGCACTGTTTCCATCATTTTCAGATGTTTTTAGACTTTAAAAGAACCTCCGGCGAGGAGGGGTCGCTGTAAAAATACTTGGTTTTCCCATAGGCTTACAGTGGGCTCGTTGCTCGAGCACTCGAGTATTCCAATTTGCTTGACCCGAGCAACGAGCATCCGATCATTTTTGTGCTCGCTCATCACTACTAACAAATTCTCCTTCCTCGCCGTCACCGAAACCTGGCTCACACCCTCTGACTAAACCTTTCCTACTGCACTTTCGCATGGTGGATTCCATCTTTCCCACACCCCCCACCCCAGCAGCAAGCATGGCAGAGGAATTGGTTTTCTCCTGTGAGATAACTGCTCCTTCACCCAAATCCCACTGCCACCCTCTGTTACCCTCCCTTTGAGGTGCACTCTGTGCACATCTACTCCCCCTCCAACCTCCAAATGGCTGTCATTTACCACCCCCCAGGGCCAGCCACCACCTTCTTTGACCACTTCACCACCTGGATACTTCATTTCTTCTCCGCTGACATCCCCAATATCATCTTGGGTGACTTCAACATCCCCTTGACTCTTCCCTCTCAGCTGCCACTAAGCTTCTATCTCTAACTTCGGCCTTACTCATTGGTCTTCTGGAGCAACTTGCAAAGATGGCTACACACTGGACCTCATCTTCACCTGCCTCTGCTCCCTATCTAACCTCTTTCTGATCACAAGCTACTTACATTTTCTTCCCTCTCCTTTCCAGGTCCACAATCTTCACACCCTCGCAGAAATCTTAAACAACCCAATCTACACTCACTGTCTGAATCCCTTCTCACTTTTACATACATAAGTTCCCTACACAATGCAGATGCCGCTGCCTCTCTATATACCACCGCAATATCCGCAGCTTTGGAATCGTTGCCCCTCTCACACATACCAAAGCTTGCAAAAATCAGACAGCCCTGGCACACCAGCCTGACCAATGGACTGAAACGGGCTTCCAAGGTTGCTGAGCAGATGGAAAAGATCCCACTCCAACGAGGACTTTATCGCATTCAAACAGCACCCTCACTATTTTCAAGATCACACTGGCCACAACTAAACAAAGGTACTTCTCATCTCTCATATCCTCCCTGTCTCCTCAGACCAACAAGCTCGCTGCCTCGGGGTAATCCTTGACTCAGATCTCGCTTTCAAACCACATATCTAAGCCCTTTCCACTTCCTGCTGACTTCAATGCAAAATTATTTCCCGGATCCATACATTCCTCAACCAAGAATCTGCAAAAACCCTAATCCATGCCCTCATTATTTCCCGCCTTGACTATTGCAACCTCCTGCTCTATGGCTTCCCCTTTAACAATTTTTCATCCCTCCAATTTCTCCTAAATAGTGATGAGCAAGCAGGCTTTGCAAAGCTTGTTACTCTCCCGAGTATCGCTGTACTCACGGTACTCGACGAGCATTTCCAGGATTATTCGGAGGGAGTTAGGGTCCCCCCCCTGCAAGTTTGGCGCCCTTTAAAGCATCAGTCAACGTGCAGGGATTGTCTGCCATGCACTCTAATGCTATAGGAGGATGAACCAGCTAGGGCTGCTCCTTGTGTCTCCAGCCTGTCACCAGCATTCCCGGGGGGAAGGGCTTTCTGTAAAGAGCAAACCTGAGTAACTGACTGAAGGGGGCGGGTTGGATATAAAAGAGGAAAGCACGTGAACCCGGGGGTTTTAGCAGGAAGACAGCATACCCAGAAGGAGAGGGTTGACTCCGTCTCCGATTGCCCAGGCCAGATATCAGGCCCGCTCCGCCACCTGACCACCCTTGCACACATAGGCTGTGCACCTTTTGACGCAAGCTCCCTTCCAAACTCTGTCCGTGTGGGTCCAGATATACCGATGCCCCTGACTATACCGGGCACGCTACATCTTCCTGATTACAAAAAAACCCAAATAATAGGATGAAAGAGCAATGTAAAAAATGTATAAATTATATTATTTCAAACAAAAAATAAAATTAGTATATCATACAACAGTTGTAAATAAGGGAATCTGCAAAACCTGAATGTCACACTGAGACCAGGTCAGTATAGATTAATTAATGAAATCCATATATCATATACTAGCTGAAGAGCCCGGCGCTGCTCGGGCATAGTAACTAACTGTGGTTAGTTATAGAAAATTATAATTATCCTCCATCCCATAGTCCAGTGCCCATATACCCATCATACATATCCTCCATCCCATTGTCCCATGCCCATATACCCATCATACATATTTGCCATCCCATAGTCCCATGCCCATATACCCATCATACATATCCTCCATCCCATAGTCCCGTGCCCATATACCCGTCATACATATCATCCATCCCATAGTCCTGTGCCCATATACCCGTCATACATATCCTCCATCCCATAGTCCAGTGCCCATATACCCATCACACATCCTCCATCCCATAGTCCCGTGCCCATATACATATTCGCCATCCCATAGTCCCGTTCCCATATACCCGTCATACATATCCTCATCCCATAGTCCGGTGCCCATATACCCATCACACATCCTTCATCTCATAGTCCCATGCCCATATACCCATCATACATATCCTCCATCCCATAGTCCCGTGCCCATATACCTGTCATACATATCCTCCATCCCATAGTCCAGTGCCCATATACCCGTCATACATATCGTCCATCCCATAGTCCCGTGCCCATATACCCGTCATACATATCCTCCATCCCATAGTCCCGTGCCCATATACCCGTCATACATATCCTCCATCCCATAGTCCCGTGCCCATATACCCGTCATACATATCCTCCATCCCATAGTCCAGTGCCCATATACCCATCACACATCCTCCATCCCATAGTCCCGTGCCCATATACATATTCGCCATCCCATAGTCCCGTTCCCATATACCCGTCATACATATCCTCATCCCATAGTCCGGTGCCCATATACCCATCACACATCCTTCATCTCATAGTCCCATGCCCATATACCCATCATACATATCCTCCATCCCATAGTCCCGTGCCCATATACCTGTCATACATATCCTCCATCCCATAGTCCAGTGCCCATATACCCGTCATACATATCGTCCATCCCATAGTCCCGTGCCCATATACCCGTCATACATATCCTCCATCCCATAGTCCCGTGCCCATATACCCGTCATACATATCCTCCATCCCATAGTCCCGTGCCCATATACCTGTCATACATATCCTCCATCCCATAGTCCCATGCCCATATACCCGTCATACATATCGTCCATCCCATAGTCCCGTGCCCATATACCCGTCATACATATCCTCCATCCCATAGTCCCGTGCCCATATACCCATCACACATCCTCCATCCCATAGTCCCGTGCCCATATACATATTCGCCATCCCATAGTCCCGTTCCCATATACCCGTCATACATATCCTCATCCCATAGTCCGGTGCCCATATACCCATCACACATCCTCCATTCCATAGTCAACCATTATGACATCATAATGAGCGGCGGCAGGGCACACAACCTTTGATGACATCAGCGTCGCCATGGCAACCATTGTGACATCATAATGAGGGGCGGGGCTTGATACGCACACACTGCTTCCCCAGTATGCAAATAGGGGCATTGTGACATCACAATGAGGGGCGGGGTTTGACGCGCACACACTTTTTCCCCCATTATGTAGATAGGGGCAAAATTGTTTGGTGAATTGGAATGCGCGGGGGTTAAAATTTCGCCTCACAACATAGCCTATGACGCTCTCGGGGTCCAGACGTGTAACTGTGCCAAATTTTGTGGCTGTAGCTGCTACGGTGCGGATGCCAATCCCGGACATACACACATACACACACACATACACACACACACACACACACACACACACATACATACAGACTTTGAGCTTTATATATTAGATGACCATAACAATAATCCAAATATTAATATACCATACATGAAACACCAATATAAAAGTAAAAATACCAGTCAGATATAAGGTGCGATATAAAGTATATATATACCTAATATATAAAGCTGAATGTGTGTGTATATGTCCGGGATTGGCATCTGCACCGTTGCAGCTACAGCCACAAAATTTTGCAGTCACACGTCTGGACCCCGAGAGCGTCATAGGCTATGTTGTGAGGTGAAATTTTAACACCGCGCGTTCCAATTCATCAATTTGGCCTATTATTCTTATCATTTCTATGGTGTTATCGTCCTTCTGTAGAGCTGGAAATAACACAGACCACCCTCTGACACAGACTGCAGGGGGAGCCCAGTATCACACAGGATAGGATTAGATACACTGATCAGCAGTCAGTATCACACAGGATATATTAGATACACAGCTCAGCAGTCAGTATCACACAGGATAGGATGAGATACACAGCTCAGCAGTCAGTATCACATAGGAGAGGATTAGATACACAGCTCAGCAGTCAGTATCACACATGATAGGATTAGATAAATGGCTCAGCAGACAGTATCACACAGGATAGGATTAGATACACAGCTCAGCAGTCAGTATCACACAGGAAAGGATTAGATACACACTTCAGCAGTCAGTAACACAAAGGAGAGGATTAGATACACGGCATAGCAGATTGTATCACACAGAATAGGATTAGATACACGGCTCAGCAGACAGTATCACACTGAATAGGATTAGATACATGGCTCAGCAGTCAGTATCACACAGAATAGGATTAGATACACAGCTCAGCAGTCAGTATCACACAGGATAGGATAAGATACACGGCACAGCAGATGGTATCACACAGGATAGGATTAGATACACAGCTCAGCAGTCAGTATCACACAGGCGAGGATTAGACACATGGCTCAGCAGTCAGTATCACACAGGATAGGATTAGATACACGGCTCAGCAGTCAGTATCACATAGGATAGGGTTAGATACACTGTTCAGCAGACAGTATCACACATAATAGGATTAGATACACGGCTCTGCAGTCAGTATTACACAGGATAGGAATAGATACACAGCTCAGCGGTCAGTATCACACAGGATAGGATTAGATACACAGCTCAGCAGTCAGTATCTCACAGGAGAGGATTAGACACATGGCTCAGCAGACAGTATCACACAGGATAGGATTAGATACACAGCTTAGCAGTCAGAATCACACAGGATAGAATTAGATACACGGCTCAGCAGACAGTATCACACATAATAGGATTAGATACATGGCTCTGCAGTCAGCATCACACAGGATAGAATTAGACACATGGCTCAGCAGTCAGTATCACACAGGAGAGGATTAGGTACACAGCTCAGCAGTCAGTATCACACAGGATAGGATTAGATACACGGCTCTGCAGTCAGTATCACACAGGATAGGATTAGACACATGGCTCAGCAGTCAGTATCACACAGGAGAGGATTAGGTACACGGCTCAGCAGTCAGTATCACACAGGATAGGATTAGGTACACAGCTCAGCACACAGTATCACACAGGATAGGATTAGATACATGGCTCAGCAATCAGTATCACACAGGATAGGATTAGATACACGGCTCTGCAGTCAGTATCACACAGGATAGGATTAGATACACAGCTCAGCTGTCACTATCACACAGGATAGGAATAGATACACGGCTCAGCAGACAGTATCACATATGATAGGATTAGATACACAGCTCAGCACACAGTATCACACAGAATAGTATTAGATACACGGCTCTGCAGTCAGTATCACACAGGATAGGATTAGATACACGGCTCAGCAGTCAGTATCACACAGGATAGGATTAGATACACAGCTCAGCAGTCAGTATCGTACAGGATATGAATAGATACACGGCTCAGCAGACAGTATCACACAGGATAGGATTAGATACACAGCTCTGCAGTCAGTATCACACAGGATAGGATTAGATACACAGCTCTGCAGTCAGTATCACACAGGAGAGGATTAGATACACAGCTAAGCAGTCAGTAACACACATAATAGGATTAGGTACACGGCTCAGCAGTCAGTATCACACAGGAGAGGATTAGACACATGGCTCAGCAGTAGTATCACACAGGATTGGATTAGATACACAGCTCTTCAGTCAATATCACACAGAATAGGATTTGATACACAGCTCAGCAGTCAGAATCACACAGGATAGGAATAGATACAGGGCTCAGCAGATAGTATCACATGGGATAGGATTAGATACACAGCTCAGTACACAGTATCACACAGAATAGTATTAGATACACTGTTCAGCAGTCAGTATCACACAGGATAGGATTAGATACACTGCTCAGCAGTCAGTATCACACAGGAGAGGATTAGATGCATGGCTGAGCAGTCAGTAACACACATAATAGGATTAGGTACACGGCTCAGCAGTCAGTATCACACAGGATAGGGTTAGATACACGGCTCAGCAGTTAGTAACACATGATAGGATTAGATATACTGCTCAACAGTCAGTATCCCACAGGATAGGGTTAGATACACTGCTCAGCAGAAAGTATCACACAGGAGAGGATTAGGTACACAGCTCAGAAACAGGATGTGCCAAAGGAGAGGACATTTTCATTCCAAGAATTCCACTCATTCCATCTGATTTGTTTTTTGTTTTTAAACGCCTCCAGTTTCCAGTTCAACTGCTATTTGCAATGTCCATTAACAATGCTCAGGGACAGTCCTTGGAAGTAGTATGGATCGATTTGCAATCTCCATGCTTTTCTCATGGTCAACTTTACGTGGTCTGTTCAAGAGTTGGAACTGCCAAAAATCTGTTCATCTTTGCACCGAAAGGAAAAACCAAAAATCTAGAATGAGTTGAAAATAAAATACTATCAATACTTGGGTAATCGTTTAGTTAATTTGTGTTGCAAATCTGTAGTGTTAAATATATGATGTGAAATGTTTTTATGGGCAGTATAATCATTATAATTTGTTATAACCACTAACCACAGTTGGTTACTATGCCCAGGCACCGGCGGGCTCTTCAGCTAGTATATATATATATATATATATATATATAAAAGTGTCATCGTGATTACTCGCTAATCCCGCCCCCTGCACAGTAGCTCCTCTCCCACCCCATTACCACACATAATCCCGCCCCCCACCCCATTACCACACACAATCCCGCCCCCACCACATTACCACACACAATCCCGCCCCCCCACCACATCACCATACATAATCCTGACCCCCCCACATCACCACACACAATCCCGCCCCATCATATCACCACACACAATACCGCCCTCCCACCACATCACCACATACATTCCCGCCCCCCACCACATCACCACAAATAATCCCGCCCCCCACCACATCACCACACATAATCCCGCCCCCATCACATTACCGCACATAATCCGGCCCCCCACCACATTACCAAACATAATCCCGCCCCCCACCACATTACCACACATAATCCCGCCCCCCATCACATTATCGCACATAATCCGGCCCCCCACCACATTACCAAACATAATCCCGCCCCCCATCACATTACCGCACATAATCCGGCCCCCCACCACATTACCAAACATAATCTGGCCCCCCACCACATTACCAAACATAATCCCGCCCCCCACCACATCACCACACATAATCTGCCCCCCACCACATCACCACACATAATCCCGCCCCCCACCACATTACCACACATAGTCCCGCCCCCCCACCACATTACCACACATAGTCCCGCCCCCACCACATCACCGCACATAATCCCGCCCCCACCATATTACCATACATAATCCCCACCACCACATTACCATGCATAATCCTGCCCCCTCCACATTACCACATAATCCCACCCCCCACCACATTACCACACATAATCCCACCCCTCCACCACATCACCACACATAATCCCGCCCCCCAACACATTAACACACATATTCCCGCCCCCCACCACATTACCGCTCATAATCCTGCCCCCCCCACCAAATCACCACACATAATCCCGGCCCCCCACCACATCACCACACATAATTCCGCCCCCACCACATTAATACACATAATCCCGCCCCCCCACCACATTACCACACATAATCCCGCCCCCCTACCACATTACCACACATAATCCGGACCCCACTATGTTACCACACATAATCTCGCCCCCACCACATTACCACACATAATCCCACCCCTCCACTACATTACCACACATAATCCCACCCCCCACTACATTACCACACATAATCAAGTCGTAATGGTCTTTCAGTTCAAATTGTTCCTGGTAGAAGTCAAGGACAGATCTTTGAAAATGATGAAAATGACTTAACATTTAATTGTGTTTAAAGAGAAATTTTAACTTAATTTATGTTTCGTTATGAAATTTGCTTAGATGCTGGAATGAATAAAAAATGCACATCTCAATGAATCCAGTTTGTTTTTGATTTTACACTGTGAATAAAATGTATCATTAGTATTATTCAGATTTTTAATGACTATTATTGTTATTAACTTCATTTTAATTTAATTTACCACCTGCATAAGCGCTATTGAATGTTGTCATATTTACTTTAGTTTAATTACCAGCAGCATTAATTAGATAGCAATGAGCGTGCTGAGCGTTAGCTGGCTGGAAACAGCTAGTATATATATATGAATGGTGAATGTGTTAAAAAAACCTACATAAAACATATATATATATATATATATATATATACACGTATGTGAACAAACAGACATCTCTCAGATAAAGGAATAGCGAGTATAAAGTGCAATAGTGCAATGAAGGAGGACCAAAATAAACGGACCTACCAAAAAATATATACAGAGAGAAATGCAAGCTGACAACAAAGTTTACAGATAAAAATCAGTGATTCAGTAGTTCAAAAAAATATGTGTACTGGCCATAATAATAAATATATTAAACGGTGCATATATATTAAAAACCAACCTGGCTAAAGTGTGGGCAGAGAGACCCCAATTACAGGGTTAATATCAGGCTAGCTTTACAAAATCAATGGGCATGACTCAACACTTAGGGAGGGGGGATTTCCTGTTTCCTTGCTCCCTTTTGCATCTGTTTTTCACACCTTATGCGGTGAGCACTTCAGTGCATTCGGATGGGCTCGTTGCCTTGGCTACGAGTCTCCACGCGTCACTGACTCTGCGCCCGTCCCACTGACGTCTCAGTGGTGGGCATGCATTAGTGACGTCAGACGCCAACTCCACTGCTTCTGACCCCTTGCCACATGACCGCATGCGATGTGTTATACCGCTCCAAGGGACTTCCGCCCACTTATATATAAAAACCTGAGCAATATTTCCAGAAAACACGCCGCCCGAAGACTCATCAAAGCGAAACGCGCGTTGGGTCTCTCTGCCCACACTTTAGCCAGGTTGGTTATTAATATATATGCACCGTTTGATATATTTATTATTATGGCCAGTATACATATTTTTTTGAACTATTGACTCGTATTTTACTTTTGAATTGGTGTTTCATGTATGGTATATTAATATTTGCATTATTGCTATGATCATATACGATATATATGGATTTTTTTAATTAATCTATACTGACCAGGTCTCAGTGTGGCATTCAGGTATTGTTGATTCCCTTATTTACAACTGCTGTATTATATACTAATTTTATTTTTTATTTCAAATAATAAAATTTATACATTTTTTACATTGCTCTTTGGTCCTATTTTTTGTGCATCATTATGGATGAGCTATTGTTTATTTAGCCTCTTTTTGCGATTTTTATCTTCCTGATTACTCCCACCTGACTGCTGAAAACTCAACCCCCGAGTGTGCTCCAGGACTCCGTACTCCACTCTTTGTGCCACGGAACTCTGGCCGCTCCACATTGTAAGCCAGAACTAAGGGATTCCACCGATGACAACTAGGAAACACTGCTTCAGTATAGAGACTGTGTCACAACCATTTCAGGGCCCGCTTCAACGATGTCTCGCACTCCCTATGGCACCATCGTGGGATCTTCCAACCTCCACCTACCCGGACCCCAGGACTGATTACTTAACTTGTTTAATCTCGTTTCTAACCCTGCACCGTTTGTTGCTTGTAATTTTTTTAAACCTTATACTGGTCAATTTCTCGTGCTCACTGCGAGGAGCGTATACTGTGATTTCCTTTTTCTGTATAAAGTACCCGTTAACTCTTGCTCTGCCGCCTGCTTGTCACTGCATCCCACGTACCTGCATGTGCTCTTACACTTGGCATAGTCAACAGGATGCAGTCCAACAGCACGGAGGCAGCAGACCAAGAAGTTGGGGGTGGTCAAAGGTCCAGTATCTTGCTGGGGGTAATGTCTAGTTTGACAAAATTTACAGATAGTAATACCATGTTGTGGAGTTGGACCAAGCACATGCGGGGTATGATGAGAATGCACCCCATGACCCCTGCCCTGGAAGCTGAGTGGGCTATTATGGTGCTAGATGGAGAAGCTAGAGATTCTGTTATGTTACGGGCCCCCAGGGAGCGGGATAACTTTTTTAAAGTGCTTCAAATATTGGAAAAGAGTCATGGAGACCCCACTGATGTAGGGGAACTGAGAATGCACCTCTTTAGCTACATGCAGAGGAAGGGGGAAACTGTGATACAGTATATGAATGCCTTGCAAGAACTACATACTGCGATTGTGCGAAAGGACAGCATTGGAATAGGTCCGACAGATTTTGTGTTGTAAGAACTATTAGTGACAGGTTTGCGGGATGCGCTGACAAAACAGGCCCTGCGCGAGCACGTGTAGGTGAACGCCCGACTGTCTTTTTCTGAAATAGGAAGTGAAGTGCGCACATGTGAACAGGAGCAGGGGGTGACAGGAAAGGTCCGGAGTGTGGTAGTGTCCGTGAATGCTATTGCCGAGCCCCAATGGGTGGAAGAGATGAGGAAGGAGCTTCAAAATATAAAAGGGAGAATTATGTTAAAAAGAAAACCGAGGCTGAAACAAATGCTTCCGGGGCCAGAGAAGGTTCCGAGTCCCACCGTGAATCAAGAATGCCTCGTCCGCAGAGACTTCTCACATGCTTTAATTGTGGCGGAGGTGGACATTTCACGTGAGAGTGTCCTTGCTGAGGGAGGATTCAACCCAGTTGTCCATTAAACTAAAGGGCTCTGAACCGGGGGGATGCCGCCCGGAGCCAGAACAAATGTAGGGGAGTAGTGGAAGTCCCGCAAGTCTGGTGTCTACTTGTCCAATGGTCTGGGCCGAATTCAAAGGTTGTGCAGTGCGCTCTTTGGTGAACACAGGCTCATAGGTGACAATGCCAGAAATCTATTTTTGGCAGAATTTTCACAAAGCCATGTGACCCGAGTGGGGCCCTGTGATAAAATTAATGGCTGCTAACCAACTGCCTATTCCCGTCGTGGTAGTAGCATGGATGCAATTCTCCATTTGTGGCAAAGATTTGGAAAGAAAGGGAGTGGTTCTAACACATGGAGAAGTGAGAAGTGGACATGCCATTATCCTGGGAATGAATGTACTAAAAGAATTTTGAAATCTCCTTATTCAAGAGCCCACCAATGAAACTCTGAAGCAGCGGAGCCCTCACACCCCTCAGAGGAAAGTTTTCCAGCAGCTAATATGGGTGGCTCATAGAGTTGAGCGAAACGGGTCGGCGACTTTCGCTAAAGTCAGGTTTCATGAAACGAAACCCAACCATAGTGTGAGGTCAGCCACGATGTCGGCGACCAGAGCGCCAAAGTCGCGTTTCAAATGATGCCTCCAGCACCCTTTTTCAGCCAATGATGGAGGACGCATACTGTGGACAACGTGATGACATGGGCAGCGGTCACCACCATCTTTGAGAAGGGCATACAAGTGATTGGCTTGCTTTGTGTGGCATCACAGGGGCTATAAAAGGGCGTGCATGCCGACTGCCATCTTACTTCTGCTGATCTTAGCATAGGGAGAGGTTGCTGCTGCTGATTCTGAATAAGGGAGAGCGTTAGGCAGGGAAGAAGAAAAAAACTGCTTCTGCTGGTAGCGATTTTCACTGTGCAACACAACAGTTTGTGTGCAGTGACAGGGGAAGCTCTATTTTTGTGCATCAGCTCTGTTGGTTATTAGGCTGCCTTATAAGGCTCCCTGATAGCTGCCTTGCTGTTTGCACACTGCTGTGCAAACTGCTTTTTTAAAAGCAAAAATACTTTTCTTCCTCTTTTCTGCACAGTTACCAAGCGTTCATTTTTCCACACTTTTGTGTGCAGCAGTCCTGCTTATTAGGCTGCCTGCTGCCATACTTGGACTGAGAGCATCATTGTCAGCCTCCTAAAATCTATGGGGAGATTCAAATTCTCCCCAATACTCTATACACCTTGTACTTTGTCATACACCAGCCAAATACAGCCTGTTACATTGAGGTGTAATCTATAGTGGGCCTGAGATAATAGTTCAGCCTCCTAAAATCTCTAGGGAGATTCAAATTCTCACCAATACTATATCCACCTTCTACCTTGTTTTACAGTAACATATAGCTGGTGGTATTTGGGGTACATTTTCCCAAAAATGAGGAAATATGGTGGAAGAGGCCGTGGAAGTGGGCGGGGGTTGCCAGCTGGTACTGATGGTGGTGGTGGTGCATCTGCTGGTAGTGGCAAAATCACAATAACACCTAAGGCAGGAGGTGTTGAGCCTGCGTCATCGTCTGGCTCCACAAGGCCTCGAAGGCTCCCTTTTCTGGGAGTAGGTAAACCGCTTTTAAAGCCGGAGCTTCAGGAGCAAGTTTTGGCTTACATTGCTGACACAGCCTCCAGCTCTATCGCCTCCTCTTCTGAAGTTTCATAAAAGCACTGAGTCGTCAGTCGAGGCTCCTGGTCAGGAACAACACCTTTCATTGTGTCCTTCACCCCCAGCAAAAGTAAAGGATGCGGCAGGCCACACTACAGATTACTCCATGGAGCTCTTTTCACATACCATGCCTGGGTTATCAAGTCAAATCGTGAATTCCCCTGTCCAAGATAAATCTGACATGGAGTGCACTGATGCACAGCCACTGCTAGATTTTTCTGCTGGTACATTCACTCAGAGCACTACATTGTCCTCGCTGTGTACTGAGCCAGAATCTGACCCTGATGAAACTCAGGTGCCCCTTCCCGCATACTATACCACCTTACACGGTGACACAGAGGAAAGAGCATGTCATGATACCAGTGCTCGATGACCGGCACTTCTGGGGTTAATGTTTTGATCTCAGTGCAGACTCTCACCTGCACACCTGGGACCTATTATGGTGGCCTCTCATTGGTTCTGGGGAGGCTTCTTATAGCCTCAGGAAGCTCCCATCCCCCGTCAGTTATACTTTCGCCCTTGGCATTGTGTGGTGACCCCTGAGTGTGTTAGTGCTGTGTTCTGGTTGCTTGATTCTCTGTGTACGACTCGGTATGTTCTCTGGATATTGCTTTGGATTCTGCCTGGTACCTTCTACGTCTGTTTGGTTTTGAACTCTGCTTGGCCCTGACTATCCATTCTGTCTCACCCCTGGTACTGTACTGATATCTTGTGTATGACCTTTGGCTTTGTCTGACCTTCCGTCTGTTTATCCCTCCTGTACCTCGCTTGCCTGTACTGTGCATGACCTCTGCTTTGCCTGACTCTGAGTTTTCTACCTCCTCTGAAAGCAGGACGCTAAGCCCCGCCCCCTTGCAGTCACATGACCGTTCACATGACCATAGGTCCTATGCCGGCTGGCTAAACTTCTACATTCAGGTCCCGTGCAGCTTTATTTTCTGGCTGTTCTTGTCCCCAGGGTACCTACGGTGCGGGTGAGTCCCTGCTTAGCGGAGGCTGTACGCCAGCACTGTCAGGACCCTGACATTATAACTTACCATTAAGTTTTTTCGGGTTTTTTTATGCAGAGAGTTATGGATCCCATACAGTCTCTGGCTGACCAGATGAAAAATCTGAGTCAGATGTTTCAGGGTTTATCTCTGGAGCAGCAAGTTCTGGCTTGTTCTCAGCAGCAGGTTTCTGAGACAGTGCGGGGGGCTCTAGCTGCTGGGTCTCTGGGGGCTGGGGCGAGGGATGTTGTTTTGGTGTCCCCAGAACCACCTGTTAAACTGCCTGACTTTTTTTCTGGAAACAAAAAGGAGTTCAGGGTCTTCATGGAGGGGTGCAAACTTTTTTTTAGTTTGAGACCACGTTCCTCTGGGGACAAAAGTCAGAAGGTTGGGGTCGCTATGTCTCTGTTAACCTTCCTCTAGTGTTAGCTTTCTGTTACTCTTTCTTATGTTAACGGGTCGGTTTTGACCCGTGTCTTAAATCACCCCTAGGATACCATAAAACAGTTATTTATGATCCAATTTGTTTCTTACCTCTTAGTTACCTTGTTAGGGTTTCTCATCGATGGAAGGATAGATTTTAATATTTTTGTTGTGGCCCCTGGGCCATTCATTTGAGAGCATACCCTTCATTTTCAATATAAAAATATTGTCAAATGAACCTCAAGAGAATAATATAAACTTAAAAAGTTTGTTATAGTACCTGACTATTACTGAAGGGGTTTAGAACACATTTCTTAAATGTAAAAAAAATATACATATATATATTTTATATTATTAACTCTAGTAACATCTATGGTGTTACGGGTCAATTTTGACACACATCTAACTACTTTATGAAAAAGGCAAAAAAACAGATCTTTTTTTTATGGAACCTTAATACAAATAAAATATGAAAATTATATTAACATTAATAGCAATAATAATAAAAAGTAGCTTTTCTAGGTCAAACAAACAAACAACAATCAATCAAGCCAATCAAATCAACAGAAATCAAGTACTAGTTTTTAGATGCATTAGTATTTAGATGCATGTGTGGTAAAAAGTGACACTTTTTGTGTGTTCTTTGCAGAGGTATTTTTTGCAGGCGAAGCACTATGTGTTTGTCTTTCTGTCCTTATTGCTAGGGCAGACCTGACAACTCTTTCTTTTAGAATCAGGTGGTCTCACTGGGGTTGTGGCTGTTGTGGTTGATGTTGAGGCAGGCCTGGTTGAGGAGGATGCTGGTGATGATGCTCTTTGTGTTGCTGTGGGTGTGGACAAAGCACTTATTGAGCTCTGGAGTTGTCGGACCAAGGCTGCAGCGGCTGGGTCTCGGGGCACTCGTTCCCTTTGGTCAATGTGCGCCTTGACAAGGGATCTTCCTAGTTCCTCAAGAAACATCCTCCGCTTGTTTTTTTTCTTTGAATTCCATCCTTGGTGAATGTGGGTCCACAACACAAATGAATTGCATGCTGACACATCAAGGATGTTGTAAAATACAACCATTGGCCATCTCCTAGTCATTCGCTGGCAAGTGTAGGTGGCAGTCAGCTTGTCCAGGTTGTCCACTACTCCTTTGTTTTTGTTATAGTCCAGGATGATTCTGGGCTTTTTGTCACTTCCTGATGACACAGCTGCATCTTTGTGAAGTGTGGACATCAGTACCACATTCCGTCGTTTTTTGGGGCAGTATGAAACAGCAGTGGTGGTGTCTGTAAAAACAAACTTTGAGGAAAATGGAGCCCTGTCCTTCATCTGCAACAATTAAGCGGGCAGCTCAGGTTAGTTTTTTTTCACTGTGCCCACCATGGTGATTTTCCTCCTGAGAAGTTCTTGTCCAAGATCATAGCTGGTAAAAAAATTGTCACAAGTAATGTTGTGACCCTGCAGTCCAGTAGTCATATCGAGGACTATACGTTTTCCTTGGTTTTTTTTGAAGGATGCCGCTTGCAGACTTGCCTGTGTAAATCTGTAGATTCCATGCATAGCTAGTTTTTGCATCACAGGCTGCCCAGATTTTTATGCCGTATTTGCATGGCTTACTTGGCATGTATTGCCGGAAGGAGAGAAGGCACACGAACACTGAATATTAAGGATATGTCTATACAATTGATTTGAATAATAATTATAATAATAAGTATTGTATTATTTAAAAGTGCTACCACCAGTGTTCAATGAAGGTAAGTGGTAAACCCACTAGTTACAAACAACCAAGCAAGAAAGTACCGAAGAGGACCCGTGGACAAGAGAGAACCAGACAAGACATAATCATCAATAGATACCTTTATTAATAATACATGGGTGGTGGTATAAATACCATAAAATTAATATATAAAAAACACTAAGCACAAGTGGGACAATTTTACACAATATAAAAAATATTATATAGCTTGGACCAATTATATGGTATTTACATATGCATACAAATATATATATTTTAATATTCCTAAAAAAAATTTTTTGTTATTATAATAAATAATAAAAATAAAAAAAAGATGATAAATTCCTCTTAATAAAAATTATATAATACTGTGAAAAAAATCCAGTGTATAAAAATCAATTAGTACTGTGAAAATTTGTAACAAATAATGATCACATTAACAGTGAACAGTGTAAAGTGAATCAACTTCTAAAAACACTGCTAACAAAAGTGCAGTGTGCCAGTGCAAAAGCCAAAAAGAGAAGAGAAAAATTTGCAAAAAAATGCTGTGCAAAACTAAAGTGATGTAGTATATAAAATGCCGTGCACCAATATGGCGTTTGGATAAAACCACTACTTGCTGAAGTGAAGTGTACAACAAGGACTGCACTTACATTGTTGTGCAAATGAATCGCTAGGAATAAAAAAATACTTGAATGAAATTGCCAAAATAATTATACCTTTGAGGTCCAGCACGTCCCACAAATGTGCTCCCCGACGCACGTTTCGGAATTAATCCTTCATCAGGGGAGGATGAAGGATTAATTCCGAAACGTGCGTCGGGGAGCACATTAGTGGGACATGCTGGACCTCAAAGGTATAATTATTTTGGCAATTTCATTCAAGTATTTTTTTATTCCTAGCGATTCATTTGCACAGCAATGTAAGTGCAGTCCTTGTTGTACACTTCACTTCAGCAAGTAGTGGTTTTATCCAAACGCCATATTGGTGCACGGCATTTTATATACTACATCACTTTAGTTTTGCACAGCATTTTTTTGCAAATTTTTCTCTCCTCTTTTTGGCTTTTGCACTGGCACACTGCACTTTAGTTAGCAGTGTTTTTAGAAGTTGATTCACTTTACACTGTTCACTGTTAATGTGATCATTATTTGTTACAAATTTTCACAGTACTAATTGATTTTTATACACTGGATTTTTTTCACAGTATTATATAATTTTTATTAAGAGGAATTTATCATCATTTTTTTATTTTTATTATTTATTATAATAACAAAAATTTTTTTTTAGGAATATTAAAATATATATATTTGTATGCATATGTAAATACCATATAATTGGTCCAAGCTATATAATATTTTTTATATTGTGTAAAATTGTCCCACTTGTGCTTAGTGTTTTTTATATATTAATTTTATGGTATTTATACCACCACCCATGTATTATTAATAAAGGTATCTATTGATGATTATGTCTTGTCTGGTTCTCTCTTGTCCACGGGTCCTCTTCGGTACTTTCTTGCTTGGTTGTATGTATTGCCGGAAGGGGCATTTTCCGCGGAAAGGGAGAAAACGTTCGTCTACTGTCACCTCTGGCCCTGGGTTGAACATCAGTGGAAGGAGCTGCACCCATTTCTCCCATACATCCCTGATGGGAGCAAGTTTGTCAGATTTTGTTCTGGTGTCTCTGTTGTCAAATCTGAGGACTCTTGATATCATTTGAAACTTTTGAAGTGACATTGTTGCCCGGAAAATATTCCTGCCTGTCGATGCTTCCCAGAGCCTATCAGTGGCCTCATTTCAGGATTTGTACACTCCAGCAAGGAGAAGAACACCAATGTAGGCATCCAGGACATCATCATGAAGGTCATTCCACATGTTGCTGTGGACTTTTTTTCCTTCAAGGTTTGTCATAGCAATAATGACTTTTTTTTATTGACAATGGCAAAAACAGATCAAAACATGTCTTGATGTCACTTACTCTTGTCACAGCAAACCTTGTGATCCCAGGGGTAATTTTTATGACATTTGCAGCATCTGCCCTGCCATGTACATCTGGAGGTACTGAGCTCCAACTGATCTTGCCACTTTTGGATTTGAATCTTTCAGCGGGAGCAGCTTCAGCACCAGTGACCTCCTCATCAGACTGATCAGAACTGTCTGTGTCTTCCGGTTGATACTCCACATCATCTTCCTCCTCAGAAACCTGTTCATCTCTATCAGTTTGCTGCTGTGTGTCCTCTAATTCATTATCATCTAAGATATAATCCAGAATTTGGCTTACATCAAATCTTCTCCTCATTGTTGCATGTGTAAACTCGAGATGTATACTCTGCAAAGTACCAACTCTAAGCTGATTTGGCCATATATGCCTGGACATGTCCCTAACTCAAGTTGTTGGAGGTAGAGCTGGCTGTGGGCTGTTGCTTTATATTGTGTTTATGAGTTCAGTTCTGGGACTTATTATTGTTTTTTTACTCTTATATTAGACCTGGGTCGAAATTGACCCCAATAACACAAATGTTATAATTTTAATAAGAGCATTTTACAATTTAGTAAATAGTTTTATTTTATTGTATTTTGTTTAAAAATAAGTTCCTGAAAAAGTCAAAAAGTCTTGATGCAATAAACAAATGTATGTAGAATTTGTATGCATTTAAAACCTAAAACGGGTCGGTCACGACCCTAACACTATAAGAAGGTTAAGAGGGTCCCCACAAGCTTGGGCTTTCTTCCTTTCTCCCACTGCCCCTGAGAGAGTGTCTGTGAATGCATTCTTTGAGGCCCTTGGGCACATTTATGATGAGCCTGACCGAGTGCGATTGGCAGAGGACATGGTGATGAGTGTCTGTCAGGGGAAACACTCAGCTGAGTGGTTTTGTACTGAATTCCACCGCTAGGCCACAGAGATCTCTTGGAACAATGCCACACTCCAAGGACTCTTTCGCAGAGGCTTGTCCGAGCAGCTGCAGGATGCCTTGGTGTTACATCCCCCACCTAACTCTCTCGAGGACGCCATGACCCAGGCCGTCCGGATGGACCGCAGGCTGCGGGCCAGAGGGGTGATGCAGGTGGAGACTCCATTGTTCCCCAGTGGAAAAGAGACTGCCAATGAGCTCATGGATGTAGGCACCCTCTCCCTGAAGGATACGGAGAGGAAACGCCGGAAGGACAAGGAGTTATGCTTTTACTGCGTTAAAATGGGACATTGGAAAAGGGAGTGTCCTGATTGCCCATCTTCAACCCGGTCGGCGGGAAACGACTAGGTCTGGGTAGTCAACGGGAAGACTACTCAGACCCTCAGGTAAGCTTTTCCTCATTTTCTAAAGTGTTACTGCCTGTGGAACTGTTTGTGGATGGTAGTTCTTTTTCCTCTACAGCCTTCGTGGACTGCGGGTCATTGATTAATCTCATTGACTCCCAATTGGTCACACACTGCAAGATAGGGACAGTTAGGCTCAAGGCTCTGATCAAGGTGATGGCCATTGACTCCTCTCTCCTCACTAAGGAGGGAATTCTCTTTAGGTCTGATGTGTTTTCGCTCAGAGTGGGCGCTACTCATGTGGAAAAGATAAGTTGTTTTGTGCTGGACAATCTACCTGCAGGGTTGGTGTTGGGCATGCCCTGGTTACAATGCCATAACCCAGTTATTAACTGGAAAACAGGGGAGATTTTTCAATGGGGGTTTAATGATTTTAAGTTATGTGATAAATCCGCACTGCTGGTTGAACCTGTTAAATCTGTGTCTGTATCATCTGTCGAGCTGGAAGGTATTCCGGAATGCCTGAAGGACTTCAAAGATGTATTCTCCGAAAGAGAGGCCGAGACGTTGCCGCCACATAGACCCTTTGACTGCGCTATTGAGCTGGTCCCGGGGGCTAAATTACCTAAAGCCTGTCTGTTTAATTTGTCTGGTCCTGAGCGCTTGGCTATGAAAGAGTACATTGCTGAAAGTCTGCACAAAGGACACATACGCCCTTCAGTCTCACCTGTGGCGGCAGGTTTCTTTTTTGTAAAGAAAAAAGATGGCGGGTTACGTCCCTGTCTCGACTTCCGGGAGCTTAATCAGATTACTGTACGGAATACGTACCCCCTTCCATTGATTCCCCATTTATTTAACCAACTATCAGGGGCAAAGTGGTTTTCTAAACTGGATCTTCGGGGGGGCATATAATTTGATAAGTGTCCGAGAGGGGGATGAATGGAAAACCGCGTTCCTCACGAGCGAGGGACTATTTGAAAATTTAGTCATGCCATTTGGTCTTACCAACGCCCCCGCCATATTTCAGAATTTCATCAACGTGGTATTCTCAGATCTCATTGGTCATTTTGTCGTTATCTACTTAGATGATATTTTGATATACTCCTCCGACAAGCATTCTCATTTGGAATATGTACGAACTGTTCTCCAAAGACTGAGAGAAAATCATCTGTATGCCAAATTGGAGAAATGTGTATTCTGTGTGCAAGAATTGTCTTTTTTGGGATTAATTGTATACGGTGAGGGTTTACGCATGGACCCCAAGAAGGTGCAGGCCATTGCGGATTGGGTGCAACCCCCTAGATCTTAAGGATCTTCAGCGCTTCTTGGGGTTCGCCAATTATTACCGCAAATTTATCCGGGGGTTTTCGCAAGTGGTCAAACCTCTCACGGATCTAACATGCAAAGGTGCGGATGTGAGAAATTGGTCCTCACTCGCAAAAGAGGCCTTTGCGACGCTGAAAAAATGTTTTATGTCTGCTCCTGTCTTGCTACAGCCAGATCCTTCCAAACCATTTGTGGTGGAGGTGGATGCCTCCGAGGTGGGGGTGGGAGCGGTGTTGTCCCAAGGGCCTGCCACTCTAACCAAACTCAGGCCATGTGCCTTCTTTTCCAGGAAGTTCTCTGCTGCTGAAAGAAATTATGATGTAGGCAATAGAGAGCTTCTTGCTGTCAAGTTGGCGTTTGAGGAATGGAGGCACTTTTTGGAGGGGGCCAGTCACCCGGTTACTGTGATCACTGATCACAAAAATTTGTCTTACATCGAGTCTGCTAAAAGATTAACGCCCAGACAGGCCCGTTGGTCACTTTTTTGTTCTCATTTCCAGTTTACTATTACATTCCGTCCAGGGTCAAAGAATGTCAAGGCTGACGCCTTATCTCGTAGTTTTCACCCTGTGTCTGTCCCTGAGCCACCGTCCTCCATTCTGCACCCTGGGGTGGTGTTAGCAGGGATCTCGTCTGAATTGGAACGGGAAATTGAGGGGGCCCAGTCGCTGGTTCCTGCGGCCAAGCCAGGGGGCAAGTTGTTTATCCCAGAGCAACTTCACCTTAAACTCTTGCAAGAGTTCCACGAATGCAAGTTGTGTGCTCACCCTGGCATATCAGCCACGCGACTGGCGGTGGCTAGGATCTTCTGGTGGCCTACTCTGGGTTCTGATATAAAGAAATTCATTTCTGGTTGTGGGGTCTGCGCTCGTTCTAAAAGCTCCCATAGCCGGCCGGCGGGGAAGCTGATGCCCTTGGAAGTTCCCGAAAGACCATGGACCCATCTGTCCATGGATTTTGTTACCAATCTTCCCTCTTCCAGGGGTAATACGGTGGTATGGGTAGTGGTGGACAGATTTTCAAAGCAGGCTCATTTTGTACACCTGTCCACATTACCTTCTTCTGAGACCTTATCCAGATTGTTTGTGCAGCATGTGGTCTGCTTGCATGGGGTGCCCCTGAATGTGGTGTCTGATTGTGGTGTGCAGTTTGTGGCTAAGTTTTGGCATGCTTTCTGCAAAAAATTAGGGATATCTCTGTCCTTTTCGTCTGCATACCATCCTGAGAGTAATGGTCAGACGGAACGCACTAATCAGTCTCTGGAACAGATCCTCAGATGTCTGACTTCTGCTAAACAGAATGACTGGTGTGATATACTGCCGTTGGCTGAATTTGCCTTCAATAGTCGGGTGAGTCAATCCACTGGTATGTCCCCTTTCTTGATCAACTATGGGTTCAGTCCTCATTTTGGTGAGTTTTCTCGTCTGGATTTGGGGTGCCCCTGGGCTGAAGACTCTGTTCAGCGGTTAAAAGATACATGGGCAAAAGTCCAGCGGCGTATATCTAGGTCTCAAGGCAGGTATAAGTTTTTCGCGGACAGGAAACAAACACCTGGTCCCATGTTTCAGGTGGGAGAGAAAGTTTGGCTCTCCACGCGAAACATTAAGTTAAAGATTCCGTCAGCCAAATTGCGCCCCAAATTCATTGGCCCATACAAGATTGTGGAAAAAATCAACCCAGTAGCATACAGGCTGTGCCTTCCACCCTCTTTCAAGATCCCTAACGTCTTCCATAGATCTCTACTGAAGCCGTTTAAAGCAGTCCGGGGAGAATCCGAGTCCGCTGCTCCTCCGGTTTCGGTTGAGGGACATGTGGAATATGAGATTGGTCACATTGTAGATTCTAGGTTGGTACGGCGGTCAGTACAGTACCTAGTTCATTGGAAGGGGTATGGGCCGGAGGACAGGTCCTGGGTGCCGGCCCGATTGATGCATGCGGATCGTCTGGTTCGGGCTTTCCATGCTAGGTACCCGGGCAAGCCTGGGGGTCCAGAGGCCCCCCGTTGAGAGGGGAGTACTGTCATGATACCAGTGCTGGGTGACCGGCACTTCTGGGGTTAATGTTCTGATCTCAGTGCAGACTCTCACCTGCACACCTGGGACCTATTATGGTGGCCTCTCATTGGTTCTGGGGAGGCTTCTTATAGCCTCAGGAAGCTCCCATCCCCCATCAGTTAAACTTTCGCCCTTGGCATTGTGTGGTGACCCCTGAGTGTGTTTGTGCTGTGTTCTGGTTGCTTGATTCTCTGTGTATGACTCGGTCTGTTCTCTGGATATTGCTTTGGATTCTGCTTGGTAACTTCTACGTCTGTTTGGTTTTTGATCTCTGCTTGGCCCTGACTATCCATTCTGTCTCACCCCTGGTACTGTACTGAAACCTTGTGTATGACCTTTGGCTTTGTCTGACCTCCCGTCTGTTTATCCCTCCTGTACCTCGCTTGCCTGTATTGTCCATGACCTCCGCTTTGCCTGACTCTGAGTTTTCTACCTCCTCTGAAAGCAGGACGCTAAGCCCCGCCCCCTTACAGTCACATGACCGTTCACCTGACCATAGGTCCTATGCCGGCTTGCTAAACTTCTACATTCAGGTCCCGTGCATCTTTATTTTCTGGCTCTTCTTGTCCCCAGGGGTCCCTACGGTGCGGGTGAGTCCCTGCTTAGCTGAGGCGGTACGCCGGCGCTGTCAGGACCCTAACAGTGCACATGAATTTGAAGAGGAGGTGATGGATGACCCAGTTGTTGACCCAGTTTGGCATCCATTGGGGGAAGAGTGTGCCGCTGCCAATAGCTCAGAAGAGGAGGAGGAGGATCTGCAGCAGGCATCGACAGCTCAACAGCTGTTAGCTGGCAGGCCCATAGCAGTCCAAAAACAGGTTACAAAAACCAAAAGAGTTGCAGGACAGCTTGGCCAGATGGTCAAATTAGCACAGTAGGCAAGGCCTCAAAATGTCTTCCATAGTAGGAAGAGTGCAGTGTGGCACTTTTTTGAACAAAATCCTAATGATCAGGCAAAGGTTATCTGTAAGAAGTGCGCAAAGACCTTTAGCCGAGGGAAAAATCTGAGAAATTTGAATACCTGTTGCATGCTTAGACATTTAATTACCAAGCGTGGACGGACTACCAAACCTCACCTACCACATGTGCACCTGCTCCGAATGAAGGTAGTCAGCAACGCTACATCACTTCCCCCACTGTAAGCCCACTGGTTAGCACACCACCAGCAGCAAATATTGAGGTGTCGTCGTAAGGCCAAAGCAGTCAGGGAATCACAATGTTATTGGTATGAAAGACTGAATCTAGGCCATCAGCAAGACCACCAACACCATCACCATCACCAACCCTCTCTCAGTCCGCCATGTCCACCGCTAGTTCCACCATATGCACCTCTCAAGTCCAGCTCACCCTACCAGAGACTCTGAGTAGGACAAGATAGTACTCAACCTCTCATCCACGTACACTGTGTTTGAACGCCCACATTGCCAAACTAATCTCGTTAGAGATGATTCCCTACCGGTTGGTTGAAAGCGAAGCTTTCCGCGAGCTCATGGCCTACGCAGTACCATGCTATGGCCTACCCAGTCGGCACTTCTTTTCGCGAAAAGCCATCCCAGCCCTCCACCTGCATGTGAAAGACCGCATTGTCGATGCACTCAAGCAATCAGTGAGTGGAAAGGTGCACCTCACAACAGATGCATGGTCCAGTAGGCATGGCCAGGGCCGTTACGTGTCCATCATTGCGCAATGGGTTAATGTGGTGGATGCAGGGTCCATAGGGGACAGCGGCGGTGGGACAGTGCTGCCTAGCCCACTATATAGGAAACAGTTGGCTGTAGGCGTTCGACCCTCCTCCTCCTCCTCCAGAAGCGAAAGCTCGACCACAGAGCGCAGTCGTATGAGCACTCCATCCGCAGCTGCCGGTGTTGCACATGAGGTATCCCACTATCGAACAGCTAGTGGTAAGCGGCAGCAGACTGTGTTGAAGATGATGTGTTTGGGCAACAACAGACACACCGCAGAGGTACTGACCGACTACTTGCAGTGAAAAACTGAGTCATGGCTGTGCAGTCTACATCTTGAGGCAGGCAAGGTAGTTAATGATAACGACCGGAATTTTGTGGCAGCCATAGCATTTTCAAAACTCAGACACATACCTTGCCTGGCTCACACCTTGAACCTGGTGGTGCAGTGTTTCCTCAGTAATTATCCGGAGTTAACAGCCCTGCTCCATAAGGTGTGAAAACTGTGCTCGCACATCTGCTGGTCGCCTGTACACTCCAGTCGTATGCAGAAGCTGCAGCGATTGCTCCACCTTCCCAAGCACCGTCTAATTATCGATGTTGCAACAAGGTGGAACTCCACCCTGCACATGGTTGAGAGGCTGTGCGAACAGAGGCAGGCTGTAATGCATTTGTGGGAGGATACACGGGCAGGCAGTTTGAGGGCAGACATGGAGTTGTCGGGTGTGCAGTGGTCGAAGCTGAAAGACCTCTGTAAAGTTCTTCAGTGTTTTGAGGAATGCACATGGCTGGTAAGCACAGATGACGCCATCATAAGCATGAGCATCCCACTTATGCGCCTGCTCATGCAAACTTTGACGCACATTAAGGAGCAGGCATCTGCAGCCTAGGTTGAAGAGGAAGAGGGAAGCCTTGATGACAGTCAGCCATTGTCTGCTCAGGGAGCTCTCCTGGACGAGGTGGAGAAGAAGAGAAAGAGGAGGAGGAGGATGATGGGGATGATTATTTAGGGGAGGAGGATGCTTCTCGTGGGGCAAGAGAAAGTGTTGGCATGGCAAGGTCTGGTACTGGGTTTGTGCGTGTCTGGAGGGATGTGGATTTGCCAGAAAGTGCTCCTCCAACCAGCACTCGCAGTGCATCATTGACACCGGGAACATTGGCCCACATGTCAGATTATGCCTGCCAGATCCTAAAAAGGGTCCCCCGCATTGCCAAAATGATGAACGATGATGACTACTGGTTGGCCCGCATCCTGGATCCACGCTATAAAGGCAAATGCCAAAACATCATGCCTCAGGAGAACCTTGACCTAATATTGGCTAACAAACAAGCAACTCTGGTAAACCAGTTGGTTGTGGCATTCCAGGCACACAGCAGCGGTGATGGTTGTCACACGAGCCGTAGGGGCCGGGGGCAACTTGGAAGAGGTGTTGGTGGTGCACACATCAGAAGTGGCATTGGAGACAGGGGTTTCATGACCATGTTGTGGACTGATTTTTCAAGTCCCGCTCACACGACTGGTAATACTGCATCAATTGAAAGTGACAGGAGACAGCACTTGTCAACTATGGTTACAAACTACTTTTCCACCCATATCGATGTTCTCCCTCACAGTTCATTCCCATTTGACTACTGGGCAGCTAAACTGGACACCTGGCCTGTATGGGCACAATATGTGTTACAGGAGCTCGCTTGCCCAGCTGCAAGTGTGCTATTGGAAAGAGTCTTCAGTGCTGCTGGATCAATCCTGACAGAAAAAAGGACCCGTCTGTCGACCCAAAATGTGGATGATCTAACCTTTATTAAAATGAACCATGAATGGGTTTCCAAGGATTTTGTCACACCTTACCCTGATGACACATAGGTTGACAGAAAAATGGCTTTCTTTGGTCCGCCTCTTCCTGGGACTTGACAAATTTCGCCATGGCCGGGGTCACCTCCTATCGCACGCAACCATGCGAGTGCCGTTGCCCTGGAGAGGTGGGTGGGCCGACTCTTGGGCGCGGGCACTGGCACAGGTTCCCTCATAGTGCAATCAAGTGTCTCTGATGGTGGGGGTGCACACCCGCTGTCAGACACACCGCTGTACTATGAGGGGCCCAGTGCCAGTATCGACACCCACGAGTGGGCCCCCCTTGCTTGGGCAGTGCCCCAGCATTTACAATGTTTACCTCTCCCTGCTCCTCCGCTGTGTAGTCTGGGCTGTCAAATCCTTCACTGGGACTGCCACTACAAATTTGGTGAACTGATAGAAGATGATGGTTAAGACGTAGCTATGCCCTGTCCCGCTGGCCGGGATCTAGCTTCAGATAATCAATGGCTTCCATTTCTTATGGACGTCAACTCACAATGAGATGCAGTGGTGGTTTCTCATCAGCTTTCACAGTTTTCCTACCCACAGACGTGTGACATTCCAGTGCACATTTTTAAATGCCAATCCAAATGAATCGGCCTGTGGCTTCTGTCTTTTGCACTCCAAAGTTACGTGACAGAGCATGATAGGCAGTGAGCACCATGTTTACATCTCTCCCTGTGATCAAAGTTATATGGATATGAGTAATGGCGATGGAATCAACGGTACTGCGATACAGCAACACTTTCTTCAAAAAGAAAGGTTTTTGCTGTCTCCACACACTAATTAATTGAGGCTCTGCATCGCCTCTGAGAATTGTGACGGAAGTTTATCCCGTGAATAGGAATTCCTAGATTTCTGCAATCACTAGAATTTATGTCAGTAATTGTATGCATCTCATTTCCCATTGCGGAGAGTCTGGACTGTCTTACTGAGACAGAAATATATATGAAGATTTAAAAATACCACCAAAAGTGTATACTGGTGTACGCTTCAAATACATTTCCTTTTTTCTACTTTTTAGATTGTTGTCTAATCCATACTGAGAACATGGAGATTTTAAATATTTAAACTATGCTATATATACCTGCTATCCAGTGATAATGTACCCTTTCTCAATGTTGTACAAGCTGGTCAAATCCATACTGGGCCTGAGACCGTCTGAGCCTGCCTTCTGATCTATAGACATAGGTTTTTAACGTGTAAACTATGCTATACATACCTGTAATCCGGTGATACCGTACCCTTTCTCACCTTTGTCCAATCACGTCTAATCCATACTGGGCCTGAGACCGTCTTAGCCTGCCTCCTGATATATTGACCTACGTTTTTAATGTTTAAACTATGCTATACATACCTGTTATCCAGTGATAATGTACCCTTTCTCACCTTTGTCCAATCATGTCTAATCCATACAGGGCTTGAGACCGTCTGAGCCTGCCTCCTGATCTATAGACATAGGTTTTTAATGTGTAAACTATGCTATACATACCTGTAATCCGGTGATACGTTACCCTTTCTCACCTTTGTCCAATCACGTCCAATCCATACTGGGCCTGAGACCATCTGAGCCTGCCTCCTGATATATAGACATAGGTTTTTAACGTGTAAACTATGCTACATATATACATGTTACCCGGTGAAGCTGTACCCTTTATCAACTTTCTAGAATCTTGTTGAATCCATACTGGGCCTGAGAACGGCTGCCAAGCTGTTAAGCAAGCTACAGCAACTGTGGTTTGGACAAGTAATTTTTTGCATTTTTTCAAGAATGCCGGTTAGGTCTAATTCAGGAATTGCGGATGACCTGCACTTACTGAGATATC
This sequence comes from Dendrobates tinctorius, assembly GCF_039654945.1. Taxonomy (NCBI): domain Eukaryota; kingdom Metazoa; phylum Chordata; class Amphibia; order Anura; family Dendrobatidae; genus Dendrobates; species Dendrobates tinctorius. Next base: position 26,674,281 of record NW_027361763.1, on the reverse strand, counting down.
ATCGTTTGCGGGGAATAATTGAAATCACAGATCCCCATCACTAACAGTGTTCTGCTGGTTATCTGCACCTGTAAGCGACAAAAGCTGGTCCTTTCAGTGTAGCGCGCATGCAGCCCCGGACATGTAATGCCATGATAGACCATGATAGTGCCAGAGCCTCGCGTATCCCTCTAGTAAGCATGACGCGTACCGCGGGGGCATGCCGGAGTCTCGTCCGTTAACGGAATAAAGCTGACAAATTGCTAGCACAACTACAAACGGACATACCACACCACACAGACAATCGACAAAGCTTTCAATATGTGCATCTTTTCTTGAGGTGGCATGGTTTTGATTTCCCGGGTGGAGTCTAATTAAGCCGCAGGCTCCACTCCTGGTGGTGCCCTTTTGGACATTCCTTTAAGGTTCAGCTTTGCAATCATACTGCCCCCGGAAAGCAAACACTTTGCCTTCATGGATGCTGTTTGGAGGTTCATGGGAATAACGCCGCCCGATCGCGAGTTGGCATAATTTATTGGTGGGAAGTCCGACGGTATATGATCGTGTTCGATTTCAGAATTTTTTTTTTTTGGTTGGTATTTTATATTTTTATTCCAGCCTTTCTTGACTTCATAAGGAAATAACAAGCCTATATCTGTGTCTCCTCCACCTCCTCCTTTTACTCCTCCACCTCTTTTCTAAATGTAGTTGCCCTTTTCCATATGTAATTTTTGTCTTCTGAGCATTTTGTCGGCTTTGGGACACCTTTTAAGGTGTTTTGTAATTGTTTTCTATGTGTTTGTATCTGTTTGTGTTTGCCTGCCATTGTTTTCAATGGGGTTCGACGAACATTCGACGAACTTGCCTCCTGTGCGACGAACCAAAACACTAGCGTGGTGGCTCAACACTACTCCTGATATATAGACATACATTGTTAATGTTTAAACTATGCTATATATACCTGCTATCTGATGATACTGTACACTTAGTCTACTTTTTATATTCTTGTCTAATCCATACTGAGCCTGTGAGCATCTCTGTGTGACTGATGGAATATACATGGAGATTGACAAATATCCTTTGACTGAATAGAGCTGTACATTTCTGATACAGTGCCATATATCTGATGTTATTTTGTGTCTATTTTATGCAAAATTTTGAAGTTTGGTGGAAGAGGCCGTGGACGTGGGTGCGGGGGGGCCAGCTGGTGATGATGGTGGTGGTGCATCTGCTGTTAGTGGCAAAAGCACAATAGCAGCTAAGGCAGGAGGTGTTGAGCCTGTGTCTTGGTCTGGCTCCGGAACGCCTGGAATGATACCTTTTCTGGGAGTAGGTTAACCGCTTTTAAAGGCGGAGCATGAGGAACTGGTTTTGGCTTACATCGCCGAAACAGACTCCATCAAATATGCTCGCCTCTTCTGAAGTTTCAAAAAATGCAAGCACTGAGTGGTCAAGTGCTGTCTCCTGGACAGGAAGAACCCCTTTCCTTGTGTCCTTCACCCCCACCCAAACTGAATGAGGCAGCAGGCCACACTTCACATTAGTCCATGTAGCTCTTTCCATCATACCATGCCTGGGTTATCAAGTCAAATCGTGAATTCCCCAGTCCAAGATGAATCTGACATGAGTGTGGGTGGCCAGCCAGGGCAGTGGGGTTAATCGGTACCAGGCCGGTGTCTCACAGGGATGTGTCACGGTGGTGGTGACCCGTTCCGTGGCCCTGGGTGTCCATGCAAAAGGGTGAATTACGTTTTTAGGTGAATGATACGTGACCCCACCTCTGGTTTCTGATTAGATTGACCAGCGCTGCAGTGTCGCTTCTGTGGGACAGATGTTGTGGTGCAGCTAAGATGTAGAAGACCTGCACAGGTAGGGCCGTAGTCGCAGGGCAGATGAAAGAGTTGGGAGATGGTGTGCAGTGGAGTATGTAGCTGAGCCGTGCGCCAGGCGCAGGAGAAAGATGACAGACACAGTCGTGCAGTTCCTTTACCTGTACTTGGTAAGTGCCGTCCAGGACCCAGAGTACAGATGGAGAAGGAGTTGGTCAGCCTGAAAGCCAATTTGGATTTCTCTCTCTGCAGATAGGTAGTGTGGCCTCCGTTCTAGTGCTTATCTGAGGTACTCGCAGTGCTGAGTTCAATGAAGTTCCCCCTGTTGACTCTCTTTTGGAACTTTCTCGTATGGCTGGCAGCCATAGCCTTTTCCTTCTGGCTCACATACGTCGATGCTAGGGCCTCCGAGCCTCAGTTGGGTACAGAGCATTTACAGCTGCTACTTCCTCCGGATTCTGCTGCAGGAACGTCAGTGTCCCTACAAACTCGGAGACCGGAATCCGGACCATGCGCCCCAGCTAGGAGTGAGCCTTAACTCTGCTCATCCTCCAGCTCCCCTTCTCACGTCCACACACTTCCCCTTCCCTGCACAGAATGGGCTAACTTACCTCCTCCCGACCACAGAAAGCAGCTCTTCAGCAGTCATGTTCAGAGGTATCCCTGCTGGAGTGGAGTGGGAAATGTGTTGTGTGTTGGTTCAACTGCTAGAGAGATCCTTCGTTGCTCCCAAGCATGACATCACACTCCCTAGGAGGAAGGTAATGCCACTGTGGCGACCGTACTCCTGTGAACGCCACAAGTGCACTGATGCCCAGCCACTGCTAGATGATTCTGCTGGTACATTGACCCAGACCACTACATTCCCCTCACACTCTACACAGCCAGAATCTGACCCAGAGGAAACTCAGGTTCCCCTTCCCGCATGCTATACCACCTTACACGGTGACAAAGAGGAAGGTGCAGATGAAAGTGCAGGTTCCTTGAGCTGGTGGGGGGGCATACTCATTGTCGACGGCACTGGCACAGGGCCCCTCATAGTACGCAAAAGTGTCTCTGGCGGTGGGAGGGCCCACCGGGCCCACCCGCCGTCAGACACACCGCCACACACTGCCGTACTATTAGAGGGTCCCTGTGTCACTGCTGTCGCCAACGAGTGGGCCCCCCCTCCTTGCTCAGGATCACAGCACTTGCAAAGTTGAAATACTTACCTCTCCCTGCTCCACCGCCATGACGTATTCCGCATTTCCTGACAGTGATAGTCTGATCAGAGAGCGCAATGACATCACGTCTGTACGCCCTCTGCCTAAACAGCCAAGTGCAGTGAGATGGACGATGGGGATGACGAGGAGTCCAGACTAGTACAGGGATTCCATAGCGAGGAGACTTATTTCATTGTTTTCAATGTTGGGACAGCAATTTTTGGGGAGCACTATACTCTGGAGAATGATATACGGGGCCCACCATGCACTGGAGCATTCCAAAGCTGGACATCAGACACTGGAGCAGCATTTACAGGGCACATTATAAACTAGAGCATTAGAAATGGGGCCCATTATATATGGAGCATTATTTGGGCCCATAAAACAGTGGAGCCTCATCCACGGGGAACAACATATACTGTAGCATTATGTGGAGCTCATCATATACTGTTTCAAACATTATATGGGACCAATGATTCTGTATGGAGAAATATATGGGCCTCATTACTCTGTATAGTGCACTATGAGCCATAATACTGTATGGAGTAATAGACTGTCCATTTTTGGAGCTATTAAAAATGGATATCAGTCATGAGATGTAAAAAGTGAAGTATTTTTCATTGTACTATGCCGCTATTTCTCTGCGGTATCGGAGCATCATGAGTTGTGGTATATGTTAATGGGGCGCTCTTTGGCCCAGGGCACATGAAAACATGGAGCCAGCCCTACCCCCCCACAAATTTAGCCAAATAACCCCCATTTTTCAGTGCGTAACTAGTATTATGAAGTAAATTAAGGTTGAAAAGCTTCAGTAATCAGAATTGATGTTTTTGGCATTCAAAAGGGCACTGTATGTGCGTTTCCTGTTCTCCACTCCCTGCCGACTTTGCTTCCCCATTGACTTGCATTGGGTTTCGTGTTTCAGTCGGCCTTCGAATTTTCACGATAATCGGCCGATTTCGTTCGACCCGACTTTTTCGAAAGTCGGGTTTCATGAAACCCGACTCGACCAGAAAAGAGGCAAAGTCACTCATCTCTAATGCTGAACCCAAAAAGAATAGGGACAAAGAATTAGAAAGTGAAGAAATTCCTTGTTTTTTTTAGATCCGCCAGAAAAGTGACGGCGAAGAAGCTCCAAGTACAAGCACAGCCCAGAGAAGTCATTCTGGGACGATGTCGAGATGACTGAGTCCGGTTACAACAAGAAGATGAAGAACTTGCTCTGCTGAGGCAGTGTGTGACTTCAAAGAGACTCCCTAGCCTTGCTGAAAGACCAACTTTGTGGATTCTTCGTCGATGGGAACGACTTCAAATGAAAAATGGTTTACTCTACCGGAAGATACAACTACAGTCAGAGCTGGGGGCTACCTGGCAAGTGGTAGTACCAGAGAGCCTGTCACCCGAAATCTCCACTGAGGCTCACAAGAAAGAAGCATCATTTGGTTCAGAAAAAAACTTTTCAGTGGTTGCAGCGGTTCATCTATCATCCTTGGCTGAAGGTAGGGTTGAAGAGGCTTGTAGGGCTTGTCGTATGTGTGAATTTATCAAACCACCAGAACAGAGTACTTCCGTGCAAACCATTGTGAGGTCCGCTCCCCTGGAACGATTATTGATAGTCTATTTGACCATCCAGCCAGCCCACCAAGGATACAAACATTGTCTAGTCATGATAGACCATTTTAACAAGTTTGCCATCATCACTTTCACTCGAGATCAAACTGCAGAGTCAGCCGCACATGCTATCTGCAAAAATTTTATAGAAGTTTATGGCTGTCCAAAATGGATCCATTTTAATCAAGGAGCTTGCTTCCTAGGAAAAGTAATGGAAGAGCTGCATCGAATAGACAAGTCATGGACTACTCCATACCATCCTCAGGGAAAAGGCACATGTGAATGGTTTAACCGTACCTTGATTCAAATGTTAAGAACTTTAGAAGAAGATCGGAAGGTCAGATGGCCCGAACACGTATCAGAATTGGTATGGGTGTACAACAATCGGGTGAACCAAACCATGGGACACAAACCTTATTCTCTCCTGTTTGGTCGAGCTGGGAAAAGTATCACAAAGTTAGAGTTGGATCCAGAGGAAGAGTGCTCTCGAGCTGGGGTGTCCTCGTGGATACGGGAACATCTTCATCGCCTGCAGACCTTGCATAGACTAGTACAGACTCATCTTCGAGAGCTGGAGCATGTTGAGAAAACTCCGCCGTGAGCAGTAGATCTTCAGGTGGGGGACCGTGTTTTGGTCAGGGAGAAACATCCTCATGACAAGTTAAAGCATCGTTGGGAAAAAGAACCGTATCGGGCAAAACAACGAGTCAACTCTGAAGGGCCTGTGTATGAGATCCAGCTAGAGGGGGAAGAAAACTCTTCTAGTTGAGTAGTTCACCATAATATACTGTGGCCTTGCCTATCAAAAGACCCAAAACGAGTAGAAGAGAAACCAGAGACCTCAGAACCGGTACCTGTGGTGATAGAAAAAGAAGGTGAAGAAGATGTTGATCAGAGTAACAGAGCTCCTCAAGAATGTGATTTAGAGAGTACGTCTCTTCCCGGGCTTTCCTCAGCGCAACCAGATTCCACCACCCGAGAGGACTCCACTAATCCTCTCAACTTACGACGCTCTGAAAGAACAATTGCTGGCAAACCCCCCAACCGTTATGAGCAAGAACAATTTATTTTGTGTCAAAGGGTACAAAAGAAAAGAGAAAGTCTACTTAGCTCTCAGGAAGCCTTGCCCGTGGAATGGTGAGCGAAAGGAGTGGGGGGGAATTTAGGAAGATGAACCAAGCTAGGGCTGATCCTTGCGTCTCCTGGCCAGAACTGTCTGGTCTGTCATCAGTGTTGCTGGGGGAAGAGCATTCTGTAAAGAGCAAACCTGAGCACCTGACTGAAGGGGGCGGGTTGGACATAAAAAGAGGGAAGCGTGTGAAGTCAGGGATTTTGGCGGGAAGACAGCTTACCCAGAAGGAGAGGGCTGACTCCGTCTATGATTGCCCAGGCCAGATATCAGGACCGCTCTCCCGCCTGACCTCCCCTGCATGCATAGACTGTGTGCCTTCTGACTTTCCGAACTCTGTCCATGTGGGTCCAGACATAACGGTGCCCCTGACTATACTGGGCACACTACGTGGTGTTTATTACTCCCACCACGTGACTGCCGACAACTCAGCCACGGAGTGTGCTCCAGGACTCCATACTCTGCTCTTTGTGCCAAGGACCTCCGGCCGTTCCATATCATATGCCAGAACTGAGGGATTCCACCGAGGACAACTAGAAAAAGTACAGAGACTGCGTCACAACCACTTCAAGGACTGCTTCAAAGACGTCTTGTGCTCCCTACGGCGCCATCGTGGGATCTTCCAACCTCCTCCTATCCAGATCCCAGGACTGACAAGTTAACTTGTTTAACCCCTTCGCACCCGAGCCTGTTTTTGCCTTCGTGACCGGGCCAATTTTTTAAATTCTGACCAGTGTCACTTTATGAGGTCATAACTCTTGAACGCTTCAACGGATCCTACTGATTCTGACATTGTTTCCTCATGACATATTGTACTTCATAATGGTGGTAAAAATTTTTAGATATGATCTGCGCTTATTTGTTAAAAAAAATAAAAATTTTGCGAAAATTTAGAAAATTTTGCAATTTTCAAACTTTTAATTTTTATGCCCTTAAATCAGAGAGTTAAATAAATAGTTAATAAATAGCATTTCCCACAAGTCTACTTTACATCTGCACAATTTTGGAAACAATTTTTTTTTAGGAAGTTATAAGGGTTAAAAGTTGACCAGTGATTTCTCATTTTTACAACAAAATTTGCAACACCATTTTTTTAGGGACCACCACACATTTGAAGTGAGTTTGGGGGGGTCAATATGACAGAAAATACCCAAAAGTGACACCATTCTAAAAACTGCACCTCGCAATGTACTCAAAACCACATTCAAGAAGTTTATTAACCCTTCAGGTGCTTCACATGAATGAATGGAATATGGAAGGAAAAAATAAACATTTAACTTTTTTTCACAAACATTTTACTTCAAAACCATTTTTTTTTATTTTCACAAGTGTAAAAAGAGAAAACGAACCACAAAATTTTGTGTGCAATTTCTCCCGAATACGCCAATACCCTGTATGTGGGGCTAAATCACTGTTTGAGCACACGGCAGAGCTCAGAACGGAAGGAGTGCCGTTTGACTTTTTCAATGCAGAAATGGCTGGAATTGAGATCGGATGCCATGTCGCATTTGGAGAGCCCCTGATGTACCTAAACAGTGGAAACCCCCAACAAGTGACCCCATTTTGGAAACTAGACCCCTTAAAGAACTTACATAGATGTGTCGTGAACACTTTGAACCCCCAAGTGCTTCACAGAAGTTTATAATGTAGAGCCATGAAAATAAAAAATCATTTTTTTTCCATTAAATGATCTTTTAGCCCCAATTTCTTATTTTCACAAGGGTAACAGGAGAAATTGGACCCCAAAAGTTGTTGTCCAATTTGTTCTGAGTACACTGGTACCCCATATGTGGAAGAAAACTACTGTATAGGCACACGTCGGGGCTCGGAAGGGAAGTAGTGATGTTCTGGAATGCAGACTTTGATGGAATGGTCTGCGGGTGTCATGTCGCGTTTGCAGAGCCCCTGATGTACCTAAACAGTGGAAACCCCCACAAGTGACCCCATTTTGGAAATTAGACCCCCCCAAGGGACTTATCTAGATGTGTGGTGAGCACTTTGAACGCCCAAGTGTTTCACTAAAGTTTATAATGTAGGGCCGTGAAAATAAAAAAAAATCATTTTTTTTCCACAAAAATGATCTTTTAGCCTCCAATTTTTATTTTCACAAGGGTAACAGGAGAAATTGGACCCTAATCGTTGTTGTCCAATTTGTCCTGAGTACGTTGGTACCCTATATGTGGGAGAAAACTACTGTTTGTGCACACGGTGGGGCTCGGAAGGGAAGTAGTGACGTTCTGAAATGCAGACTTTGATGGAATGGTCTGAGGGTGTCATGTCGCGTTTGCAGAGCCCCTGATGTACCTAAACAGTGGAAACCCCCCACATGTGACCCCATTTTGGAAACTAGACCCCCCATGGAACTTATCTATATGTGTGGTGAGTAGTGTTGAGCATTCCGATACCGCAAGTATCGGGTATCGGCCGATACTTGCTGTATCGGAATTCCGATACCGACTTCCGATATTTTTTCAATATCGGAATTCGGCATCGGAATCGGAAGTTCAGTTGATTGACGGCCTGACGTCATCATGATGCGCGGTGTGTGCGCATCATGATGCGCCGTCATTTCGGGCCTTCCGGGGGTCTCTGCCGGCCTGCCGGGGGGCTGTGCCGGCCTGCCGGGGGGCTGTGTGGACTGCCCGGGGTCTGTACCAGCCTGCCGGGGGGCTGTGCCGGCCTGCCGGTGGTCTGTGCACCCTGTGGGGGTCTGTACCGGCCTGCCGGGGGGCTGTGCCGGCCTGCCGGGGGGCTGTGCTGATGTCCGGGGGTCTGTGCAAGCATCGTCCGATGGGACTACAAGTCCCATCGGGCGATGCCTGCTACCATGACAGTGATTGACACATTAGCCAATGATGGGACAGTAGTAGTCCCATCATCCGGCTAATGTGTTAAATGTTAAAAAAAAAAAAAAAAAAAAATACTACATACATACTACATGCATGCTACATACATACTACATGCATGCTACATACATACTACATATATACTACATACATACTACATACATGCTACATACATACTGCATGCTACATACATACTACATACATACTACATGCATGCTACATACATACTACATATATACTACATACATACTACATACATGCTACATACATACTGCATGCTACATACATACTACATGCATGCTACATACATACTACATATATACTACATACATGCTGCATGCTACATACATACTACATACATACTACATACATGCTACATGCATGCTACATACATACTACATATATACTACATGCATGCTACATACATACTACATACATACTACATATATACTACATACATACTACATACATGCTACATACATACTGCATGCTACATACATGCTACATACATACTACATACATACTACATACATACTACATGCATGCTACATACATACTACATGCATGCTACATACATACTACATGCATGCTACATACATACCACATACATACTACATGCTACATACATACCACATATATACTACATACATACAATACATTCATACAATACATACATAGACATACAGTACATATAACATAGAGTAACATACTTACCAATACTTGTCACATTGTTCCCCGAAGCCATTGTCTATTCTGGGATAAATATTAACATAACAAACCACAAAAATACTCACCCACGATCCGAAGCAGTCCACGAGTGTGTCCCACGACGATCTTGGGTAGAGAACTGCAGCAAAAAGTCCCTAGTCTAGAATTTCCCACACAGCAATGGCATAAAGTGAGACTAGGGACTTTTTTTTTTTAAGTGGCGGAGGAATACAGTGCGGAAGGATACCTACCTTCCGTCATTGGATTCCTGCAGCCCGTAGAGAACGGCAGCATCATCTGATGCTGCAGTTCTCTACCCAAGATCGTCGTGGGACACACTCGTGGACTGCTTCGGATCGTGGGTGAGTATTTTTGTGGTTTGTTATGTTAATATTTATCCCGGAAAAGACAATGGCTTCGGGGAACAATGTGACAAGTATTGGTAAGTATGTTACTCTATGTTATATGTACTGTATGTCTATGTATGTATTGTATGAATGTATTGTATGTATGTAGTATATATGTGGTATGCATGTAGTATGTATGTAGTATGTATGTAGCATGCATGTAGTATGTATGTAGTATGTATGTAGTATGTATGTAGTATGTATGTAGTATATATGTAGTATATATGTAGTATGTATGTAGTATATATGTAGTATATATGTAGTATGTAGTATGAATGTAGTATATATGTAGTATGTATGTAGCATGTATGTAGCATGCATGTAGTATATATGTAGTATGTAGCATGTAGTATGTATGTAGCATGCATGTAGTATGTAGCATGTAGTATGTATGTAGCATGCATGTAGTATATATGTAGTATGTATGTAGCATGTATGTAGTATGTAGTATGAATGTAGCATGTATGTAGTATGCATGTTGTATGTATGTAGCATGTAATTTTTTTTTTTTTTACATTTAACACATTAGCCGGATGATGGGACTACTACTGTCCCATCATTGGCTAATGTGTCAATCACTGTCATGGTAGCAGGCATCGCCCGATGGGACTTGTAGTCCCATCGGACGATGCCTGCACAGACCCCCGGAGCCTGCACAGCCCCCCGGCAGGCCGGCACAGCCCCCCGGCAGGCCGGCACAGCCCCCCGGAGCCTGCACAGCCCCCCGGCAGGCCGGCACAGCCCCCCGGCAGGCCGGCACAGCCCCCCGGAGCCTGCACAGACCACCGGCAGGCCGGCACAGACCACCGGAGCCTGCACAGACCCCCTGGCAGGCCGGCACAGCCCCCCGAAAGGCCCGTACAGACCCCAGAGAGGCTGTACAAGGGCAGGAAAGGGTTTTTCTTATTCCGATACCGGAAGTCCCATAGACTTGAATGGGACTTCCGGTATCGGAATCGGCGATACCGATACTTTTTTTAAAGATCGGCCGATACCATCCGATACGATACTTTGAAGTATCGGACGGTATCGCTCAACTCTAGTGGTGAGCACATTTAACCCCCAAGTGTTCCAGTAAAGTTTATAATGTAGAGACGTGAAAATAAAAAAATCATTTTTTTTTTCACAAAAATGATCTTTTAGCCCCCAATTTTTATTTTCACAAGGGTAACAGGAGAAATTGGAGCCTAAGAGTTGTTGTCTAATTTGTCCTGAGTACGCTGGTACCCCATATGTGGGAGAAAACTACTGTTTGGGCACACGGTGGGGTTCGGAAGGGAAGTAGTGACGTTCTGAAATGCAGACTTTGATGGAATGGTCTGCGGGCGTCATATTGCATTTACAGAGCCCCTGATGTACCTAAACAGTGGAAACCCCCAATTCTAATTCCAACCCTAACCCCAACACAACCCTAACCCTAATCTCAGCCCTAACCATAACCCTAACCACAAACCTAACACCAACACACCCATAACCTTAATCCCAGCCCTAGCTGTGTACCTGCTTTTTTTTCGTTACTTTTTTTTCTTTTTGTGACAAGATCGCTGCCCTGCGATCTGACTCATAGTAACGCCACTTCTCCTCTGATCTCACACTGACAGATGATCAGAGGTGAAGCAGCGTTACTATGTGACAAGATTGCTGCCTGGCACATAATAACGCGACTTCTCCTCTGATCTCACAATGACAGATGATCAGAGGTGAAGCAGCGTTACTGTGTGACAAGATCGCTACCTGGCACAGCTGTACCAGGCAGCGATCAGCTGTGCCAGGCAGTGATCTAGTCACACAGTAACGCTGCTTCACCTCTGATCATCTGTCAGTGAGATCAGAGGAGAAGTCGTGCTACAATGAGTGAGATCGCCGGGAAACAAGCAGTTTTCCCAGCGATCGCTCCCATTGGCTGCTGTGACGCTGACGTCATCAGGACCTGAACCAATCAGGTCTCGATGACGTCGGGGGTCCCAGCATGCATTGTGCACCGGGATCCCCGCGTTATAAGGTATATGGGGGTCCCGGGGGGCACAAAACCGCCGACAGTAGATAAACGTCGGCGCTGCACAAAGCCCAGCAAGTACCACGTTTATCTACAGTGGGCGGTCGGGAAGCCGTTAATCCCGGTTCTAACCCTGCAACGTTTTTTGCTTGTAACTTGTTTAAATCTTATACTGGTCAATTTCTCGTGCTCCCTGCGAGGAGTGTATACTGTTATTGCTTTTTTCTGTATAAAGTACCCGTTAACTTTTGCTCTGCTTCCTGCTTGCACGTACTCCTACAATGCTGCAGCCATCTTTGTTGTGATATTACAGTGATTGGCTGGCCGCACCGCGTCATCAGGTCTATAAGAAATAGTAGTAAGAAAAACTTGGCTCTCAACTTTTGTCTTAGGCTAGTTTCACACTAGCGTATTTTACATGCAGTGCATGGTGCTGCTAAGCCCCTCCCCCTGCCCGCTCCCTGTCTGCCCCGTCCGGTCATTTCCTCCTATCGCACACAGCCGCATGCGATCTGCGCACCCTATCTTTAGCATAGGGTGCGTAGACCGTGCGCTGGCCATGCGATAGCAGGATTTGTGCGTTCGTTGCGAACTTTTGAAGGTGCGCCAAGTGCGCCAAAATGCAACATGCTGCGTTCGGCGCACACTGGCGCACCTTCAAAATTATGCAGCACACGCACAAATCCTACTAGTGCACGGCCAGCGCATGGTCTGCGCACCCTATCTTTAGCATGTGGCCGTGTGCAATAGTAGGAGGAGATGACCGGATAGGGCGGGCAGGGGGCAGGGCTTAGTGGCGCCGTACGCTGCATGGAAAATGCGCTAGTGTGAAACTAGCCTTAATCTGTTAATTTTTATTCTGCAGTCCATAAAGAAATGTTTCGGTCCCACACGGACCTTCTTCAGTCTAACTGCTTGAAGTAGAAAAAAAATAAACAAGGATGAAAACGAAGATGAAGAGACAAACTGGTAGAAAGTATTCAATTTCCTGCTAATAATAAAGCCAAAACAGACAGGTATATATATTCAATAAAGATTAGTTGCCTTTGCTGTGTTAGAGAGTATATGGCAACTGTTGAAACTCGGTTAGGAGCTGTATTAACCCTTTTCCTACAATGGACGTAATATTCCGTCCATGTGACCCTGGACCTAATTCCCATGGACGGAATATTACGTCATAGCGATCAGCGGCGCCCACGTGGTGAGCGCCGCTGATCGCAGCTGGGTGTCAGCTGATTATCACAGCTGAAACCCAGCACAATGTGTCAGGGGCGGTCACGGACCACCCCCGACACGTTAACACCTGGCACACCGTGATCAAACATGATCGCGGTGTACCGGGGGTTAAAGGGAAGCATCGGCAGGGAGGGGGCTCCCTCCGTGCTTCCCTGAGCCCCCCACAGCAGCGCAATGTGCAGCGCTTCTGCGGGGGTCTCTTTCCCTGCAGATACCCGGATCCATTATGGCGACGGGGACCTTCGGGGGTCTGCAGGGAGCCGGCTTCCTCATGCCTGCAAAGTGCAGGCAAGGAGGAAGCCTGCAGCACTGCCTGTGACAGATTGCTGATCTGTCACAGTGATCTGTGATGTCCCACCTGGGACAATGTAATAAAGTTAAAAAAAAAAGTGTAAAAATAATTTTAAAAAAATCGCTAAATAAATTTAAAAAAAAATATTCCCTAATAAATTCATTTTTTGGAAATAAAAAAAACAATAAAAGTACACATATTAGGTATCGCTGCATCCGTAACGACCCGCCCTATAAAACTGTCCCTTTAGTTAACCCCTTTAGCGAACCTCTTAAAAAATAAAAATAAAAAACGAAGCAAAAAATAATGATTTATTATCATACCACCGAACAAAAAGTGCAATAACGCACGATCAAAAAGACGCATATAAATATCCATGGTACCGCTGAAAACGTCATCTTATCCCGCAAAAAACGAGCCACCACACAGCATCATCAGCGAAAAAATAAAAAATTAATAGCTCGCAGAATAAAGTGATGAAAAATAATATTTTTTATATAAAATTATTTTCATTGCATAAAAGCGCCAAAACATAAAAAATACATAAATGAAGTATCGCTGTAACAATACTGACCTGAAGAATAAAACCGCTTTATCAATTTTACCGCACGTGGAACAGTGTAAACGCACCCCCCAAAAGAAATTCATAAAATGCTGTTTTTTTTTCATTCTGCGTCCCAAAAATCAAAATAAAAAGCGATCAAAAGATGTCACATGTCCGAAAAAGATAACAATAAAAACGCCAACTCGTCCCGCAAAAAATAAGACCACACATGACTCAGTGGGTCAAAATATGGAAAAATTATAGCTCTCAATATGTGGTGATGCAAAAACTATTTTTACAATAAAAAGCGTCTTTTAGTGAGTGACAGCTGCCAAAAATAAAAACCTGCTATAAATAGTTAATCAAACCCCCCGTTATCACCCCCTTAGTTAGGGAAAAATAATAAAACTAAAAGAAAATGTTTTTATTTCCATTTTCCCATTAGGGTTAGGGTTAGGGCTAGGGCTAGGGTTAGGGCTAGGGTTAGGGTTAGGGCTAGGGATAGGGCTAGGGCTAGGGCTAGGGTTAGGGCTGAGATTAGGGTTAGTGGTGTGTTGGAGCTAGGGTTGGAGTTAGAATTGGGGGTTTCCACTGTTTGGACACATCAGGTGCTCTCCAAACGCAACATGGCGTCTGATCTCAATTCCAGCCAATTCTGCGTTGAAAAAGTCAAATGGTGCTCCTTCCCTTCCAAGCTCTGCCATGTACCCAAACAGTGTTTTACCCCCACCTATATGGGGTATCAGCCTACTCAGGACAAATTGCAAAACAACTTTTGGGGTCCAATTTTTCCTGTTACCCTTAGGAAAATAAAAAAATGGGGGCAAAAATGTCATTTTTGTGGAAAAAATATGATTTTTTTATTTTCACGCCCCGGCGTTATAAACTTCTGTGAAGCACTTGGGGGTTCAAAGTGCACATCTAGATAAGTTCCATGGGGGGTCTAGCTTCCAAAATGGGGTCATTTGTGGGGAGTTTGAGTAGTTTAGGCACATCAGAGGCTCTCCAAACGCACATGACACCTGCAGACCTTTCCATCAAAGTCTGCAGTCCAAAACGTTACTACTTCCCTTCCGAGTCCCGACGTGTGCCCATACAGTAGTTTTCTCCCACATATGAGGTATCAGCGTACTCAGGATAAATTGGACAGTAACTTTTGGGGTCCAATTTCTTCTGTTACCCTTGGGAAAATAAAAAAAATTGGGGACTAAAAGATCATGTTTGTGGAAAAAATACGATTTTTTTATTTTCACGCCCAGGCATTATAAACTTCTGTGAAGCCCTTGGAGGTTCAAAGTTCTCATCACGCATCTAGATAAGTTCCTTGGAGGGTCTAGTTTCCAAAATGGTGTCATTTGTGGGGGGTTTCTACTGTTTTCGTACATCAGGGGCTTTCCAAACGCGACATGGTGTCCGATCTCAATTCCAGCCAAAAACGTCAAATGGGGGCTGCTTCCCTTCCGAGCTCTGCCATGCGCCCAAATAGTCGTATACACCTACATATGGGGTGTCAGCGTACTCAGGACAAATTGCACAATTACACTTAGGGTCCTTTTACCCTTGGAAAAATAAGAATTGAGGGTAAAAAGATAATTTTTGTGGAAAAAATATGATTTTTTTATTTGTACGGCTGTACGTTATAAACTTCTGTGAAGCCCTTGGGGGTTCAAATTTCTCACCACACATCTAGACAAGTTCTTTGGGGGGTCTAGTTTCCAAAACGGTGTCATTTGTGGGGGGTTTCCACTGTTTTGGTACGTCAGGGGCTTTCCAAACGCGACATGGTGGCCGATCTCAATTCCAGCCAAAAACGTCAAATGGCGCTGCTTCCCTTCCGAGCTCTGCCATGCGCCCAAATAGTCGTTTACACCACATATGGGGTATCAGCGTACTCAGGACAAATTGCACAATAACTTTTAGGGTCCTGTTACCCTTGCAAAAATAAGAATTGAGGCTGAAAAGATCTTTTTTGTGGAAAAAATATAATTTTTTAATTGTACGGCTGTGCGTTATAAGCTTCTGTGAAGCCCTTGGGGGTTCAAAGTTCTCATCACACATCTAGATAAGTTCCTTGGGGGGTCTAGTTTGCAAAATGGTGTCATTTGTGGGGGGTTTCCACTATTTTGGTACATCAGGGGCTTTCCAAACGCGACATGGTGTCTGTCATGATTTGTAGTTTTGCCTTGTCCTGTATGTTGTATAATATGTCATTTAACTTTTCTCTGGTTGTATTTGCTGTAAATTAACCATGTCTCCTTCCCCCAATACTTTGCAATGTCTTGTAATGTACCTGGACCAAAATCTAATTTAGGCTTATGTCCACAGCTAGTGGAACTTTGGCTATTGTTTTCCTAAGCAGAAGATAACCTACAATACACATCCTGTAGACTAAGTGGAGCCCTTACATTTCTAGAATCTTCTGATGGACCAAACTATTGAATAGTAGGTGTGACCCCCTATCCCCTTCAGATGGGCTGATCCCAGGAGCTCTGACAATACATTCTTGTTTTAAGATTGGTTGTGATTTGAGTGCGGACGTGGAAGGAGTCACGAACTGAGTTCAGGCCAACGCGTGACGTCCGTGGGATTGTGTGGAATCCTGTGAACTATTGCAAGGATTATTGTTATCGTATCCGGCACAAGGACTATCGTGAGGTGCCCGGATTTGTTTCCATTGTGCGGACTTATTGTGGACTTCTCATGGACTCTAAGGACATTATGGATATTTGATGTGGTATGCTTCCTGTCTTAATAAATCTCGTTGGATCGTCCCTCAGCCTGTTGTCCCTTCTCGCTCTGTCGTATACCCCATCACAAACTGGTTGGCAGCGGTGGGATCAGAGCAGAAGGAATGGAGGACAACGGCCCAACAACATCTGGAACCAGCACCGCAGAGTACAAGAACTGGACTGCGGTGAACCTACCAACAAAGGCCCGTGAACTGGGAGTCAGCTAGAAGGGACTCTCCAAGGAGCAGCTGATTGAGGCTTTGGAAGGAGTTCGCCTGCAAGATGACGCTGAGAAAGGATCCTCACAGCAATCGGAGGAAAGACTGCAGCCAGAGGTAAATAACCAAAAAAGTCAGTGGGTTGTGTGGTACGAGGAGGAGTTGGCATTGCTGGGAGAAGAGGCTACCATAGAAGATAAGAGGGAGGTCGATCATAGAGCTCAAGAGAGGGCATTGCTGGAGAGGCAGCTCGCTGTGGAAGCAGCTAGAAGCTCCAGACAGCCTGTAACCCCAGCACCCACCATGAGGGAACTCCCCAGAGTGTCCCGCAAAGACTTCAAGCTGTTTAATGAGGCTTCAGGTGACATTGAGGGCTTCTTCCAAGACTTTGAGCATCAGTGACGATTAATGGAAGTCCCGGAAAGGGAGCGAGTCCGACATCTGGTGGGGCTCTTAGAGGGTGGAGCTGCCGCAGCCTATAGAGCTATGGACCCTCGGTGGAACTGTGAGTATGCGGAGATTAAACAGACTATTCTAGAACATTATGCTGTGACCCCAGACATTTACAGGACCCAGTTCCGTACTTTAGCCTGTGATGAGGAAGTGTCCTTCAAGATGTATGCCCACAGACTCAAACAAATATGTCATCGCTGGCTGGAGGGAGAGGAGGCCTTAACTTTGGAGACCTTCCTCCAAGTCATCCTAAAAGAGCAGTTTTACTTCAAGTGCCCCGCTGAGATCCGGGAATGGGTGCGTGAAAGGAGACCAGCCACTGTGGAGGAAGCTGCAGCTCTAGCTGATGAGGCTCTCACCATCAAGCCTCAGTGGAAAAAACTACTACTCAGTGAGAAAAAAACTACCAGCCCCCCCCCATCGCTGGCGGCCCCTGGTCCTTCGGCCTCCAATATTCACCATACCACTAGACCATCAACTCATGGTGACTTTCGGGTGACTGTGCCTCGCATTACTCCCGCTGCACCTTCGGGACTACGACGTGGAGGAAGAATCTCAGAGAGCAGATGTTATAGGATGTGGGCAGCCTGGGCATCTGCAATTCCAATGTCCTGGTGTTCGGAGGCAGGACAGCCTACAGACCGCCCTTGCCTGTTCATTATCTACAGACACCCTCACCAGGAGAAGAGCTGGATTCAGTCCCTGATGACTTGCCAAGTGACTCTGATATCCTGACTCCCCTACGCGGAATCTATGGGGTGCGAGCCCCAGCCACCTGTTCTTCTGATCTTCAGCACAAACATCTTCAGGAGGTCATGCTGGGTGGCCAAAAAGTTGTTGGCTTCCGTGACACTGGGGCTTTCCTCACCATAGCCGATCCCCGAGTAATTCAACCAGAAGCAATTCAAAAGGGACCAGGAATTGCCATTGAATTGGCTGGAGGTACCCAGAGATATATTCCAAGAGCAAGTGTGACCCTGGATTATGGCTTTGGGGCAAAACAATGTGTGGTCGGTGTGATGAGCGGCCTCCCTGCAGACGTTCTTCTAGGAAATGATGTGGGAAATCTTCATTGCCACTTTGTCGGTGCGGTAACCAGAAGTCAAGCCAAGAGAGCAGCAAATGTGGACTTGTACAATCCATCCATGGAAATGAGGCCAACAGAACTGCCGTCACAGCCGGCGAGTGATTCTTCTTGTGGGGACAATGTGAGTGTTACTTGGGATAAAGTTCAGTTTAGACAAGAGGTAGATACTGACCCCACCCTAGCTAGTTTTAGAGCTCGAGCTGAGATAGGGCAGTTGGGGGAGAACGGGGAAAGAATTATCAGAGAAAGTCAGCATGGGTTTGTAACTAATAAGTCATGTCAGACTAACTTAATTTCCTTCTATGACGGTATCACTGATTGGGTGGATCAAGGAAATGCTGTAGATATAGTATATCTTGACTTCAGCAAAGCATTTGACAAAGTCTCTCATACAATCCTTATTGAAAAAATGATTAAGTATGGAATGGACAAGGCAACTGTTAGGTGGATTCATAACTGGCTTAGTGATCGGACCCAAAGAGTGGTCGTAAATGGCTGCACATCCAGTTGGAAGAATGTCTCAAGTGGGGTACCACAGGGCTCTGTCCTGGGCCCTGTATTGTTCAACATCTTTATCAACGATTTAGATGAAGGAATTGAGGGTAAACTGATTAAATTTGCTGATGACACAAAGCTAGGAGGGATAGCTAATACTAGAGAAGAGAGAGAGAGGATTCAAAAAGATTTAAATAAACTGGAGAAGTGGCAGCAACTAACAGAATGGTTTTTAACAGGGAGAAATGCAAAGTACTACATCTGGGCAATAAAAATGGAAAAAGCATATATAGAATGGGAGGAATAGGGCTAAGTGACAGCACATGTGAAAAAGACTTGGGTATACTAATAGATCACAGACTGAATATGAGTCAACAGTGTGATGCAGCAGCAAAAAAGGCAAATGCAATTCTAGGATGTATTAACAGAAGCATACAGTCTAGATCACGTGAAGTCATTATTTCCCTCTACTCCTCTTTGGTCAGACCTCATCTGGAATATTGTGTCCAGTTTTGGGCACCACATTTTAAAAAAGACATCAACAAACTGGAGCAAGTTCAGAAAAGAGCGACCAGAATGGTGACCGGTCTGCAAACCCTGTCTTATGAGGAAAGGTTGCAGGATTTGGGAATGTTTAGTTTGCAAAAGAGAAGACTGAGAGGAGACTTAATAGCTGTCTACAAATATCTAAAGGGCTGTCACATTGTAGAAGGATCAACTTTATTCTCATTTGCACAAGGAAAGACTAGAAGCAATGGGATGAAACTGAATGGGAGGAGACACAGATTAGATATTAGAAAAAACTTTTTGACAGTTAGAGTGATCAATGAGTGGAACAGGCTGCCACGAGAAGTGGTGAGTTCTCCTTCAATGGAAGTCTTCAAACAGAGGCTGGACAGACATCTGACTGGGATGATTTAGCGAATCCTGCTTTGAGCAGGGGGTTGGACCAGATGGCCCAGGAGGTCCCTTCCAACTCTACGATTCTATGATTCTATGATTCTAAAATGGACTTCTGTATCGGGTTACCAATGCTGACTCCCTAGATAAGCCCTGGACTTATAGCAAACAGCTGATTGTTCCTCAGAAATACAGAATTCCCCTACTACACCTTGCTCATGACATTCCTACTGCTGGCCATCAAGGCAAAACCCACACTGAGAAACGATTGACTCAATCTTTCTATTTGCCTGGGATTTCCCAAGCCGTAGCGCATTTGTGCCGAACTTGCGACATATGTCAGCGTAGAGGGCGACCCGGAGATCACCCAAAGGCACCCCTGCAACCGCACCCTATAATAGAAGAACCCTTTCAAAGAGTGGCTGTCGATATCATTGGACCTCTGGCTAAACCAAGTAAATCTGGAAAGCAGTACATTCTCACTGTTGTGGACTATGCCCAGTGGCGTAGCAACTGTTTGTAGCGCCCGGGGCGGTCGAAAAATTTGCCGCCTCTTTGGTCGCTGATAATCCGGAAGAATCCGAAGAGCCCACACTACACTCAAAGATCTAATTTTTAGTCTACTACTAACTCTGCTGTTATTATTTCTAAATTTCTAGACTTTCATCTTCTTGCAGTTCTCTCTCTCTATATATATATGTGTATGTATTAGCGTGATGACCCTACTGAACCTCCACCACTGCCCTGCCGAGAGCTGCACCATAAAACAGTGTAAGGAGACCCACGTGTCTTCCCCCTGCACAGACCCACAGTACACCCCCTACAGAGCCCTCATGTTCTCCCCTTGCACAGCCCCCCTCCCCCGTGTACCCCCCTGCACAGCCCCTCCATGTCCTCCCCTACACAGCCTCCCCATGTACCCCCCAGCACAGCCCCCCATGTCCTCCCCTGCACAGCCCCCCATGTCCTCCCCTACACAGCTTCCCCATGTACCCCCTGCACAGTCCCCCATGTCCCTCCTACAGAGCCCCCCCATGTCCTCCCCTGCACAGCCCCCATGTCCTCCCCCTACAGAGCCCCCTCATGTCCTCTCCCTACAGAGCCCCCCCATGTCCTCCCCTACAGAGCCCCCTCATGTCCTCTCCCTACAGAGCCCCCCATGTCCTCCCCCTACAGAGCCCCCTCATGTCCTCTCCCTACAGAGCCCCCCCATGTCCTCCTCTGCACAGCCCCCCATGTCCTCTCCCTACAGAGCCCCCCCATGTCCTCCTCTGCACAGCCCCCCATGTCCTCTCCCTACAGAGCCCCCCCATGTCCTCTTCTGCACAGCCCCCCATGTCCTCTCCCTACAGAGCCCCCCCATGTCCTCTGCACAGCCCCCCATGTACTCTCCCTACAGAGCCCCCCATGTCCTCCTCACCACAGCCCCCCATGTCCTCTCCCTACAGAGCCCCCCCATGTCCTCCTCTGCACAGCCCCCATGTCCTCTCCCTACAGAGCCCCCCCATGTCCTCCTCTGCACAGCCCCCATGTCCTCTCCCTACAGAGCCCCCCCATGTCCTCCTCTGCACAGCCCCCATGTCCTCTCCCTACAGAGCCCAACTCTTTTGCATAATATCAGCTATATGAAGATGTAGGCAATCCAACTCCAAGGATTAGGGAGCCTCAACTTTAGAATTAGTAAATGGGGGAGAGGGAGTAATTACCTAGATGCCGCCCCCTGTAGCATAACATTACATGATGGAATGAAATTCAAGGGGCAATCACATACCGCGGTGTCTCCCTCCCCTCACAGACATCATGGGCAGGCTGGGCAGCGCTTCCCGCCGTCCCCCTCACTCACCGGCTCCTGTGTCCCGGGATCCGCTCCTCCTGCGTCACCTCAGCCACAAGCCACGTGTTCTTCTGGCAGCTCCGACCGAACAACCAGCCCCGAGCGGCCAACACCTCCGCCCAGCACCGGCTCAGGAGCGGAAAGCAGCCGGGGCTCCGAGTCCGAGTCCAGCAAGGCAGTGGCGTAGAAGGTAGAAAGCGCCTGCACTGTGCCTCCGCGGAGTCCGCGCTGTTCTCCCAGTCAGAGGAGAGGAATTGAATTGCTGCTGCCGCGCCGCCCCCACACATGTGCCGCCTGGGGCGGACCGCCCCCCCCCCCGCCCCCCCCCACGCTACGCCACTGACTATGCCACCCGATATCCAGAAGCTGTGGCCTTGTCAAGTATTTCTGCAGCCAAGGTGGCCAAGGCCCTGGTTACCATTTTCACCAGAGTAGGATTCCCCAGTGAGATCTTGTCAGACCAAGGCTCCCAGTTCATGTCAGAGCTGGTCCAGTGTCTGTGGCGCACCTGTGGAGTACGAGCGATCCGAACGACCCCGTATCATCCCCAAACAAATGGACTTTGTGAACGATTCAATGGAACTCTGAAGAATATGCTGAGGGCCTTCACTGACAGAGATTCAGACTGGGAGAGGTACCTACCCCATCTCTTGTTTGCCTATCGGGAAGTTCCCCAGGAGTCCACTGGGTTTTCCCCCTTTGAACTACTCTATGGAAGAAACGTCCGAGGACCCTTAACCCTGCTAAAAGAATATTGGGAGGGACAAGTTGAAGATACAGGAGCCCCTGTTGTCCCTTATGTCCTAAAGCTGCGAGAAACCCTGGCTCAACTCGCTAGTTTAGCCCAGAGTCATGTGCGTATGGCTCAAACCAGACAGAAGACATGGTATGACCGTAAAGCATGCTATTGGGTCTTTGTAGAAGGACAACAGGTCTTAATGATTGTTCCCCACCGGCAGAATAAACTGCAGACAACATGGGAGGGTCCCTTCCGGGTTCTCAGAAAACTAAATGATACCAATTATCTTCTTGCTTTAGATGATCAGGGGCTAAGGCAAAGAACTGTCCATGTGAATATGATTAAGGAGTACCTTGACTTGAACCTTCCAATGATAGCAAGCTGTCGGCTAGCTTCAGAGGACGGTCAAGAGGATGAGGACTCCCTACCTGATCTCGTGGAAGCAGCGAGAGCCTCATCCACTGTGGAACAGGTTCCTCTGGGAGATCACCTGGATTCTTTGCAGAAAAAACAGATGCTGGGAGTGCTTCAACAGAGACGGGCTGCTTTCTCATCCCAACCAGGTCGAACCACCGTCACCCAACATCATGGGGAAGAGTCTTGAGGAGATCATTTGCATATTCCCAGTGCCTTCTGGGATAAGTGAAGAGTCTCCGCGAGCTCAACGATCACTGGGTTTTGGCCGTTGCAGCTGAAAAGAGGAAATCGGAAAACCAGGGGAAGAGTCTTGAGGAGATCATTTGCATATTCCCAGTGCCTTCTGGGATAAGTGAAGAGTCTCCGCGAGCTCAACGATCACTGGGTTTTGGCCGTTGCAGCTGAAAAGAGGAAATCGGAAAACCAGGGGAAGAGTCTTGAGGAGATCATTTGCATATTCCCAGTGCCTTCTGGGATAAGTGAAGAGTCTCCGCGAGCTCAACAATCACTAGGTTTTGGCCGTTGCAGCTGAAAAGAGGAAATCGGAAAACCAGGGGAAGAGTCTTGAGGAGATCATTTGCATATTCCCAGTGCCTTCTGGGATAAGTGAAGAGTCTCCGCGAGCTCAACGATCACTGGGTTTTGGCCGTTGCAGCTGAAAAGAGGAAATCGGAAAACCAGGGGAAGAGTCTTGAGGAGATCATTTGCATATTCCCAGTGCCTTCTGGGATAAGTGAAGAGTCTCCGCGAGCTCAACTATCACTGGGTTTTGGCCGTTGCAGCTGAAAAGAGGAAATTGGAAAAAGAGGAAATTGGAAATTTGGCTCATCTTTCATCGTTTTTAAGAAATCTCAAGATGGAAGAGGCCAGGAGCCATTTGGTGAGCTGCATTTCTTGCTACATGTTCACAGATTTACCAGTGGAAAAGCCAAACTTCACATGCCACAAATGCAAGCTTGTGTCCCTGTTGGAGGAAAAGTTGCAAAATCTCGAAGAGAGGTTAGCTACGTTGAAGATCATTAAGGAAGGTGAAGAGTTCTTGGACAGAGCAGAATTATCTCTTCATGTTACAGAAAGAGAAGAAATTCAAAGTGCACCTGAAGAAACAGAGGAATGGAGACATGTGACCCAGAGAAGCAGGAGGATCAGGAGGCAGTCAGAACCCATACTGCTGAGGAACCAGTACCAGGCTCTCATGCAGGAAAACGATGAAGAAATACATCAGGATAAGACTTTGCCAACAAACAGCAACCTTGTACGCCCTCAGAGTCCTCCTGGATGGAGAAAGAAAAATGTTGTGAAGAAGAAACGGAGAGTGGTGGTCATGGGGGATTCCCTGCTGAGAGGAACAGAGGCCGCTATCTGCAGACCGGATATAACTACAAGAGAAATGTGCTGTCTTCCAGGTGCAAAAATTAAACATGTGTCTGACAGGATATCAGGACTCTTCAGACCTACAGATGACTACCCATTCCTGCTACTACATGTGGGGACAAATGACACCGCAAGAAACGACCTGGAAATCATCTGCAGAGACTTTGAAGACTTAGGCAAGAAAGTGAAAGAACTGGGAGCGCAGGTGGTCTTCTCTTCCATCCTCCCAGTGGATGGCCATGGAACAAGGAGGTGGCATAAGATTCTGCAGGTGAACAACTGGCTACGTCGATGGTGCCGTCAGCAAAGATTTGGATTTCTGGATCACGGATTGAACTACTTATACGATGGACTACTTGCTAGAGATGGGGTGCACCTTACGAAGACTGGAAAGCATGTATTTGGAAGTCGCCTTGCTACACTTGTAAGGAGAGCTTTAAACTAGAACAACATGGGAAGGGAAGCAAAAGACCAGAAAAAGCCATACACCTGACAAATGCTATTGAGAACTCTGCTATTAGAAGTGGAAAGGAAGAACAAAGACGAAAGAATCTAATTAATAAAAATATTGGAGAAAGAGAAACCAATCACAAACTAAAATGTTTCTATACTAATGCACAAAGTATGGGCAACAAACAAGGAGAATTGGAACTACTAACACAGGAAAAGAAATATGATGTAATTGGAATCACTGAAACTTGGTGGGACAATACACATGATTGGAATACAAGACTAGAAGGATACAACTTATTTGCAAGAAACAGACTTGATAAACGAGGAGGGGGTGTCGCATTGTATGTTCGAAACGCGTATATCTGCACAGAGATTGAAGCTTCAGAGACTGGGAGTTCTGTGGAAACTGTTTGGGTAAGAATACAAGGACAGAACAATGGAAAGGACACCATTGTAGGCATTTACTACAGGCCGCCTGTGCAAGCCGAAGATATAGATGAACTCTTTATGCATCAGATGGCCAAGTTCTCCAAAAAATATGACATAGTTGTCATGGGAGATTTCAACTATCCAGACATTTGTTGGGAATCTCTCTCAGGCAAAACTAACAGGTCAAGGAAATTCTTATCCTCTCTTGCTGACAACTTTATCTTCCAAAAGGTAAGGGAGAAAACAAGGGGAACTGCTACCTTGGATCTAATCCTTATAAACAGGGAGGAAATGGTTGAGGAGGTAAAAGTGGCTGGGACCCTAGGAGGTAGCGACCATGCTATTTTAGAATTTTGGATTACTAGAGGTGGAAGACCTGTGAAGACTCAGACGTCAAGGTTAGATTTCAGAAAGGCAGATTTTAAGGGATTCAGAAAGAGAATTGGAGGGATCCAATGGCTGGATATCCTTAAAGACAAAAATGTCCAGGAAGGATGGGAAATCTTGAAAAATGAAATTCTCAAAGCACAGTTGTTAACAATTCCGAAAAGAGGGAAGAATAGGAAGCATTTAAGGAAACCAGGATGGATGAACACAGAACTTAAGCACATGCTAAAAAGGAAGAAAAAAATGTTTATAAAATGGAAAGAGGGAGGCATATCTAAAGAAGAATATAATGCTGTCTGCAGAACCTGCAGGGCACAAATCAGATTATCTAAATCTGAAAATGAACTGAGGCTTGCAAGAGATGTCAAAAGCAATAATAAAGGATTTTGGGGATATGTCAAAAGTAAAAGAAAAGTCAAAGATGCTATAGGATTTTTACAGGATGAAAATGATGAAATGGTAAGACAGGATGTTGAGAAGGCTGAACTTTTAAATTCCTATTTTGCATCTGTTTTCTCTCAGAAAGGAAATGCAACATCAACTGTTATTCACTGTCCTATTAAGGGAATAGAAGAATCCAGGATATCTATAAACAGAAAGATAGTGAGGAAACACTTAGCTAACCTAAATGAATTCAAGTCTCCAGGTCCAGATGAATTACACCCCAGAGTACTGAAGGAGATAGCAGAAGAAATTTTTGAACCCCTCTCCTTAATCTTTGAAAATTCTTGGAGAACAGGAGAAGTGCCAGAAGACTGGAGAAGAGCAAATGTTGTTCCTATCTTCAAAAAGGGGAAGAAGGTGGACCCAGGCAACTATAGGCCGGTGAGTCTGACTTCTATACCAGGAAAGATCTTTGAACAAATTATTAAACAACATGTATGTCAATACCTGGATAAGAATGAAGTGATTAAACAGAGTCAGCATGGGTTTCTAACTAATAAGTCATGTCAGACTAACTTAATTTCCTTCTATGACGGTATCACTGATTGGGTGGATCAAGGAAATGCTGTAGATATAGTATATCTTGACTTCAGCAAAGCATTTGACAAAGTCTCTCATACAATCCTTATTGAAAAAATGACTAAGTATGGAATGGACAAGGCAACTGTTAGGTGGATTCATAACTGGCTTAGTGATCGGACCCAAAGAGTGGTCGTAAATGGCTGCACATCCAGTTGGAAGAATGTCTCAAGTGGGGTACCACAGGGCTCTGTCCTGGGCCCTGTATTGTTCAACATCTTTATCAACGATTTAGATGAAGGAATTGAGGGTAAACTGATTAAATTTGCTGATGACACAAAGCTAGGAGGGATAGCTAATACTAGAGAAGAGAGAGAGAGGATTCAAAAAGATTTAAATAAACTGGAGAAGTGGGCAGCAACTAACAGAATGGTTTTTAACAGGGAGAAATGCAAAGTACTACATCTGGGCAATAAAAATAAAAAAAGCATATATAGAATGGGAGGAATAGGGCTAAGTGACAGCACATGTGAAAAAGACTTGGGTATACTAATAGATCACAGACTGAATATGAGTCAACAGTGTGATGCAGCAGCAAAAAAGGCAAATGCAATTCTAGGATGTATTAACAGAAGCATACAGTCTAGATCACGTGAAGTCATTATTTCCCTCTACTCCTCTTTGGTCAGACCTCATCTGGAATATTGTGTCCAGTTTTGGGCGCCACATTTTAAAAAAGACATCAACAAACTGGAACAAGTTCAGAAAAGAGCGACCAGAATGGTGACCGGTCTGCAAACCCTGTCTTATGAGGAAAGGTTGCAGGATTTGGGAATGTTTAGTTTGCAAAAGAGAAGACTGAGAGGAGACTTAATAGCTGTCTACAAATATCTAAAGGGCTGTCACATTGTAGAAGGATCAACTTTATTCTCATTTGCACAAGGAAAGACTAGAAGCAATGGGATGAAACTGAATGGGAAGAGACACAGATTAGATATTAGAAAAAACTTTTTGACAGTTAGAGTGATCAATGAGTGGAACAGGCTGCCACGAGAAGTGGTGAGTTCTCCTTCAATGGAAGTCTTCAAACAGAGGCTGGACAGACATCTGACTGGGATGATTTAGCGAATCCTGCTTTGAGCAGGGGGTTGGACCAGATGGCCCAGGAGGTCCCTTCCAACTCTACGATTCTATGATTCTATGATTCTATGTGGACACTCAAGGTATCCGTCCCATACAGCAGGCTCCTTACCGGGTACCTGAATCTGTTCGAAACACCATGCAGCACGAACTGGAGGAGATGTTACAGCTTGGGGTAATCCATGCCTCCCATAGCCCTTGGTCCTCTCCTGTGGTGTTAGTACCAAAGAAGGATGGGAGTACTTGATTTTGTGTGGACTATCGACGACTAAATGACCATACCGTCAGCGATATTTGCCCAATGCCCCGTATTGACGAACTTCTAGACCGACTGGCTGTGTCCCGATATGTCACTACCTTGGATCTCAGTAAGGGATACTGGCAAATCCCTCTCACGGAGGAAGGGAGAGAACGGTCCGCTTTTATAACCCCCTTTGGTCTGTATGAATTTCTAAGCATGCCTTTTGGAATGAAGAATGCCCCGGCAACCTTCCAGAGAATGGTGGACCAGATCCTCCGGGGATGTGGTGACTTTGCTTGTGCCTACTTGGATGATATCGCCCTCTTCAGCCAGACGTGGGAGGAACATCTGAATCAAGTAGCTATTATTCTTGACCTGATTCTTGCAGCCGGCCTAACCATTCGACCCGATAAATGCCAATTGGTGATGGGTGAAGTCCAGTACCTAGGGCATAGAGTAGGAGGAGGGAAGCTCCGTCCTGAACCTGCCAAAATCCAGGCTATTAGGGACTGTCCTGTACCCCAAACTAAGAAACAAGTTATGGCTTTTTTGGGCACTGCCAGTTATTACCGAAAATTTGTTTCTCATTTCAGCACTGTGGCCAAGCCTCTTACCGATCTGACCAAGAAAACGATGCCCCGGCTGGTGATCTGGACTCCAGCCTGTGATGAGGCTTTTAACCGGCTGAAAGACGCCCTGGTCTGCGACCCTGTTCTGGCTGCTCCAGATTACAAGAGGAGATTCATTGTGCAGACGTACGCCTCTGCTTATGGACTGGGAGCAGTCTTCAGCCAGGTGAATGCAGCTGGGGACGAACACCCCATCGCCTACATTACCAGGAAACTGCTGGACCAAGAAGTGGCCTATGCAACTGTTGAAAAAGAATGTCTGGCTGTAGTGTGGGCCCTTAGGAAACTAAGGCCGTAACTGTATGGACGAGAATTCACTGTCATTACTAGAGTTGAGCGAAACGGGTCGAAAAAATTCAAAAGTCGCCGACTTTTGGCAAAGTCGGGTTTCATGAAACGAAACCCGACCCTAGGATGAGGTCGGCCACGAGGTCGGCGACTTACGCGCCAAAGTCGCGTTTCAAAAGTTTGTTTTGCGCTCTTTTTCAGCCAATCAGGATCCACGTACACCGTGGGCAACGTGATGACATAGGCACGGGTCACCACCATCTTTCAGAAGGGCATGCAAGTGATTGGCTTGCTTTGGGGGGCGTCACAGGGGGTATAAATGGGCGTGCACGCCGACCGCCATGTTACTCATGCTGATCTCAGAGTAGGGAGAGCTGCTGCTGCTGATGATGATTTTGTAGGGAGAGCGTTAGGCAGGGAAGAAGACACCAAAAACTGCTTCTGCTGCTAGCGATTTTGCCTGTACAACACTCCAGTCACTGTGCAGTGCAAGGGGAGGCAATATAGTGGTGTATCAGTGGTGTTGGTTGTTGGGCTGCCTTCTAAGGCTTCCTGACATTCCTGCATTGCTGTTTACCCACTGCTCAGCAAACTGCTTTTTTAAAAGCAATCCCAATTTTTTTTTTTTGTCCTGCTGAGAAGAAAAAAAAACTGCTTCTGCTGCTAGCGATTTGGCCTGTACAACACACCAGTCACTCTGTGTGCAGTGCAAGGGGAGGCTATATAGTGGTGTATCAGTGGTGCTGGTTGTTGGGCTGCCTTCTAAGGCTTCCTGACATTCCTGCATTGCTGTTTACCCACTGCTCCGCAAACTGCTTTTTTAAAAGCAATCCCAATTTTTTTTTTTTGTCCTGCTGAGAAGAAAAAAAAACTGCTTCTGCTGCTAGCGATTTGGCCTGCACAACACACCAGTCACTGTGCAGTGCAAGGGGAGGCTATATTGTGGTGTATCAGTGGTGTTGGTTGTTGGGCTGCCTTTTAAGGCTTCCTGACAGGCTGGCATTGCTGTTTACCCACTGCTCTGCAAACTGCTTTTTTAAAAGCAATCCAATCTCCCTTATCCTCTAGTCACTTTTGTCACAGCTGTGCCATCGAGCCTGTGACATAGCGCTCAGATATCAGTGGGCCTCACACAATCCAAAAGTGTCCAGTGTCCACAAGTGTCTGCAGAAATTCAAAATCTCCCTTATCCTCTAGTCACTTTGGTCACAGCTGTGACATCGAGCCTGTCACATAGCGCTCAGATATCAGTGGGCCTCACACAATCCAAAAGTGTCCAGTGTCCACAAGTGTCTGCAGAAATTCAAAATCTCCCTTATCCTCTAGTCACTTTGGTCACAGCTGTGCCATCAAGCCTGTCACATAGCGCTCAGATATTCATTGGGCCTCACACAATCCAAAAGTGTCCAGTGTCCACAAGTGTCTGCAGAAATTCAAAATCTCCCTTATCCTCTAGTCACTTTGGTCACAGCTGTGCCATCGAGCCTGTCACATAGCGCTCAGATATTCATTGGGCCTCACACAATCCAAAAGTGTCCAGTGTCCACAAGTGTGTGCAGAAATTCAAAATCTCCTTTATCCTCTAGTCACTTTGGTCACAGCTGTGCCATCGAGCCTGTCACATAGCGCTCAGATATTCATTGGGCCTCACACAATCCAAAAGTGTCCAGTGTCCACAAGTGTCTGCAGAAATTCAAAATCTCCCTTATCCTCTCGTCACTTTGGTCACAGCTGTGCCATCGAGCCTGTCACATAGCGCTCAGATATTCATTGGGCCTCACACAATCCAAAAGTGTCCAGTGTCCACAAGTGTGTGCAGAAATTCAAAATCTCCTTTATCCTCTAGTCACTTTGGTCACAGCTGTGCCATCGAGCCTGTCACATAGCGCTCAGTTATTCATTGGGCCTCACACAATCCAAAAGTGTCCAGTGTCCACAAGTGTTTGCAGAAATTCAAAATCTCCCTTATCCTCTCGTCACTTTGGTCACAGCTGTGCCATCGAGCCTGTCACATAGCGCTCAGATATCAGTGGGCCTCACACAATCCAAAAGTGTCCAGTGTCCACAAGTGTCTGCAGAAATTCAAAATCTCCCTTATCCTCTCGTCACTTTGGTCACAGCTGTGCCATCGAGCCTGTCACATAGCGCTCAGATATTCATTGGGCCTCACACAATCCAAAAGTGTCCAGTGTCCACAAGTGTGTGCAGAAATTCAAAATCTCCTTTATCCTCTAGTCACTTTGGTCACAGCTGTGCCATCGAGCCTGTCACATAGCACTCAGATATCAGTGGGCCTCACACAATCCAAAAGTGTCCAGTGTCCACAAGTGTCTGCAGAAATTCAAAATCTCCCTTATCCTCTCGTCACTTTGGTCACAGCTGTGCCATCGAGCCTGTCACATAGTGCTCAGATATTCATTGGGCCTCACACAATCCAAAAGTGTCCAGTGTCCACAAGTGTCTGCAGAAATTCAAAATCTCCCTTATCCTCTCATCACTTTGGTCACAGCTGTGCCATCGAGCCTGTCACATAGCGCTCAGATATTCATTGGGCCTCACACAATCCAAAAGTGTCCAGTGTCCACAAGTGTGTGCAGAAATTCAAAATCTCCTTTATCCTCTAGTCACTTTGGTCACAGCTGTGCCATCGAGCCTGTCACATAGCGCTCAGATATTCATTGGGCCTCACACAATCCAAAAGTGTCCAGTGTCCACAAGTGTCTGCAGAAATTCAAAATCTCCCTTATCCTCTCGTCACTTTGGTCACAGCTGTGCCATCGAGCCTGTCACATAGCGCTCAGATATTCATTGGGCCTCACACAATCCAAAAGTGTCCAGTGTCCACAAGTGTTTGCAGAAATTCAAAATCTCCCTTATCCTCTCGTCACTTTGGTCACAGCTGTGCCATCGAGCCTGTCACATAGCACTCAGATATCAGTGGGCCTCACACAATCCAAAAGTGTCCAGTGTCCACAAGTGTCTGCAGAAATTCAAAATATCCCTTATCCTCTCGTCACTTTGGTCACAGCTGTGCCATCGAGCCTGTCACATAGCGCTCAGATATTCATTGGGCCTCACACAATCCAAAAGTGTCCAGTGTCCACAAGTGTGTGCAGAAATCAAAAATCTCCCTGTCCTATAGACACCTTGTACCTTGTTTTACATTACTATATAGTTTGTTGGATTTTGTCTACATTTCTACCAAAAATGAGGAAGGCTGGTGGAAGAGGCCGTGGAATTGGGCCGGGGTTGGCAGCTGGTAATGATGGTGTTGGTGGTGGATCTGATGGTAGTGGCAAGAGCAAAATAGGACCGAATGCAGGAGGTGTTGAGCCTGCGTCATCGTCTGGCTACATAAGGCCTCGAACGCTTAGTTTTCTAGGAGTTGGCAAACCGCTTTTAAAGCCAGAGCATCAGGAAAAAGTTTTGTCTTACATTGCTGACTCAGCCTCCAGCTCTATCGCCTCCTCTTCTTCAGTTGTAAAAAGTAAAAGCACTGAGTCGTCATTGGAGGCTCATGTTCATGAACCACACCTTTCCTTGTGTCCTTCACCCCAAACAAGATTGAAGGATGACGCAGGCCATAGTACTGATTTCTCCATGGAGCTGTTTTCACATACCATGCCTGGATTATCAAGTCAAATGGTGAATTACCCAGGCCAAGATGAATCTGACATGGAGTGCACTGATGCACAGCCGCTGATGGATGATTCTGCTGGTACATTCACTCAGAGCACTACATTGTCCTCGCAGTGTACAGAGCCAGATTCTGACCCTGATGAGACTCAGGTGCCCCTTCCCGCACACTCTACCACCATACACGGTGACACAGAGGAAGGTGCACATGACATAGAAGAGGAGGTGATGGATGACCCAGTTGTTGACCCAGATTGGCATCCATTGGGGGAAGAGGGTGCTGCTTCCAATAGCTCAGATGAGGAGCATCCACAGCAGACATCGACATCGCAACAGCTGTTATCTGGCAGGCCCGGAGCACTCCAAAGACAGGTTCCAAACATCAAAATAGTTGTTGGACAGCTTGTCCAGTGGGTCAAAAGATCACAGCGTGCTAGGCCGCAAAATGTCTGCCAAAGTAGGAAGAGTGCAGTGTGGCACTTTTTTGAACAAAATCTTCATGATCAGGCCAAGGTTATCTGTAAGAAGTGCACAAAGACCTTTAGCCGAGGGAAAAATCTGAAAAATTTAAATACCAGTTGCATGCTTAGACATTTAACC
The DNA here is from genome assembly GCF_039654945.1 of Dendrobates tinctorius. Lineage (NCBI taxonomy): Eukaryota > Metazoa > Chordata > Amphibia > Anura > Dendrobatidae > Dendrobates > Dendrobates tinctorius. The sequence continues at coordinate 26,641,490 of NW_027361763.1, read as the reverse complement.
AGCATGCACTTGCAAGCGTGGACACAACACCAAACCTCAAGTGCCACATGTGCAACTGATCACAACGAAAGTAGTCAGCAACGCTACATTGTTTCCCCCACTCTAAGCCCACCGGTTAGCACAGCAGCAAATGTTGAGGTGTCGTTGCAAGGCCACAGCAGTCAGGGAATCCCACTGTTATATCAACGAAAGACTGATTCTAGGCCATCAGAAAGAACAACAACTCCATCACCATCATAAACCCTTTCTCAGTTCGCCCTGTCCACCGCTACTTCCACCATATGCAGCTCTCAAGTCCAGTTCACCCTCCCAGACACTATGAGTAGGTCAAGAAAGTACTCAGTCTCTCATCCGCGTACACTGGGTTTGAACGCCCACATTGCCAAACTAATCTCATTTGAGATGATGCCCTTTCGGTTGGTGGAAAGCACAGCTTTCCGCGAACTCATGGCCTATGCAGTACCACGCTATGACCTACCCAGTCACCACTTCTTCTCTCGCAAAGCCATCCCAGCCCTCCACCATCATGTGAAAGACCGCATTGTCCATGCACTCAAGCAGTCAGTGAGCGGAAAGGTGCACCTCACAACTGATGCATGGTTCAGTCGGCATGGCCAGGGCCGTTACGTGTCCATCACTGCGCACTGGGTTAATGTGGTGGATGCAGGGTCCACAGGGGACAGTGGTGGTGGGACAGTGCTGCCTAGCCCACGGTATAGGAAACAGTTGGCTGTAGGCGTTCGACCCTCCTCCTCCTCCTCCTCCAGAAGCGAAAGCTCGTCCACAGAGCGCAGTCGTACGAGCACTCCATCTGCAGCTGCCACTGTTGCACACGATGTGTCCCCCTATCGAGCAGCTAGTGGAAAGCGTCAGCAGGCTGTGTTGCAGATGATGTGTTTGGACAACAGACACACTGCCGAGGTGCTGGCCGAGTACTTGAAGCGACAAACTGAGTCATGGCTGGGCAGTGTACATCTTGAGGCAGGCAAGGTAGTTAGTGATAACGGCCATAAATTTGTGGCAGCCACAGCCCTTTCAAAACTCAGCCACATACCTTGCTTGGCTCACACCTTGAACCTGGTGGTGCAGTGCTTCCTCAAAAATTATCCGGAGTTAACAGCCCTGCTCCAGAAGGTGCGAAGACTGTGCGCGCACATCCGCCGGTCGCCTGTACACTTCGTTCGTATGCAGAAGCTGCAGCGATTGCTCCACCTTCCCAACCACCGCCTCATTATCGACATTGCAACAAGGTGGAACTCCACCCTGCACATGGTGGAGCGGCTGTGCGAGCAGAGGCAGGCCATAATGCATTTGTGGGAGAATACACGGCCAGGCACTTTGAGAGCAGACATGGAGTTGACAGGTGTGCAGTGGTCGAAGCTGAAAGACCTCTGTAAAGTCCTTCAGTGTTTTGAGGAATGCACACGGCTGGTAAGCGCAGACGACGCCATCCTAAGCATGAGCATCCCACTTATGCGTCTGCTCATGCAAACTTTGACGCACCTTAAGGAGCAGGCGTCTGCAGCCAATGTTGATGAGGAGGAAAAGGAGGAGGGAATCCTTGATGACATTCAGCCATTGTCTGCTCAGGGACCTCTCCTGGACGAGGTGGAGGAAGAAGAAAAGGAGGAGGATGATGATGGGGATTATTACTTAGGGGAGGAGGATGCATCTCGTGGGGCAAGTGAAAATGTTGGCGTGGCAAGGTCTGGTACAGGGTTTGTGCGTGACTGAAGGGATGTGGATTTGCCAGAAAGTGCTCCTCCACCCAGCACTCGCAGTGCATCATTGACACCGGGAACATTGGCCCACATGTCAGATTATGCCTTGCAGATCCTAAAAAGGGACCCCCGCATTGCCAAAATGATGAACGATGACGACTACTGGTTGGCCAGCATCCTGGATCCACGCTATAAAGGCAAATTACAAAAAATCATGCCACAGGAGAACCTTGACCTAATATTGGCTAATAAACAAGCAACTCTGGTAAATCGGTTGCTTGAGGCATTCCCAGCACACAGCGGCGGTGATGGTTCTCACACGAGCCGTACGGGCCGGGGGCAGCTTGGCAGAGGTGTTCGTGGTGCACACAGCAGAAGTGGCGTTGGAGACAGGGGTTTCATGACAATGTTGTGGACTGATTTTTCAAATACCGTTCACACAACTGGTAATACTGCATCGATGGAAAGTGACAGGAGACAGCAGTTGTCAACTATGGTAACAAACTACTTTTCCTCCCATATCGATGTTCTCCCACACAGGTCATTCCCCTTTGACTATTGGGCCGCTAAACTGGACACCTGGCCTGAATTGGCCCAATATGCCTTACAGGAGCCCGCTTGCCCAGCTGCAAGTGTGCTATCGGAAAGAGTCTTCAGTGCAGCTGGATCAATCCTGACAGAAAAAAGGACCCGTCTGTCAACCCAAAATGTGGATGATCTAACCTTCATTAAAATGAACCATGCATGGGTTTCCAAGGATTTTGTCCCACCTTCCCCTGATGACACATTGGGTGACAGAAAAATGGCTTGCTTTGGTCCACCTCTTCCTGGGACTTCACCTATTTCGCCTTTTGCATCAGCTGAATGTCCAACATCAACATATGACACTTTCTAAAACTCCCTAACTGTGCTGCCTCCCCCCCCATGGCCGGGGTCACCACCTAGCGCACGACACCGTGCGAGTGCCGTTGCCCTGGACAGGTGGGTAGGCCGACTCTTGGGCGCGGGCACTGGCACAGGGTCCCTCGTAGTGCAATCAAGTGTCTCTGACGGTGGTGGTGCACACCCGCCGTCAGACACACCGCTGTACTATGAGGGGCCCAGTGCCAGTACCGACGCCCACGAGTGGGCCCCCCTTGCTTGGGCAGGGCCCCAGCATTTGCAATCTTTACCTCTCCCTGCTCCTCCGCTGTGTAATCTGGGCCGTCAAATCCATACTGTGCCTGACACCGTCTGAGCCTGCCTCCTGATGTATAGACATATATTTTGAATGTGTACGCTATCCATACATGTTATCCGGGGATACGGTACCCTTTCTAACCTTTGTGCAATCAAGTGCAATCCATACTGGGCCTAACACCGTCTGAGCCTGCCTCCTGATGTATAGACATATATTTTGAATGTGTACGCTATCCATACATGTTATCCGGGGATACGGTACCCTTTCTAACCTTTGTGCAATCACGTGCAATCCATACTGGGCCTAACACCGTCTGAGCCTGCCTCCTGATGTATAGACATATATTTTGAATGTGTACGCTATCCATACATGTTATCTGGGGATACGGTACCCTTTCTCACCTTTGTGCAATCACGTGTAATCCATACTGGGTGTGAGAACGGCTGGCGAGCTGTTAAGCAAGCTACAGCACCTGTGGTTTGCACACGTAAGTTTTTAATTTTTTCAGGAATGACGGTTAGGCCTAATTCCGGAACTGCGGTTGACCTGCATTTACTGGGAAATCATCGTTCGCGGGTAATAATTGTAATCACAGATCCCCATCACTAACGTTGTTCAGCGGGTTATCTGCACCTGTAAGCGACAAACGCTGGCCTTTTCAGTGTAGCGCACATGCAGCCACAGACATGTAAGGGCATGACACACCAGTTATTGGCCAATTTCATGTGCCAGAGCCTCACGTGTCCCTCTAGTAAGCCGGACTCGGACCGCGGGGCATGACGGAGTCTCGTTCGTTAACGGAATTAAGCTTGCAATGTGTGCATCTGTTCTGTAGCTGGCATGGTTGAGGTTGCCCGTGTTGAGTCAAATTACGCAGTAGGCTCCACTGCTGGTGGTGCCCTTCTGGACATTCCTTTAAGGTTCAGCTTTGCAACCATACTGCCCACGTAAAACAAACACTTTGCCTTCATGAACGCTGTTTGGAGGGTCATGACTTGTGGGAATAACGCCGCCCAATCAGTTAACCTGCTAGAGAGATCCTTCGTTGCTCCCAAGCATGACATCACACTCCCTAGGAGGAAGGTAATGCCACTGTGGCGACCGTACTCCTGGGGGCGACACAAGTGCACTGATGCCCAGCCACTGCTCGATGAATCTGCTGGTACATTGACCCAGACCTCAACATTCCCCTCGCACGCTACCCGGCCTGAATCTGACCCTGATGAAACTCAGGTTACCCTTCCCATATACAGTTCCATCTTACACGGTGACAAAGAGGAAGCTACAGATGAAAGTGCAGGTTCATAGAATCATAGAATCATAGAAACGTAGAGTTGGAAGGGACCTCCTGGGCCATCTGGTCCAACCCCCTGCTCATAGCAGGATTCGCTAAATCATCCCAGTCAGATGTCTGTCCAGCCTCTGTTTGAAGACTTCCATTGAAGGAGAACTCACCACTTCTCATGGCAGCCTGTTCCACTCATTGATCACTCTAACTGTCAAAAAGTTTTTTCTAATATCTAATCTGTGTCTCCTCCCATTCAGTTTCATCCCATTGCTTCTAGTCTTTCCTTGTGCAAATGAGAATAAAGTTGATCCTTCTACAATGTGACAGCCCTTTAGATATTTGTAGACAGCTATTAAGTCTCCTCTCAGTCTTCTCTTTTGCAAACTAAACATTCCCAAATCCTGCAACCTTTCCTCATAAGACAGGGTTTGCAGTCCGGTCACCATTCTTGTCGCTCTTTTCTGAACTTGCTCCAGTTTGTTGATGTCTTTTTTAAAATGTGGTGCCCAAAACTGGACACAATATTCCAGATGAGGTCTGACCAAAGAGGAGTAGAGGGAAATAATGACTTCACGTGATCTAGACTGTATGCTTCTGTTAATACATCCTAGAATTGCATTTGCCTTTTTTGCTGCTGCATCACACTGTTGACTCATATTCAGTCTGTGATCTATTAGTATACCCAAGTCTTTTTCACATGTGCTGTCACTTAGCCCTATTCCTCCCATTCTGTATATGCTTTTTTCATTTTTATTGCCCAGATGTAGTACTTTGCATTTCTCCCTGTTAAAAACCATTCTGTTAGTTGCTGCCCACTTCTCCAGTTTATTTAAATCTTTTTGAATCCTCTCTCTCTCTTCTCTAGTATTAGCTATCCCTCCTAGCTTTGTGTCATCAGCAAATTTAATCAGTTTACCCTCAATTCCTTCATCTAAATCGTTGATAAAGATGTTGAACAATACAGGGCCCAGGACAGAGCCCTGTGGTACCCCACTTGAGACATTCTTCCAACTGGATGTGCAGCCATTTACGACCACTCTTTGGGTCCGATCACTAAGCCAGTTATGAATCCACCTAACAGTTGCCTTGTCCATTCCATACTTAGTCATTTTTTCAATAAGGATTGTATGAGAGACTTTGTCAAATGCTTTGCTGAAGTCAAGATATACTATATCTACAGCATTTCCTTGATCCACCCAATCAGTGATACCATCATAGAAGGAAATTAAGTTAGTCTGACATGACTTATTAGTTAGAAACCCATGCTGACTCTGTTTAATCACTTCATTCTTATCCAGGTATTGACATACATGTTGTTTAATAATTTGTTCAAAGATCTTTCCTGGTATAGAAGTCAGACTCACCGGCCTATAGTTGCCTGGGTCCACCTTCTTCCCCTTTTTGAAGATAGGAACAACATTTGCTCTTCTCCAGTCTTCTGGCACTTCTCCTGTTCTCCAAGAATTTTCAAAGATTATGGAGAGGGGTTCAAAAATTTCTTCTGCTATCTCCTTCAGTACTCTGGGGTGTAATTCATCTGGACCTGGAGACTTGAATTCATTTAGGTTAGCTAAGTGTTTCCTCACTATCTTTCTGTTTATAGATATCCTGGATTCTTCTATTCCCTTAATAGGACAGTGAATAACAGTTGATGTTACATTTCCTTTCTGAGAGAAAACAGATGCAAAATAGGAATTTAAAAGTTCAGCCTTCTCAACATCCTGTCTTACCATTTCATCATTTTCATCCTGTAAAAATCCTATAGCATCTTTGACTTTTCTTTTACTTTTGACATATCCCCAAAATCCTTTATTATTGCTTTTGACATCTCTTGCAAGCCTCAATTCATTTTCAGCTTTAGATAATCTGATTTGTGCCCTGCAGGTTCTGCAGACAGCATTATATTCTTCTTTAGATATGCCTCCCTCTTTCCATTTTATAAACATTTTTTTCTTCCTTTTTAGCATGTGCTTAAGTTCTGTGTTCATCCATCCTGGTTTCCTTAAATGCTTCCTATTCTTCCCTCTTTTCGGAATTGTTAACAACTGTGCTTTGAGAATTTCATTTTTCAAGATTTCCCATCCCTCCTGGACATTTTTGTCTTTTAGGATATCCAGCCATTGGATCCCTCCAATTCTCTTCCTGAATCAATTAAAATCTGCCTTTCTGAAATCTAACCTTGACGTCTGAGTCTTCACAGGTCTTCCGCCTCTAGTTATCCAAAATTCTAAAATAGCATGGTCGCTACCTCCTAGGGTCCCAGCCACTTTTACCTCCTCAACCATTTCCTCCCTGTTTATAAGGATTAGATCCAAGGTAGCAGTTCCCCTTGTTTTCTCCCTTACCTTTTGGAAGATAAAGTTGTCAGCAAGAGAGGATAAGAATTTCCTTGACCTGTTAGTTTTGCCTGAGAGAGATTCCCAACAAATGTCTGGATAGTTGAAATCTCCCATGACAACTATGTCATATTTTTTGGAGAACTTGGCCATTTGATGCATAAAGAGTTCATCCATATCTTCAGCTTGCACAGGCGGCCTGTAGTAAATGCCTGCAATGATGTCCTTTCCATTGTTCTGTCCTTGTATTCTTACCCAAACAGTTTCCACAGAACTCCCAGTCTCTGAAGCTTCAATCTCTGTGCATATATACTTGTTTCTAACATACAATGCGACACCCCCTCCTCGTTTATCAAGTCTGTTTCTTGCAAATAAGTTGTATCCTTCTAGTCTTGTATTCCAATCATGTGTATTGTCCCACCAAGTTTCAGTGATTCCAATGACATCATATTTCTTTTCCTGTTAGTAGTTCCAATTCTCCTTGTTTGTTGCCCATGCTTTGTGCATTAGTATAGAAACATTTTAGTTTGTGATTGGTTTCTCTTTCTCCAATATTTTTATTAATTAGATTCTTTCGTCTTTGTTCTTCCTTTCCACTTCTAATAGCAGAGTTCTCAATAGCATTTGTCAGGTGTATGGCTTTTTCTGGTCTTTTGCTTCCCTTCCCATGTTGTTCTAGTTTAAAGCTCTCCTTACAAGTGTAGCAAGGCGACTTCCAAATACATGCTTTCCAGTCTTCGTAAGGTGCACCCTGTAAGAAAAAGTCCTACTGAGAGCTGGAAGAGTCGGGAAGAAGTTCCACATACGATCTCTTATCAAGCTGAGGTTGAAGGTTTATTCGGAGATACACAGCAAAACAGATACAGAATAACAGAGGAGTTGGAATATGCGGGCAAAAACAGGAATTCAGACAGGCAGAGATTTTCTAGGAAGTCTGGCGATGGTAAGGCTCTGTGCCCTGGCCATGGTGAGGCACAGTGGCATGATGGCGATGGAATGGCCCAGATCGACAGTAGCAGGGGCTTCTTATACATTATCAGAACAAAGAAAGCTGCATTTTGCCGCAGAGGGCGTTAACATTATAATTCTAAGGCGTTTTCATGGTAATCTACAGAAACGTGGTTTAGAAAAGAGAATATAATGACATAATACGAAGATATTAATTAACATTTCTTCAAGCAACACTAAAACCCATAAGTCATTGGTATCTATGGCTACTGTCCTAAAATCTTATCATTGTCTCCAGTCTAGGTCCCTAAATTCTTACATCCTGACATTTTAACTACTCTACTCTTCGCTACCACACTATCACGTATAAGCATACTGACCATATATTTGGTAACCTGTGACCCTATTGATTGATCCAATCTTCCTCTACGCACATCGGCTGAGGTTGCTAGGAGACATGATCTCATTTTCCATCCTCCATTTAATACATTTTATCAGCTCTTTTGTAAAAGTTGAATCTTCTCTAACTTTCAACAAAATGGCTGCTAGAGACAACATGGCCGCTCAGTATATTATGACTGACCATTCTCTTACAAGTCCCCCTCTTGTACTCTATCCAGAGTACAACATACAGTACTGTAATATTCATGGGTGAATTATTGAAAATAAGAATATGGAGGTAATTCAGCACTTTATGCACGTGTGTGTGTAAGGCAAAAGTCCCTAAAAATAAAACAAACACATAATAAAAAAATAATTCAAATAGTCCCGAAAAAATAAGTTGCACAAATAGTCCCGAAAAAATAAGTTGCACAATAGTCAATTCTTTTGGTCTTGTCAATTCTTTTGGTCTTTTTCTTCTCATTCTTTGTCTTCTGGATTTTCCTTATCTTCTCCCCCTCTCACACTATCAGAGTCCCACTGTATAGTGTGAAACATCTTCTCCTGATCATCCCATAGGTTCATGGTCCCAGGAGTCCAATATGAAAATCTTCAGCGGACCTGGAGAAAATAGAAAAAAAAGAGTGGAGTATCAGTCCTTACCAGAAATCTCAGTAAAATAATTAAGAAGTCTACACTGATTGATATGAACCATTTTAATCACCTTTTTAGCTTGAAAATTTGAGCAAAGACTTAACCATTGTTGTTGGGATGTAAGGCGCTAGCCCGTCCCCTTCAATGGGCAGGGACTCAAGGGAATTGAACAGAGATGAGTCTCCATCCTTCTCCTGTGCTTTCACGAGATCTTGAAGAGAAGAATAAACAAGGGGGGCTCTTGGGGTTTCTCAGTGACTACAGCGATGATTTCTTGAGGATATTTGTCATCGCCTGTGAGTGCAGCCTCCTTGGCCGCGTGATCTACATATGCATTGCCAAGGATGTGGGGGTCAGGAATCAACCTCTGGTGTCCTTTGATTTTACAGAAGGACCATAATTTTGGGAATTCTTTACCCCGTTGCTCAATTTGTTTTAGAATGTCTGCATGCTGCAAGGGCTTGTTCTGAGAATCAACCATCCCCCTAAGGGCCCATACATTAAGATATAGAGTGAGTGACGACACGACATATGCGCTATCACTGAAGATATTCATTGGTTCTGTACACACGAGAATGACCTGTAAAGCTGCTTCCAACTCAGCTCTTTGAGCGGAGCAATGACCAGGGAGTTTATACTGCAGCAGCAATGGCTTAGCTGGAAACCACACAGCGAAGCCGGTGACGTAATGCCCCTCATGCCAATAGCGAGCTCCGTCAATATAGGCACAGGGGATTCCCTCTTGAAAGTCTGCTCGGAAGGGAGAGGGAGTAACATTAGACTGTTCAATTTGACAATCGTGACTTTTCCCTGCATACTGCATCATCTGGGCTAAGTGATATTTCTCACACACTTCGACTTGTAAGTCTCTAGTCTCAAAATCAATGATCCATTGGGCCATTCTCTGTGAATTAATACCTGAAGCTTTTCCCTTCAGCAAAGTTTTTAAAGTGACATGCGGGGTTTGTAGAATTAAAGGAGCGAATCCCACTATATGCTTCACTTGATTCATAGTCCAGTGCATGCCCAGTAGGTGCTTCATGCACTGAGTGAATCCTTTTTCCACGGGGGTCAGCAACCTGGAGTAATAACCTAGGGCATACAACTGACTAGACACTTCTGGGCTTTCTTTGGGCCATTTTTATAGGAGCACAGAAGAAATAGAGATATCACCGGTGTGAGTCTAAATGTAGAAAGGCTGGGAAGGGTCAGGGTTAACCAATGCAGCAGCTGCCATAAGGGCTCGCTTCAATCCCTCAAAAGCCTGTAAGGCGGTTCCCTCTACATTAACAGGGTCAAAGTCATTATCAACATTTTTCAATAAATCATACAGTGGTTTAGCCAAATAAGCAAAATCTTCAATGAATTCTCTGGAAAAATTAATAAGACCCAAAAATTTTCTGAGTTCAGTAATATTAGTTGGTATGGGGACAGCCTGAATAGCTTTAACCCTATCATGCATGGGCTTCTTTCCTTCTGCTGAGACAGACACACCCAGAAATTTAACCTCTGATTTCATCAATTGTACTTTATCCAGACTCATTTTGAGTCCTGCATTTTGTAAAGCCTGACAAACATTTTCAAGGGTTTCTCTGTGTTCACATTCATCGACAGTTTGAATCAATAAATAATCAACATACTGCAAGACTTTGTCTCCGTAACCCAGGGGCTCTAACATCTGATCTAATGCCTGATGGAAATACACAGGAGAACTGTGAAATCCCATGGGCAACCGCGTGCGAAGCGGAGGGCAGATTCAGGTGTTAGGGGTACTGAGAAAAAGCCATTTGCAATATCCAAACAAGAAAATACCTTACAATCACTCCTCAGCTGTGACATAACTTCAGGGACAGATGCAACAAGGTGGGCTGCTGAGGGAGTGTACTTATTTACAAGTCTCAGGTCTACTACCATTCGAAAACTGCCATCTTCCTTTTTTACAGGTAGAATAGGACTGTTACATGGAGAATTACCTTTCACAACAACACCTTGTTTCTCCAATTCACTGACTGCAACCCTTATGTAAGGGATGGCGTCCTCAGGAATACGGTACTGACGCTGGAAAGGTGGCAGTTTTTCACCATCAATTTTAACCTGAGTTTGCATTAACCCACAATCAGTTTTCTTTAAGATCCACAATTCAGGGAACTTTTGCTTCAATTCATTCTTTAAAGCATTATTGTTAGCATTTTCAACATTTTCACCAGTACATACTCCGAAACTAGCAATGGGTAATTTATGACTCTCCTCCTCCTCCTCCTCCACAGGGACAATTACAGAACAGATAGTGGCTTCTTTGTTCCGCCACAAGACTTTGTTACATAAATCAACAACAATTCCCATTGCTCCCAAAACATCAGTTCCCAAAATAGTGTACCGTAACTGTGGGTTTACCCAAAAAGCGCATCGAAGACCCCTTTGCTTCGATCCCCCTGTGTCCTGAAATCTCAGGTTTACTGGACGACTTTTTACTGCTTGAATACAGGAGTCCTCAAATTCTACAAAAGTGTAGTCTCAGGGAGTCCAAGGGGTGACTGCAATTTGTGTCGTGTTATTGAAACTGAGGCTCCGGTATCGATGAGGATGTCTTCCCAAGACAGCCCCTCCATTCTCACTCTGACATAAGGTCTACCGTCCCTGCCCAGGGAAAGGGGGGCAAGGAGGGTAAGGGGAACAGGGGGAGCACTCCATTAATCAGTGTTACCTGTCATGGGAAGCCCGAAAAATCCATCATCCCCATCTGGACACGGCTTCCGTCCAACAGCTGCCACCTCCGCCCCAAAGAGATCCTTGGTCAGGGTCCGGTCCTCATGTTCCCGCAGCTCCTTAATCAGCGGAGCATAGGGACGAGGAGGAGTGACCCCTCCCTGAATAGCATGGACCTCCGGGCGCGGATGAGTGAAAGCTATTGGGGAGGGAGCAGGAGCAGAAGGCTCCTGTGAGACTGGGTTAACCATTTGAAGACCGTTGTACTGCTGATACTGCCTAGGGTCATTCACTGCTGGATACGGAGGTCTAACTCCGAAAGGTGGTCTAGAGAACTCCCGGGTCTGTTGGGGGTTAAATGGTGCCCGGGGTTCTTGGGGTACAATCCCTGGCTCAAGGTTGGGACAAAAACGCCTAACATGTCCTAAATGTCCACGAAAATAACACAAGGGAGGACCTCTCATAGGATCCTGTGGGGGCTCTGCCGAACGGGACCTGCCCATTCTCGGCAGCTGCGCATACCCCCCCGGAACTCCTGGCCTCCCCTAATCAACAGATACACCCCGAGGTGAATGGCATGCAAAAACATTGGACTCATCACCCTTCACCTCGGACTGCATCGTCCTAACAAAACACTTTCCTCCCAATTAGGCAAATTTTTTATAAATTTAAGATGGATCAGGAACATTTGGTCAGGGATATTTTTCTCGGGGTTGAAGCAGCTTCACACCTAACCTAGGGTCTGCATGTGCTGGAGCTGTTGGGACAATATATCTTTCCTCAACTGTATCTGCATAAGCTGGAGCTGTTGGGACACCATATCTTGTTATGTACTACTTCACTCATTCTCCTAACTCTTCTCCAGTCTACAAGTGCATTTACATCAGCACTGTGTTTCGAAGCTGCAGTGTCCATCTGTGACATAACTGCTCTTAGCTGCTGCTGCTCGCACCCCTCCTCTCTGTGCTTCACTGCTAGCTCCAGCATCTCGCTCAGCTGTTCTGATCTCTCCCTATATGCTGCCCCTCCCCGGGTGATCATGTTAACATATTGCTGTGTAAGCTACCTATCAAGAGCCTGATCAAAAGTTATGACTGTCTTACACAAAGCCACTACTTGGCTATTAGCTTAACCTAGCAAATTTTTTCTATCTAGTTCCCTGTTCTCTGTGGTAAACCATCGCATACAATTTAACCACGTGGTTTCCACATTAACCCCCTCCAGCTGGGGTGTGCCAGCATATTTCTCTGCCTGCTTCCGTAACCACTCCATATTTACAGTGGTCTACAAGGACGAGTTTTACTCTGTCCTAGTATCAACAAATGCAATTTAAGCAAAGTTAGATACTCACACCTCTCTCGAATGGAAGACCTCCTGCAGGCTGGGTCGACCAGATATCAAAAGAGGTGCAGCCGTGATTCCAGCCTCACTCGTTAGCTTGCCAGGCGTCTCCCCACGCCCTTTTAAAGCTTCTTGCTACCCAGCACAACAAATTCTCACGTCCTTGTAGATAGCTTCTTCTTAGTTACTCATCTTTTTATAGTCTTTTTCTTTGTCCGTGGTTTTATTTAAAAAATCGGGCAGGCGGTTTCAGAGCGATCACGAGAGGTTCTCCTTCAGGCTGGCTTCCTTTGACCGGTTTAATGTATGGCCATACGCATTTTTTTATTTTTTCTTCAGTCTTCTAACCTCCAAGCCCTCATCTGCAGCTTCTTCCGGTGGTCCTTCTGGAGGCAGCTCTCCAGAGCCGCTCCTCCTGGCTGGCTCGCCACTTGTAAGAAAAAGTCCTACTGAGAGCTGGAAGAGTCGGGAAGAAGTTCCACATACGATCTCTTATCAAGCTGAGGTTGAAGGTTTATTCGGAGATACACAGCAAAACAGATACAGAATTACAGAGGAGTTGGAATATGCGGGCAAAAACAGGAATTCAGACAGGCAGAGATTTGCTAGGAAGTCTGGCGATGGTAAGGCTCTGTGCCCTGGCCATGGTGAGGCACAGTGGCATGATGGCGATGGAATGGCCCCGATCGACAGTAACAGGGGCTTCTTATACATTATCAGAACAAAGAAAGCTGCATTTTGCCGCAGAGGGCGTTAACATTATAATTCTAAGGCGTTTTCATGGTAATCTACAGAAACGTGGTTTAGAAAAGAGAATATAATGACATAATACGAAGATATTAATTAACATTTCTTCAAGCAACACTAAAACCCATAAGTCATTGGTATCTATGGCTACTGTCCTAAAATCTTATCATTGTCTCCAGTCTAGGTCCCTAAATTCTTACATCCTGACATTTTAACTACTCTACTCTTCGCTACCACACTATCACGTATAAGCATACTGACCATATATTTGGTAACCTGTGACCCTATTGATTGATCCAATCTTCCTCTACGCACATCGGCTGAGGTTGCTAGGAGACATGATCTCATTTTCCATCCTCCATTTAATACATTTTATCAGCTCTTTTGTAAAAGTTGAATCTTCTCTAACTTTCAACAAAATGGCTGCTAGAGACAACATGGCCGCTCAGTATATTATGACTGACCATTCTCTTACACACCCCATCTCTAGCAAGTAGTCCATCGTATAAGTAGTTCACTCCGTGATCCAGAAATCCAAATCGTTGCTGACGGCACCATCGACGTAGCCAGTTGTTCACCTGCAGAATCTTATTCCACCTCCTTGTTCCATGGCCATCCACTGGGAGGATGGAAGAGAAGACCACCTGCGCTCCCAGTTCTTTCACTTTCTTGCCTAAGTCTTCAAAGTCTCTGCAGATGGTTTCCAGGTCGTTTCTTGTGGTGTCATTTATCCCCACATGTAGTAGCAGGAATGGGTAGTCATCTGTAGGTCTGAAGAGTCCTGATATCCTGTCAGACACATCTTTAATTTTTGCACCTGGAAGACAGCACATTTCTCTTGAAGTTATATCCGGTCTGCAGATAGCTGCCTCTGTTCCTCTCAACAGGGAATCCCCCATGACCACCACTCTCCGTTTCTTCTTCACAACATTTTTCTTTCTCCATCCGGGAGGACTCTGAAGGTGTACAAGGTTGTTGTTTGTTGGCAAAGTCTTATCCTGATGTATTTCTTCATTGTTTTCCTGCGTGAGAGCCTGGTACTGGTTTCTGAGCAGTATGGGTGCTGACTGCCTCCTGATCCTCCTGCTTCTCTGGGTCACATGTCTCCATTCCTCTGTTTCTTCAGGTGCACTTCGAATTTCTTCTCTTTCTGTAACATGAAGAGATAATTCTGCTCTGTCTAAGAACTCTTCACCTTCCTTAATGATCTTCAACGTAGCTAACCTCTCTTCGAGATTTTGCAACTTTTCCTCCAACAGGGACACAAGCTTGCATTTGTGGCATGTGAAGTTTGGCTTTTCCAATGGTAAATCTGTGAACATGTAGCAAGAAATGCAGCTCACCAAATGGCTCCTGGCCTCTTCCATCTTGAGATTTCTTAAAAACGATCAAAGATGAGCCAAAATTCCGATTTCCTCTTTTCAGCTGCAACGGCCAAAACCCAGTGATCGTTGAGCTCGCGGAGACTCTTCACTTATCCCAGAAGGCACTGGGAATATGCAAATGATCTCCTCAAGACTCTTCCCCTGGTTCGGCCCACCCGCCATCAGACACACCACCGTACTATCAGGGGCCCTGTGCCAGTGCCGTCGCCAACGAGTGGGCCCCCCCCTGCTTGCTCAGGATCACAGCACTTGCAAGGTTGAAATACTGTGCAGTGAGATGGAAGATGGGGACGACGAGGAGTCCAGACCAGTACAGGGATTCCCTAGCGAGGAGACTTATTTGATTGTTTTCAATGTTGGGACAGCAATTTTTGGGGAGCACTATACTCTGGAGAATGATAGATGGGGCCCACCATACACTGGAACATTCCAAAGGTGGACATCAGACACTGGAGCAGCATTTACAGGGCCCATTATACACTAGAGCATTAGAAATGGGGCCCATTATGTTTGGAGCATTATTTGGGCCCATAAGACATTGGAGCTTCATCCATGGGGACCAACATATACTGTAGCATTATGTGGAGCTCATCATATACTGTTTCAAACATTATATGGGACCAATGATTCTGTATGGAGAAATAGATGGGCCTCGTCATGAGATGTAAAAAGTGAAGTATTTTTCATTGTACTATACCGCTATTTCTCTGCCGTATCGGAGCATGATGAGTTGTGGTTTGTGTTAAAGGGGAGCTCTTTCGCCCAGGGCACATGAAAACCTGGAGCCAGCCCAACCCCCCCACATCTTTAGCCAAATAACCCCCATTTTTCAGTGCGTAACTTGTATTATGAAGTTAATTAAGGTTGACAAGCTTAAGTAAGAAGAATTGATGCTTTTGGCATTCAAATGGGCACTGTAGGTGTGTTTCCTGTCCTCCTCTCACTGTGGGATTGTGTGGAATCCTGTGGACTATTGCAAGGATTATTGTTATCGTATCCGGCACAAGGACTATCGTGAGGTGCCTGGATTTGTTTCCATTGTGCGGACTTATTGTGGACTTCTCATGGACTCTAAGGACATTATGGATATTTGATGTGGCATGCTTCCTGCCTTAATAAATCTCGTTGGATCGTCCCTCGGCCTGTTGTCCCTTCTCGCTCTGTCGTATACCCCGTCACAGTGTCCGATCTCAATTCCAGCCAAAAACGTCAAATGGCGCTTTTTCCCTTCCGAGCTCTGCCATGCGCCCAAATAGTCTTCTACACCTACATATGGGGTATCACCGTACTCAGGACAAATTGCACAATAACTTTTAGGGTCCTGTTACCTTTGGGAAAATAAAAATTGGGGGTGAAAAGACCATTTTTGTGGAAAAAATATGATTTTTTAATTGTACTGCTGTACGTTATAGACTTCTGTGAAGCCCTTGTGGGTTCAAAGTTCTCACCACATATCTAGATAAGTTCCTTGGGGGGTCTAGTTTCCAAAATGGGGTCACTTGTGGGGGGTTTCCACTGTTTAGGCACATCAGTGACTCTTCAAACGTGACATGGCGTCTGGTCTGAATTCCAGCCAATTTTGCATTGAAAAAGTCAAACGGCGCTCCTTCCCTTCTGAGCTCTGCCATGCACCGATACAGTGGTTCCCCCCACATATCAGGTAACAGCGTACTCAAGACAAATTACACAACAACTTTTGCAGTCCAATTTCTCCTGTTATCCTTGGTAAAATAAAAAAATTGAACCTGAAGTATTTTTTTTTTGTGAAAAAAACTTAAATGTTATTTTTTTTTTAAATATTCAAAAAATTCCTGTGAAGCACCTGAAGGATTAATAAACTTCTTGAATGTGGTTTTGAGCACCTTGAGGGGTGCAGTTTTTAGAATGGTGTCACCTTTGCGTATTTTCTATCATATAGACGCCTCAAAGTGGCTTTAAATGTGATGTGGTCCGTAAAAATATAATGGTGTTGCAAAAATGAGAACTCGCTGGTCAAATTTAACCCTTTTAACCTCCTAACAAAAAAAAATTTTGGTTCCAAAATTGTGCTGATGTAAAGTAAACATGTGGGAAATGTTACTTATTAAGTTTTTTTGTGTGCCATATCTCTGTGATTTAAGGGCATAAAAATTCAAATTTTGAAAATTGCGAAATTTTCAAAATTTTCGCCAAATTTCTGTTTTTTTCACAAATAAACATGTTATTTGAATGAAATTTTACTGCTATCATGAAGTACCATATGTCACGAGAAAACATTGTCAGAATCTCTGAGATCCATCAAAGCGTTTCAGAGTTATTACCTCATAAAGGGACATTGGTCAGAATTGTAAAAATTGGCCCAGGAGTTAACGTGCAAACCACCCTTGGTAGTGAAGGGGTTAAATGCATGTTGTTACCATATGGTTGCTGCTGTATGATAGTAGCAGTGGTGGCTAGTGGGTTCCCCCAATGTGTAACACAAGTTGAGTGCCAAGTTTTTCTTACTATTTATCGGGTTTGGGTAACCTACTTGAGTACCCACACAGTAGTGCCATAATATATATTAATACATCAGGTCTATAAGATACCTGCCGCCGCCCTGCCCATCAATCACGTCCAGAATCAGACAGGGTAAGGAGAGCTGCTGCTGAGATAGGGTCAGATTTGGGGGTTTATATGCTAGTGTGGGTATAACATCATTGAATCAACAAATCAAGCTAAATCAAGTCCTTCAAAGGACCAATTACGGGATTTATAGATTGCAGTGCGAGGTAGACAGGGTAGTGTATGTGGCTATATACACATCAGTGCAAGGCATACGGGCACTGTATGTGGGTATAAAGATATCATTGCATACATCAAGGGGGTCCATTCAATTCCTGACTGCTGCTGCTATTACATATATTGACCGTATATACCTAGCTACCGGTGTCAGTGGCTAGGAATAAATTGTTTTGCATCTTAATCCTGATTATTTTATTCCAAAGCAATCTAGAATGCCTGTTTTTATCCATTTGCTTGTTGACTCAGCAGAATGCAGCCAGTTCCTTTTCATAGTACAGCATGAAAATCCAGCAATTTTAAATACATTTGCCTGTTCCAGGCATCACATCTGAGTGCACATAAAAATCTGCCATTATTTGTGGTACAGTAAAAAATTTTTGGAGTGTCTTATACAATTTTTGACACTATTTTGCTGCCAAAAAAATATTAAACTACAGGGCAGAAATTTTACACTGGGTTTTGTCCACCACATGGATCACATATCATTACACTCAAAATTGTGCCATTTCATGCCTCCATAGAATTGTTTTTGTTGTGTCATAGCCTAAATATTGACACAATTTTGCAGGCCAAAAAAAAGGGCAGATATTTGAAAGGAGATCTTTCAATCTCTTCTTCCAGAGGCAGACAGGTGTACTAAAATGGTGCAGTACCAGAGGGACTTTGTTGCGGAGTTATTAAAAAAATTCCCATCTGAAAACGCTGGTGGCAGAGGTCACAGTTTGTTGGACAACTAAGGAGTACAAGCGAGAGAGACATAACCCCAATCCAGCAGAGGCACACTAGCAAAGTTCTCGGAGAGTTTTCTTACACCCTCCCATCGCCCTGGCCCAGAGGCACAGGGTACTGTTACAAGAAGTGCAAAGTTTGGGAAGATGCTGAGGGAGTACCTTGATGACCGCACCAATGTCCTCTGTGATTCCTCTATGACTTTTAAAGGGAATCTGATACCTCATTTTTGCGCTGTATGTAAATTAGTTAGATCTGGTCTGATGGGTGGTGTTTTGGCTCCTTCCCTCCACCTCTCCTTGGCCGCTGTATGCAATATTTCAGATAATTTCCATAATTCTCATCCATATTTTGTGTGTGTGCATTGCAATCTCCACTCGCGCAAAGCCGAAAAGCATTAGTGCACATGCGCCTGTGAACTATGTCCCGAAACACAGAAATGGCAGCGAAATACATCTCCCACTGAAGCCCGATGAGCTTCAGTGGGAGATGTCACGGCAGCTGGGACCCGGCCCGTGGCCCTGGGTGCCCATTGTAAAAGGAGTGGTTGCAGTGTGCTTAGGGTGATAAAAGTTTATAAGTGATTCGTGACGCCAACTGTGGTGTTCAGCAATGGAGATGTCAGCCGACGCTGCAGACAGATCCTCTGGGACAGATGGTGTGGTGCAGCAATGATGTTATAGCCCTCCACAGGCAGGGCCGTAGTCCCAGGGCAGAGTAGGTGAAGTGACACGCAGATGGTGTAGTGTCAGGCGCAAGGCATGTAGCAGTGCTGGGCGGGTTGGCGCAGGAATAAGTGGAGGACACCAGGCATGTAGTTCCAAAGCTTTACTCACAGTCTGTTGCAGGTACAGGTGCCCGCCTCCGTGTGCCTTTTCTGAACGTCTCCTCTTATAGCGCCTTGGAATGAAGTACTCCTAGTACTGCGTTACACTGGAGTTCCTTCTGTCAGATGTTCCTATGAACTCTACTTGTACGGCAGACAGCTGTAGCCTGCTTCGGGGACTCCTTGCTACTAAGTCTCGGCTCACTATTATGTTGCTGTTGTGCCCCGAAGTCTTGTGTGGTAATAAAGTGGTCACTACTTCTATTTCTCCAGTGTCTGCTGCAGGACCATTAGTATCCGTACAACCTTGGGGACCGGGCCCCAGCCTTGTGCTGTGAACTTGAGAAGGGTTCTCTCTTCCAACACTGTTCCTTAGTTCTCCTATTCTCCTTACGTTCTGTGCTAATCCTTCTATACAATGGTGAATCAAGCTTCCTTTCTCTGTCTCTTTCCTGTGCCACCAGACCCAGATCACTGTGGCCTGCTGCAGCAAGTCCAGCTCACCCTGCCAGAGACTATGAGTAGGACAAGAAAGTACTCATCCTCTCATCCGCGTACACTGGGTTTGAACGCCCACATTGCCAAACTAATCTCGTTAGAGATGATGCCCTATCGGTTGGTGGAAAGCGCAGCTTTCCTCAAACTCATGGCCTACGCAGTACCACGCTATGAACTACCCAGTCGCCACTTCTTTTCTCGCAAAGCCATCCCAGCCCTCCACCTTCATGTGAAGGACCGCATTGTCCATGCACTCAAGCAATCAGTGAGTGGAAAGGTGCACCTCACAACTGATGCATGGTCCAGTAGGCATGGCCAGGGCCGTTACGTGTCCATCACTGCGCACTGGGTTAATGTGGTGGATGCAGGGTCCACAAGGGACAGTGGTGGTGGGACAGTGCTGCCTAGCCCATGGTATAGGAAACAGTTGGCTGTAGGCATTCGACCCGCCTCCTCCTACTCCTCTAGAAGCGAAAGCTCGTCCCCAGAGCGCAGTAGCAGCAGCACTCCATCCGTAGCTGCCAGTGTTGCACACGAGGTGTCCCCCTATCGATCAGCTAGTGGAAAGCGTCAGCAGGCTGTGTTGAAGATGATGTGTTTGGGCGACAGACACACCGCGGAGGTACTGGCCGACTACTTTCAGCAACAAACTGAGTCATGGCTGGGCAGTCTACATCTTGAGGCAGGCAAGGTAGACAGCGGTAATTTTGTGGCTGCCATAGCCCTTTCAAAACTCAGACACATACCTTGCTTGGCTCACACCTTGAACCTGGTGGTGCAGTGCTTCCTCAATAATTATCCAGAGTTAACAGGCCTGCTCCAGAAGGTTCGAAAACTGTGCTCGCACATCCGCCGGTCGCCCGTGCACTCCAGTCGTATGCAGAAGCTGCAGCGATTGCTACACCTTCCCAAGCACCGGCTAATTATTGACGTTACAACAAGGTGGAACTACACCCTGCACATGGTTGAGCGGTTGTGCGAACAGAGGCAGGCCGAAATGCATTTGTGGGAGGATACCCAGACAGGCACTTTGAGGGCAGACATGCAGTTGACAGGTGTGCAGTGGTCAAAGCTGAAAGACCTCTGTAAAGTCCTTCAGTGTTTTGAGGAATGCACATGGCTGGTAAGCACAGACGACGCCATCATAAGCATGAGCATCCCACTTATGCGTCTGCTCATGCAAACTTTGACGCACATTAAGAAGCAGGCGTCTGCAGCCGAGGTTGACGAAGAGGAAGAGGAGGAGGAAATCCTTGATGACAGTCAGCCATTGTCTGCTCTGGGACCTCTCCTGGACGAGGTGGAGGAAGAAGAGGAAGAGGAGGAGGGTGATAATGGGGATGATTATTTAGGGGAGGAGGATGCTTCTCGTGTGTCCAGAGAAAATGTTTGTGTGGCAAGGTCTGGTACAGGGTTTGTGCGTGACTGGAGGGATGTGGATTTGCCAGAAAGTGCTTCTCCACCAAGCAGTCGCACTGCATCATTGACACCGGGAACATTGGCCCACATGTCAAATTATGCATTGCAGATCCTAAAAAGGGACCCCCGCATTGCCAAAATGATGAACGATGACAACTACTGGTTGGCCAGGATCCTGAATCCATTCTATAAAGGCAAATTACAAAACATCAAGACACAGGAGAATCTTGACCTAATATTGGCTAACAAACAAGCTACTCTTTTAAACCGGTTGGTTGAGGCATTCCCAGCACACAGCAGCGGTGATTGTTCTCACACGAGCCATAGGGGCCAGGGGCAGCTTGGAAGAGGTGTTCGTGGTGCACACATCAGAAGTGGCGTTGGAGATAGGGGTTTCATGACCATGTTGTGGACTGATTTTTCAAGTCCCGCTCACACGACTGGTAATACTGCATCGATGGAAAGTGACAGGAGACAGCACTTGTCAACTATGGTTACAAACTACTTTTCCTCCCATGTCGATGTTCTCCCTCACAGGTCATTCCCCTTTGACTATTGGGCCGCTAAACTGGACACCTGGCCTGAATTGGCACAATATGTGCTACAGGAGCTCGCTTGCCCAGGTGCAAGTGTGCTACTGGAAAGAGTCTTCAGTGCTGCTGGATCAATCCTGACAGAAAAAAGGACCTGTCTGTCGACCCAAAACTTGGATGATCTAACTTTCATTAAAATGAACCATGCATGGGGTTCCAAGGATTTTGTTCCACCTTCCCCTGAAGACACATAGGTTGACAGAAAAATGGCTTGCTTTGGTCCTCCTCTTCCTGGGACTTGAAAAATTTCGCCTTTTGCATCAGCTGAATGTCCAACATCAACATATGCCACTTTCTAAAACTCCCTAACTGTGCTGCCTCCCCCCACCCCATGGCCAGGGTCACCACCTAGCGCATGAAACCGTGCGAGTGCCGTTGCCCTGGACAGGTGGGTAGGCCGACTCTTGGGCGCAGGCACTGGCACAGGGTCCCTCATAGTGCAATCAAGTGTCTCTGACGGTGGTGGTGCACACCCACCGTCAGACACACCGCCGTACTATGAGGGGCCCAGTGTCAGTACCGACGCCCACGAGTGGGCCCCCCTAGCTTGTGCAGGGCCCCAGCATTTGCAATCTTTACCTCTCCCTGCTCCTCCGCTGTGTAGTCTGGGCCGTCAAATCCATACTGGGCCTAACACCGTCTGAGCCTGCCTCCTGATCTATAGACATATATTTGGAATGTGTACAGTACACTATGCTATCCATACATGTTATCCGGTGATACGGTACCTTTTCTCACCTTTGTGCAATCACGTGTAATCCTTACTGGGCCTGACACCGTCTGAGCCTGCCTCCTGATCTATAGACATATAATTTGAATGTGTACACTATGCTATCCTTACATGTTATCCGGTGATACGGTACCCTTTCTCACCTTTGTGCAATCACGTGTAATCCATACTGGGCCTGACACCATTTGAGCCTGCCTCCTGATCTATAGACATATATTTTGAATGTGTACACTATGTTATCCATACATGTTATCCGGTGATACGGTACCCTTTCTCACCTTTGTGCAATCACGTGTAATCCATACTGGGCCTAAGAACGGCAAGCTACAGCACCTGTGGTTTGCACACGTAAGTTTTTCATTTTTTTCAGGAATGCCGGTTATGCCTAATTCCGGAACTGCGGTTGACCTGCACTTACTGGGAAATCATTGTTCGCGAGTAATAATTGTAATCCCAGATCCCCATCACTAACGGTGTTCAGCGGGTTATCTGCACCTGTAAGCGACAAACGCTGGCCCTTTCAGTGTAGCGCACATGCTTACACGGACTTGTAAGGGCATGACACACCAGTTATTGGCCAATCTCACGTGCCAGAGCCTCGCGTGTCCCTCTAGTAAGCCGGACTCGGACAGTGGGGCATGACGGAGTCTCGTTCATTAACGGAATTAAGCTTGCAATGTGTGCATCTGTTTTGTTGCTGGATGGTTGAGGTTGCCCGTGTTGAGTCAAATTTTGCCGCAGGCTCCACTCTTGGTGGTGCCCTTCTGGACATTCCTTTAAGGTTCAGCTTTGCAACCATACTGCCCACATAAAACAAAAACTTTGCCTTCATGTACGCTGTTTGGAGGGTCGTGACTCGTGGGAATAACGCCGCCCAATCAGTTAACCTGCTAGAGAGATCCTTCGTTGTTCCCAAGCATGACATCACACTCCTTAGGAGGAAGGTAATGCCACTTTGGTGACCGTGCTCCTGGGGGCGACACAAGTGCACTGATGCCCAGCCACTGCTCGATGATTCTGCTGGTATATTGACCCAGACCACCACTACATTCCCCTTGCAATCTACACGGCCTGAATCTGACCCTGATGAAACTCAGGTTACCCTTCCCATATACTGTTCCATCTTACACGGTGACAAAGAGGAAGCTGCAGATGAAAGTGCAGGTTCGGCCCACCCGCGGTCAGACACACCACCGTACTATCAGGGGCCCTGTGCCAGTGCCGTCGCCAACGAGTGGGCCCCCTGCTTGCTCAGGATCACAGCACTTGCAAGGTTGAAATACTTACCTCTCCCTGATCCACCGCCATGACGTCTTCCGCTTTTCCTGACAGTGATATTCTGATCAGAGAGCGTAATGACATCACGTCTGTACGCCTAAACAGCCAAGTGCAGTGAGATGGAAGATGGGGACGACGAGGAGTCCAGACTAGTACAGGGATTCCCTAGCGAGGAGACTTATTTCATTGTTTTCAATGTTGGGACAGCAATTTTTGGGGAGCACTATACTCTGGAGAATGATAGATGGGGCCCACCATACACTGGAACATTCCAAAGATGGACATCAGACACTGGAGCAGCATTTACAGGGCCCATTATACACTGGAGCATTATAAATGGGGCCCATTATGTATGGAGCATTATTTGGGCCCATAAGACAGTGGAGCTTCATCCATGGGGACCAACATATACTGTAGCATTATGTGGAGCTCATCATATACTGTTTCAAACATTATATGGGACCAATGATTCTGTATGGAGAAATAGATGGGCCTCGTTACTCTGTATAGCGTACTATGCGGTGGCCATAATACTGTATGGAGTAATCTACTGTCCGTTTTTGGAGCTGTTGGAGAATTTAAAATGGATATCACTCATGAGATGTAAAAAGTGAAGTATTTTTCTTTGTAGTATACCACTATTTCTCTGCCGTATCGGAGCAGCATGAGTTGTGGTATGTGTTAAAGGGGCGCTCTTTGGCCCTGGGTACATGAAAACCTAGAGCCAGCCCTACCCCCCCACAACTTTAGCCAAATAATCCCCATTTTTCAGTGCGTAACTAGTATTATGAAGTAAATAAAGGGTGACAAGCTTCAGTAATAAGAATTTATGCTTTTGGCATTCAAATGGGCACTATAAGTGTGTTTCCTGTCCTCCTCTCACTGCCGACTTTTCTTCCCCATTGACTTACATTGGGTTTCGTGTTTCGGTCGGACCCCCGACTTTTCCCTATAGTCGGCCGATTTCGTTCGACCCGACTTTTGAGAAAGTCGGGTTTCGCGAAACCCAACTCGACCCGAAAAAAGGCAAAGTCGCTCATCTCTATTCAGGACCTGTCCCCATCCAGCTGAAACCCGGGGACCAAAGTGACCGGCTCGGACCTTCTCTTTCCGGTCCAGATCTGGGCCTAGCACAGCCAGCCTCCTCTGTTCCCTTTCCAGCTGCTCGGCTGCCAGCTGACAGATGGTTTCCTGACATAGATGCTCATGAGGAGAACATCATTTTACCTCTATATAAGTCACTAGTGCGACCACACTTAGAATACAATGTACAGTTCTGGTCTCAGGTGTATAAGAAAAACATAGCTGAACTGGAGCGGATGCAGAGAAGAGCGACCAAGCTTATTAGGGAACTAGGGGTCTGCAATACCAAGACAGGTTATTACACTTGGGGTTATTTAGTTTGGAGAATCGAAGGCTTAGGGGTGATCTTATTACAATGTATAAATATATGCGGGGACAATACCAAGACCTTTCTAATGATCTTTTTACTCTTAGACCTGTGACGGGGACAAGGGGGCATCCTCTACGTCTGGAGGAAAGAAGGTTTAAGCATACTCACAGACGTGGATTCTTTACTGTAAGACCAGTGAGACTATGGAACTCTCTGCCATATGATGTTGTAATGAGTGATTCCCTACTAAAATTTAAGAAGGGACTGGATGCCTTTCTTGAAAAGTATAATATTACAGGGTATATACACTAGTTTCCTTAATATTGCGTTGATCCAGGGAGCTAGTCTGATTGCCGTATGTGGAGTCGGGAAGGAATTTTTTTCCCCAATGTGAAGCTTACTGTTTGCCACATGGATTTTTTTTGCCTTCCTCTGGATCAACATGTTAGGGCAAGTTAGGATAGGATATAGGTTGAACTAGATGGACTTAAAGTCTCCCTTCAACCTTAATATCTATGTTACTATGTTACTATTTTATTTTACTTGGCCAACGTATCATCCCCTTCCCGGGACCTGTTACTATCCACGGTGGATAAGGGCACTACCACTAGGGGTTCAGGCATTTCCCCCAGAGCTCAGAGTCCCAGTCCCAGACCAGGTTCAGCATGACCTGTCCTGACGTGGCCACAGCAGTACACCCCAAAGCCTTCCCAGGTGCAGGGGCAGCAGACGTACCTGAAGCCTCCTGGCGGTGTTCCGGCTCCGGTGTGGGTCTGAGATGGCCGGCGGCAGCAGGGATATCCACCGGGATGGGCTGGTCAGCGGTCAAAGGCGGCAGTGGAGCAGATGGTGGCTCCGTATCTGCAGGGGTTTCTGGTGGGACCTGTTGGCCGCGTCAGGTCTAGGCAGGAGCTCATCTTCCTCCTCTTCAGCTCCCAGGCCCTCAGATAACTCCACCGGACCGGCCTCATACAGCGGCGGTGTCGGCAGGGAGGTGACAATTGGCACTGCCGGTGGTATTGCAGCGGTTGCAGAATCTACTGGGTCTGCCTCGGGGAGATCCAGTGCAGCAGCGATGGGTGCTGGTGACTGGGGTACCGCGGGTGTAAGCCCCTCCAGGGCGTGCTGCCATTTCTTCTTCCATAGCGCCTCCTGCTTCAGCCGCAGTTCGTGTGTCAGTCGGGCAATCTCATCCTCCAGTTGCTGACAATCCAGATGGGAAGCCAGATCGGAGCCTTCAGCCATTGCGCCGGGGAGGTTCAGCTTTACCTCCCTTCGCTCTTCAGGCCTCCTCTCTCCTTCCATCATGGTGTTCTCTCCTTCTTCTTCTTGTCTGCGCTCTTTTCCCGCCACCGGCTCTCGGCCCTTCCTTTGAGGGCGGCGTCTTCTTCCTACTCCTCCATACCAGGCCAGTATACGAACCCCTCGGGGGGTGGGCCATGTTGCTGTGGCATAGAAGTTCAGGCAGGAGAGGCCCAGGACAGTTTGCTGTCTTTTCTTAGGACCACCCATGTTGTCACACCCTTCTTCACCGCGCCGGCGGCCATTTTCAGAGTTCATTTTACAGTCTATCAAATTGGGTCTTTTGCACATTTTCAAAAGCGTTAAGTCCAATAAATCTTAGGCACACAGAATCCGGTGACACCAGGCTTCGTCATCCTGTTCGTGACGCCAAGTTTTTGGAGCGCCCTCAGTCGACAGGGCAGTGGGGTACTCGGTACCGGGCCCGTTGATTTCAATGGGGAACGTCACGGCAGCTGCAACCCAGTCCGTGGCCCTGGGGCTCCATTGCAAAAGGGGAATAAAGTCTTGATGATTCGTGACGCCACCTGTGGTGTTCGGCAAGGGAAATGTTAAGCCGACGCTGCATGCAGGACATCTGGGACTGATGGTGTAGTGCAGCTGTGATGTTGTAGCCCTCCACAGGCAGGGCTGTAGTCCCAGGGCAGAGTAGATGAAGAGATAGGGAAGAGGAGCACGCTGTGTGGTGTGTGGCACCGGGATGTAGCAGTGCTGAGTGTGTTGGTGCAGGAATAAGTGGAGGACACCAGGGCATGCAGTTCCAAAGCTTTACTCACAGTCTGTTGTGCAAACAGGTGCCCGCATCCGCGCCGTGTCCTCCAGGTCAGGGACTCAGTCAACCTCCAGGCAAGATGGAATACTCCTTTCCATCACTCCGCCAACATGTGCCTTTTCTGAACGTCTCCTCTTATAGCGCCTAAGTGAAGTACTCACAGTACTTAGTTACACTGGAGTTCCTCCTGTCAGATGTTACTATGAACTCTACTTGTATGGCAGACAGCTGTAGCCTGCTTCGGGGACTCCTTGCTACTAAGTCCCGGCTCACTCCTCTGATGCTGTTGTGCCCCCAAGTCTTGTGTGGGAATAGAGCATTTACAGCTCCCTATTCCTCCGGTTTCTGCTGCAGGACCATTAGTATCCATACAACCTCGGGGACCGGACCCCGGCATTGCACCAAGATCTTCTGGGAAGGGCTCTCTTCTGACCCTAGTCACTAGTTCTCTTCTTCTCCTCACGTTCCATACTAATCCTTCTTCCTAATGGAGAATCAAGCTTCCTTTCTCCGTCTCTTTCCTGTGCCAGCAGACCCAGGTCACTGTGGCCTGCTGCAGCACTTCCTTCATCCATCCCTCTCCCGGGGATCTTCTCTGTCTCACTCTCTGTTCTTCTGCATCCTCACTCACTGACTGAATGACTGAATGTTCAACTCTTCCCGCTCTCTTTGTATAAGCTAAGCTCCACCCACCTCCAAGCACATTTCGTGTTCCAAGCAGGGAGCCACCAAAAGGTGCTATGCTACACTCCAAGCAGGGAGCCACCGAAGGTGCTTTGCTACACTACTTTGTGGTGTGGGGTGCAGATGTTGGAGAGTGGTCAGGAGCCTCCCACCTTACCTGAATGGTGGGGCACCACACCTGAGGAGGTGCAGTACCTCTGTGGTGACCGAAGCCTCAGGGGCACCACATAGATGTGTTGGCTGGACATTCAGCTGCTGCAAAGGGCATAATTGGGCAAGTACAAGGAAGAGGAGGAAAAAACCCAGGCACTTTTCTGGTAACCTATGTGTCATCAGGGGCAGGTGGGACATAATCCTTTGAAACCCATGCATGGTTCATTTTAATGAAGGTTAGATCATCAACATTTTGGGTTGACAGACGGGTCCTTTTTTCAGTCAGGATTGATCCAGCAGCACTGAAGACTCTTTCAGATAACACACTAGCAGCAGGGCAAGCGAGCTCCTGTAAGGCATATTCTGCCAATTTAGGCCAGGTGTCCAGTTTAGAGGCCCAATAGTCAAAGGGGAATTACCTGTGAGGGAGAACATCGATATGGGAGGAAAAGTAGTTTGTAACTATAGTTGACAACTGCTGCCTCCTGTCACTTTTAATCGATGCAGTATTAGAAGTCTTGTGAGCGGTACTTGAGAAATCATTCCTCAACATGGTCATTAAACCCATGTCTCCAACGCCACTTCTGCAGTGTGCACCATGAACACCTCTTCCATTGTGCCCACTATGGCTCGTGGGAGAACCAGTACCGCTGCTGTGTCTTGGGAAAGCCTCAAACAAACGGTTTACCAGAGTTGCTTGTTTGTTTGCCAATATTATCTCTAGGTTCTCCTGTGGCATGATGTTGTGTAATTTGCCTAAGTAGCGTGGATCGAGGATGCTGGACAGCCAGTAGTCATCATCCCTCATCATTTTGGTAATGCGGGGGTCCCTTTTTAGGATCTGCAAGGCATAGTTTCAGGAAAATCCACATCCCTACAGTCACGCACAAACACTGTCCCTGACCTTGGAACGCCAACATTTTCTCTTGCCCCCTGAGAAAATCCTCCTGTTCAAAATAATCATCCCCCTCATCCTCCTCTTCTTCCTCCACCTCATCCAGGACAGTTCCCTGAACAGACAATGGCTGACTGTTATCAAGGCTTCCCTCCTCCTCCTCCGCTGCAGACGCCTGATCCTTAATGTGCATCAAACTTTGCATGAGCAGACGCATAAGTGGGATGCTCATGCTTATGATGTCGTTGTCTGCTCTTACCAGCCATGTGCATTCCTCAAAACACTGAAGGACTTTACAGAGGTCTTTCAGCTTTGACCACTGCACACCCGACAATTCCATGTCTTCCCTCAAACTGCCTGCCCGTGTATCTTCCCACAAATGCATTACAGCCTGCCTCTGTTCGCACAGCCTCTCAACCATGTGCATGGTGGAGTTCCACCTTATTGCAACGTCTATGATTAGGCGGTGCTTGGGGAGGTGGAGCAATCGCTGCAGCTTCTGCATACGACTGGAGTGTATGGCTGAGAGACAGATGTGCGAGCACAGTCTTTGCACCTTATGGAGCAGGGATGTTAACTCTGGATAATTATTAAGGAAGCACTGCACCACCAGGTTCAAAGTGTGAGCCAGGCATGGTATGTGTGTGAGTTTTGCACGGACTATGGCTGCCACAAAATTACGGCCGTTATCTCGGACTACCTTGTCTGCCTCAAGATGTACACTGTCCAGCCATGACTCGGTTTGTCGCTGCAAGTAGTCGGCCAGTACTTCCGCGGGGTGTCTGGTGTCGCCCAAAGACATCATCTTTAACACAGCCTGCTGACGCTTACCACTAGCTGTTCGATAGTGGGACACCTCGTGTGCAACACTGCCAGCTGCGGATGGAGTGCTCGTGCGACTGCGCTCTGTGGACGAGCTTTCGCTGATAAATGAGGAGGAGCCAAAGCCTACAGCCAACTGTTTCCTATACCATGGGCTAGGCAGCACTGTTCCACCGCCGCTGTCCCCAGTGGAGCCTGCATCCACCAAATTAACCCAGTGCGCAGTGACAGCCCTGGCCATGCCTACTGGTCCATGCATCCGTTGTGAGGTGCACCTTTCCACTCACTGACTGTTTTAGTGCATGAACAATGCAGTCTTTCACATGCCGATGCAGGGCAGGGATGGCTTTTCAAGAAAAGAAGTGCCGACTGGGTAGGTCATAGCATGGGACAGCATAGACCATGAGGTCGCGGAAAGCTTCGCTTTCAACCAAACGGTAGGGCATCATCTCTAATGAGATTAGTTTGGCAATGTAGGCATTCAAACACAATGTACATGGATGAGAGGATGAGTACTTTCTTGTCCTAGTCAGAATGTATGGTAGGGTGAGCTGGACTGGAGAGCTGCATATGGGGGAAGTAGTGGTGAACCAGATGGAGTGAGAGGGGGTTGGTGATGGTATTGGTGGTGATGGCCTAGATTCAGTGTTGTGTTGCAAAAACATTGAGATTCCCTGAGTGCTTTCACCTTGCGTCGACACCTTCACATTCAGTGCTGGTGGTGTGCTTAATGGTGGCGGTGGTCTTACAGTGGGGGTAGCGATGGAGCTTTGTTGGCTACCTTCAGTCGGAGCAGGTGCACATGTGCTACCTGAGGTTTTGTAGTCCGTCCACGCTTGTAAGTGCTTGTTGATTAAATGTCTAAACATGCAACTGGTATTCAAATTTCTGAGTTGTTTACCTCGGCTAAAGGTCCTTCCGCACTTCTTGCAGGTAACCTTTGCCTTATTAGTAGGATTTTGGACAAAGAAGTGCCACACTGCACTCTTCCTACTATGGTAAACATTTTCTGGCCTTGCACGCTGTGCTAAGTTGACCGTCTGGTCAAGCTGTCCTGCAACTCTTTTAGTTTTTGTTCCACGATTTAGGACAGCTACGGGCCTGCTAGATAACCGCTGCTGCGATGTCAATGCCTGCTGCGGATCCTTCTCCTTATCTGAACTATTGCCAGCGCCACCCGCCTGCCCCAATGGATGCCCATCCGGGTCCAGAACTGGGTCACCCATCACCTCCTCTTCAAAGTCATCTGCACCTTCCTCTTTACCTTCCTCTGTGTCACCGTGTAAGGTGGTATAGTATGCGGGAAGGGGCACCTGGGTTTCATCAGGGTCAGATTCTCGCTCAATTGACTGCGAGGGCAATGTAGTGCTCTGGGTCAATGTACCAGCAGAATCATCTAGCAGTGGCTGTGCTTCAATGCACTCCATGTAAGATTCATCTTGGACTGGGGAATTCAGGATTTGACTGGATAACCCAGGCATGGTAGGTGAAAAGAGCTCCATAGAGTAATCTGAAGTGTGGGCTGCCGCATCCTTAACTTTTGGTGGGGGGGTGAAGGACACAAGGAAAGGGGTTTTTCATGACCAGAACCCTGCACTGATGACTCCTTGCTTGCAGGTTTTGACCGTTCAGAAGAGCAGGCAATAAAGCTGGTGGCTGTTCCGGCAATATACTCCAAAACCTGTTCATGATGCTCCGGCTTTAAAAGCGGTTTTCCTACTCCAAGAAAGGTAACCTTACAGGCCTTCTTGAGCCAGAGGATGACGCAGGCTCAACACCTCCTGCCTTAGCTGCTATTGTGCTTTTGCCAGAACTAGCCGATGCACCACCACCATCAGTACCAGCTGCGCCTCCCTGCCCACGTCCGCGGCCTCTTCCACCATACTTCCTCATGTTTGGGAAAATGTACCAAAAATACCAGCAGAGAGATGGTACTGTATGAGGAGCGTCCAGCTGTGCAAGGCATATTAAACAAATTAAATCAACGTATATATTATGTTAGTCACAGACGCATCCACAGTATGTATTGGATCGTAATCCAACAAGCAGATATACGGAACTGTATCAGAAGTGTACAACTGTATATGATTTTTGTGCAACTAACAATCTCCGTATATGTATTTACGGAGTGTCACACACACACGCTGACTAGGTATAAAAGGGACTGTAATGCGAACGGCAGATATACAATACTGTTGGAGAATCGGACAGCTCTATACGATGTGTGTAAGGAAAATTGTCAAGCTCTGTGTACTTGTATACGGACTGACACACGCTGTCTCTGTCTAGTTTTGACCGTTTTCAAACAGCAGATATACGAAACTGTTTGAAAAACGGACACGACTCTAAGGTGTAGGTCTGGAAAAACAGAAAAACTCCTCAGATTTTTTTTTCCAGAGTCACACACAAGTAGATTTATATTTGTCCTTGCTAGAAGGCGGTACACGGTAGTGTGTGAAGAGCGTACACCGCTGTACGGTGTGCATGTAAAATTGTCAAGCTCCGTGTATTTGTATACGGACTGACACACGCTGTCTCTGTCTAGTTTTAACCGTAATCAAACAGCAGATATACGAAACTGTTTGAAAAACGGACACAACTCTAAGGTGTAGGTCTGGAAAAACGGACAAACTCCTCGGCTTTTTCTTCCAGAGTCACACGCAGATAGCTTCTATTTGTCCATGAAATAGGGTCATGGGATGCATTAGAAGAGGTCTGGGGACACAAGAAGAAAACATAATTTTCCCTCTGTACAAATCACTCGTCAGGCCACACTTGGAGTATTGTGTGCAATTTTGGACGCCGGTGCTCAAGAAAGACATTACTGAACTTGAAAGGGTTCAAAGGCGGGCTACTAAAATGATAAATGGAATTGATTCACTACAATACCCAGAAAGGTTATCAAAATTAGGTCTACTTACTCTAGAAAAGAGAAGACTTAGGGGAGACTTAATATATATGTACAAGTATATCAGAGGGCAATACAGAGATCTCTCCAATGAACTGTTTGTACCAAGGACTGTGACAAGAACAAGGGGGCATTCTCTTCGTTTGGAGGAAAGACAATTTCTGCACCAGCATAGAAGAGGGTTCTTCACGGTAAGAGCAGTGAGGCTCTGGAATTCTCTTCCTGAGGAAGTGGTGATGGCCAACTCACTGAATGAATTTAAAAAAGGAATGGATGCTTTTCTTGTGAGTAACAGTATAGAAGGTTACGAATAACAGAATATTATAGGTAGATGGTTGACCCAGCTTAGGGGAAGGAATTTTTTTCCCTATGGAGAAAATTGGCTTCTACTCTGTGGGTTTTTTTTCCTTCTCCAGGATCAACAATGCAGATCAGCTGCTCTAAAAATAGGCTGAACTAGATGGACATAAGGTCTTCCTTCAGCCTTCAAAACTATGTTACTATGTTACTATGTTACCAGCCGGTACACGGTAGTGTGTGAGGAGCGTACACAGCTAGACGGCATGTGAAAAAATGAACGCTCAGTAACTCACCAGGACAACATAATAAAACTTGGAGTGCTTTGAAAAAAGCAGTTTGAACAGCAGTGTGCACACAGCAATGCAGCTAGCAGGTAGCCTTAAAAGGCAGCCTAATCACCACCAGCGCTGCTGCACACAACAATAATCCTCCCCTTTCACTGCACACTAACTGTACAGTGAAAAGCGCTATCAGCAGAAGCAGTTTTTTTTCTTCTTCCCTGCCTAACGCTCTCCCTGTTCAGAATCAGCAGCAGCCTTTTATACCCACTGTGACGCCAGACAAAGCCAGCCAATCACTTCAATGCCCTTCTCTAAGATGGTGCTGGCCGCTGCACATGTCATCGCGTTGCCCACAGTGTGAGTCCTCCATCATTGGGTGAGAAAAGGCGCTGAAAGCACCAATTGAAACGCGACTTTGGCGCGCTGATCGGCGACCTCATGGCCGACCTCACACTAGGGTCGGGTTCCGATCGTCAAATCCCAACTTTGGCGAAAGTGGGCGATTTTGGAATCTGATCGACCTGTTTCCCTCAACTCTAGTCTCTACTCATGACAAGATAAAGAGGGATTATTCGTGATGTCAAATGTAACCATCAATTCTTACCAGTATAACTGATATCCATGAAATAAACCCATGACTGCTTGCGACTTGGGGAAAATGGCCGCAGCAGCCTTTTATTAAACATTGCACACAAACTTGGGGCACCCACAACCCTGGCACCCCGAACATTATATAACATTACCCAGCTGCAGAACCCACAACCTTCCTAATCTTCCCCGGTCGCACCGCACCAGCCCAGAGAATGAGGTATTAATAACACTGAATTAGTTCCCCTAACTTCACAGGACTTGCGCCCCCAAGTGGCCTTGGCCTGTCACAGAAGCTACCATACCCTACTAGTGCCTTCTCACCAAATGCCATCACCACTGGACCAGCCTTTGACCTGGACCTATCCCCCGCCGATATGACGGGAAGAAGAGTGGGTGGGCAGTGGAATCCAGGGTGCAAAAGACAGGAACCCTCCCCTGTCCCTTATATATCTCCCCACAACCCCGCCTCCAAAACTCTCTCCCACCAATCAGACTCCAGCACACCACCACAAATTCCTCCCATCCTTATTGTCACACAAGTTAACCCCTTCACTCCCACCCTCTAAATTGTCCTGCGGCCTGTCCTCCCTGCGGCTCCTTCATTTGTCTCATGTATCAGCATTCAGTCTTTATCCCTCCGGTAACGTTCTCCTCTGTTTCTCAGGTCCCAGTATCCCGCTGCTCAGATCCCTGCTCCCCTGGAAGCTGGAAAAAGGCGAAACCGACAATTCACACCTGCTGCTATGACTGCGCCCCGTGTCCACAAGGCGAGATCTCCAATATAACCGGTATGTACAGTCTGAGGGGTGTAACCGGCATCCGCACTTTCTTATAGAAGATGGGCTCCACATCGACCACATTCACACTGCAGAGCAGGACGTCACTCAGGAATTGGTGTGCGGGAATTCAGCCCCAGCTCTGTCTGCAGCGGTCACTGCCCAGCACTGTCTGCAGCGGTCACCATCCAGCACTGTCTGCAGGAGTCACCGCCCAGCACTGTCTGCAGCGGTCACCTCCCAGCTCTGTCTGCACTGGTCACCACCCAGCACTGTCTGCAGTGGTCACCACCCAGCACTGTCTGCAGCGGTCACCACCCAGCACTGTCTGCAGCGGTCACCATCCAGCACTGTCTGCAGCAGTCACTGCCCAGCACTGTCTGCAGTGGTCACCACCCAGCACAGTCTGCAGCTGTCACCATCCAACACTGTCTGCAGCAGTCACCGCCCAGCACTGACTGCACTGGTCATCGCCCAGCACTGTCTGCAGCGGTCACCACCCAGCACTGTCTGCAGCGGTCACCACCCAGCACTGTCTGCAGCGGCAGCGGTCACCGCCCAGCACTGTCTGCATCAGTCACTGCCCAGCACTGTCTGCATCAGTCACTGCCCAGCACTGTCTGCAGTGGTTACAAGGAGGATAGAACTTCACATTCTTCAGATGGTATCACACATGATAGGATTAGATACACGGCTCAGCAGACAGTATCACACAGGATAGGATTAGATACACTGCTCAGCAGATAGTATCACACAGGATAGGATTAGATACACGGCTCAGCAGTCAGTATCACACAGGATAGGATTAGATACACGGCTCAGCAGATGATATCACACATGATAGGATTAGATACATGGCTCAGATTCAGAGTATCACACATAATAGGATTAAGCAGTACAGGGTAAATTTATAAAATAAAATTAGACTTACCGGTAATTCGGTTTCTAGGAACCTTCCACGACAGCCACCTTGGAGGTTGTCTCCCCGCCCTAATAGGGGACAGGAATGCAAAGAGGTTAAATAACCCTCCCCTTCCTGCTACCTCAGTGTTTTTTCTGAATGTACTAGCATGAATAGTTACCGCCAGTAGAGCAGTAATCATCAGGTAAACATATTTTATAGGGAGGGAAATTAGTGCTGTCGTGGAAAGTTCATAGAAACCGAATTACCAGTAAGTCTAATTCTATTTTCTCTAGTCACCTTCCACGACAGCCACCTTGGAGTCATGCCAACGTTAATTTTTTAGGGAGGGACTATGGCTTGCAAGATGCATCTGCCGAATGTCAGATCCCTATTGAAATCCAGTCTACAGTGTCTGGTAAAGCTGTGCACAGAGGACCAGGTGGCCGCTCTGCATATCTGCTCCGAAGACGTATTTCCTCTTGCTGCCCAGGAAGTAGCGACTGATTGAGTGGAGTGGGCTTTTAATGATCCAGGAGGAGAGAGATGTCTTGAAGAATATGCCAGGGAGATGGACTGCTTGATCCAACCCGCTATCGTGTTCTTTGCCTGTTTCTTCCCCTTATTTCTTCCCAAATACTGAAGGAACAGGTTCTGATCGATTCTCCAATCCTTGGTTGCCTTGAGGTAGCAGAGAACTACCCTGCGGACATCCAAGGTATGAAATTTTCCTTCCTTTGGATTAGAAGGATTTGGGCAAAATGAGGGCAGCACGATATGTTGACTTCTATGAAAGTCTGACAGCACTTTGGGCATAAAGGAGGGGTCTAGACGCAGTACTATACTGTCTGAATTGAGTAGGAGGTAAGGTTCCTGTACTGAAAGGGCCTGCAGCTCCCCCACCCGTTTAGCCGATGTGATTGCCACCAGAAACACCGTTTTAAGTGTGAGAATTTTTAATGGGATTTCTGACAGGGGCTCAAACGGGGCCTGTGTTAGGCTATTGAGCACTAAATTAAGATCCCAGGGAGGAACCCGACTAGGGAGCGAAGGGCGAATTCTGCCTGCCGCTGTCATGAACTGCTTGACCCAGCGGTGTTTGGCTAGGTCTTGGTCAAAAAAAGAACTAAGGGCAGATACCTGTACTTTCAATGTACTTGGAGTAAGCCCTAGATCTAACCCTTTCTGCAGGAAGTCTAGTATTTGGGCAATATTTGGGTGGGTGGGGTCAGGGGCCCCCGGAAAGCACCAGTAGGAAAATTTTTTCCATACTTTGCCGTAAATTGCATTTGTTACCGGCTTTCTACTTTTTTGAAGGGTCCGGATTACCTCATCCGACAACCCTTTGGCCCTCAGAATGTTGGCCTCAATAGCCAAGCTGCTAGACATAACTTGGTTGGGTTCGGGTGTAGTAATGGACCCTGGAAAAGGAGGTCGGTCTTCTGGGGTAGAAGCAAGGGACCTTCCTGAGCCATGTCCAACAGAGTGCTGTACCAGCTTCGTCCTGGCCACATGGGAGCCACCAGGATTGTCGTGACCCCGTCCTCTCTGATCTTTTGTAACGTTATTGCCAGCATCAGGATTGGTGGAAAGGCGTAGGCCAGTCTGAAGACCCATGGATGGGCAAATGCATCCATCCCCTGGGCTCCATACGTGGGACTTAGGGCGAAAT
Organism: Dendrobates tinctorius; assembly: GCF_039654945.1. NCBI lineage: Eukaryota > Metazoa > Chordata > Amphibia > Anura > Dendrobatidae > Dendrobates > Dendrobates tinctorius. Next base: position 26,604,517 of record NW_027361763.1, on the reverse strand, counting down.
AGGTCGCTGCTTTTGTATTTTGTGCATTCGCGAACAGGTCGACCTCTAGAGCCTGGAAGACCTCTTGGTTTAGACACCATTCTCCTGGATGGACGTCCTTCCTGCTCAGGAAGTCTGCCTGGATGTTTTCCGACCCCTTCAAGTGCACCGCAGAAATGAATAACAGGTGCTTCTCTGCCCAGAGGAAGATCCTTGCTGCTACCTTCTTTAGACTGGCGTACCTTGTGCCCCCTTGGTGTCTGAGATATGCCACCGTGGTCACGTTGTCAGAGTATATCCGAACATGATGGTTCTTGACAAGGGTTGATGCGTCCTTCAGTGACTCTTCCACCCCCGTCAACTCCCTTAGGTTCGAAGATCCGGATCTTATGTTCTGGGGCCACTGCCCCTGGAAGTATGAATCCTCGACCACGGCTCCCCAGCCTCTCAGACTGGCATCGATACATAATATTCTTAGAGGAAGCTGATCCCAGCCTACTCCTCGCCTCAGGTTTCGGTAGCTCAGCCACCACCAGAGGGTCGATTTTACATGTCCTGGAAGTGGAACCCTCTTTGATAGGTTGTTTGGGTGCTTATCAGGACGTATGACTGGAGGACTTGCGTGTGAGCTTGTGCCCAGGACACCGCCTGAATGCACGCTGTCAGGGAACCCAGGATGGACATGGCGTCCCTCAGCGTCGTTGCCCTTTGGTCTCTGAACCGGATTATTCTCTGTCGAAGGTCTATTTGACGATCTTCAGGAAGAAAGGATGTCCTCTTTTCTGAATCCAAGAGGATCCCAGGAAATTTTTCCTCGGGGAAGGATAGAGGGCCGACTTCTGGAGATTCGGTATCCACCCTAGGGTTTCGAGTATCTGTAGGGTTCTTGATACGTCCTGGTTCAGCCGGGTTACCAATGGGGCGACGATCAGCAGATCATCTAGATACGGCACAATGCATATCCCCTGAAGCCGAATGGAGATGACTGCTTCATTCATGAACTTCGTGAACACCCTTGGTGCTGGGGATACCCCACACGGCAGGGCACTGAACTGGAGGTGGCTGATTCCTTGGTCGTGGGAGATCGCAAACCTCAGGAAATTCCGGTGGTCTGGATGAATGGGAACGTGGTAATACGCGTCCCTCAAATCTATTGTAGCCATCTGCCAGCCTCGTCCAATAAGAGGGATCGCTGATTTCACTGACTCCATCTTGAACCTTCGGTACTTGATGAAGTGGTTCAGGGGCTTTAGGTTTATTATGAGCCTGTGCTTTCCTGAGGGTTTCTTTATCAGGAACAGGCGAGAGTAATGTCCTCTGCCCGCCTCTTGTGGAAGTACATACGAGACCACTCCTTCCTGTAGAAGTTTTTCTATCTGAAGAAACAGGACTTTTTGCAGGCTTGGGGACTGTGCTGGGGTAATTCTTAGGGCATGCGGGGGGGGTGCTCGAACTCCAGTTTCAGCCCAAATTGTATAGTGTGCAGGAACCACCGGTTCGAGGTCGTGGCCTGCCATTGGGCAAGAAACTGTGTGAGTCGACCCCCGACCCGGGAGTCACTGCTTCTCCGGAGTCTGCTGCTGTTGGGGCACAAGGATGTTTCTTCCTTTACCCCCTTTCAGGTAGCTCCAGCGACCCATCTTGCCCTTCCCTCTGAATGCCTTCTGAGAGGTCTGTTCTCTTGAGGGATGAAAAAAACGCCTTTTGGTGGATTTCTGTTCTGGCAGTGACTTATTCTTGTCGGAAGCCTTCTCAAGGATATCATCCAGGACAGGCACGAACACGTGGTGCGCCTGGAAAGGGATGGCGCAGAGTTTCATCTTGGAGGTGATGTCGCCCCCCCAAGACTTCAGCCACAAGGCTCTCCTGGCCGAGTTTGAAAGGACTAGGGACCTTGCTGCCACCTGTACAGTTTCTCCTGAAGCATCAGCCAAATAACCTGTTGCCTTCTGGAGGATTGACAGGGAGTCTAAGATTTCCTCTCTTGGGGTACCCCCCGATAGGTGGTCTTCCAACGTACGAAGCCAGAGAAACAAAGATCTGGCTACGCAGGTGGAAGCAATATTTGCCTTGAGCAGGTTCGTAGAAGCTTCCCAGGACTTTTTAAGGTGGCTTTCTATTTTGCGATCCATCGGATCTTTCAATTGGGAAGCATCCTCAAAGGGCAAGGAAGTTTTCTTAGTGACCTTAGACACTTGGACGTCTATCTTAGGGATCTCCCAAATAGAACTATCACCTTCTAGGGGAAACCGATATTTTTTAGCTCAGAAGGCACGGTAAGTGCCTTCTCGGGGGAAGGCCACTCCTGAGCTATTAGGTCCTGTATAACATCATGAACCGGGAAACCCTTTCTACCTCTGGATTTCAACCATCCAAACATCTCATCCTGGACTGAGAGCCTGACCTCCTCCTCCTCCAACCCCATGGTATTTCTTACCATGGAGACTAACTCCTCCATATCCTCCGAGGAGAAATAATATTTTTTTGCATCATGACTGGAGGCAGACGTGGAGCCCTCATTTTCCCAAATATCCTCCGATCCTGAGGAACGGACTTCTCCCGAGTCTGAGTCAACTTCCATAGGAGCCCTTTTCCTCTTTTTTTGGGCAGGGCCCTGGGCCACCGGGGTTTGGGCTGCTATGGAGGTTTGAACCTCCTGCCGAATGACAGTTTTTATGCTGTCAAACAGGGAGGGTTGCTCGGTACGCAGGATATTTTGCGTACAAGGTTGGCATAACTTCTTTTTGTAGTCAGAAGGAAACCTGGCACTACATATACCACACTTGCGGGGGTTTTAGGGACAGAGGCCTTGTCTTCCTGTAAGAAGAAGAAAAGGTTTACTCAGACCTGTGCCTCCAACTATTTGACAGGCAAGGGACCGGCCCTGCTACTCACCGTAGGAGGGGGAATGCTGGGCTCCGCAGATGCTGCAGTTGAGGGCTTCTCACCATCCATGTCTGCACACACCACAGACACACTGCGCTTACCTGGAGCTGCTGCACCTTTTAAGGATGATGCTGTGTTTGTTTGCTGGGTGCTCCTCCCTCCTCCCCTGTCCCTGGGGAGGATACCGCTCGACCCTCGCCACCATTGGATTCATTTCCCGGGTCCCCCGGGTGCCAGCGCGCCTTTCCCCCTCACAAGATGCCGAAGGCTGCAAACCGGAAGTGCGTGTCACCGCTATTTCCGGTCGATTGCCCGCCCCCTCTGATGCGCACACGGCTCCAATGCGGCTCTGGGAGGAAGGAGGAAGCCGGGGAGCTATGCAGGACCCTGGCAGGCACCATACTGCCCCGCTTTACCGCGGAGGGCGCGGGAAGGGCGGCAGAAGTTCTGAGTCACACCGCGGTGGAGATGGGATTTTACCTCCTTCTCAGTAGTGTAGCATCCACCAGATTGACACCTGCTCCGCTGCCCACAAGCACCGGTATACCCTCAGTTACCCCGCCAACCACCACTTCAGCAGACAAGGTACACTGCTTCTTAGATGGTACAGATATTTTGGCGCAAGCTGGGCAGACACCGATGAAAAGACCAGTCTGCCCAAAGTAAAATCACTTCCCCACACCACGACAAACTGCAGGCAACACCGTTTGGGAGCTAACTCCTCCCACCTGTGTGTCCTCCTCCCTAACAAGGACAACAGGAGGCACATTTGATGTATGTCTCTCCCTCAAGCGTCTATCCACCCGGATGGCAAGGGACATGGCGGCTTCCAATGACCTGGGGGCGGCATACTGCACCAGAGTATCCTGCAACCTTGGAGACAGACACTGCATAAAATGACTCCTAAGGGCATGGTCATTCCACAGCGTGTCAGTAGTCCACCTCCTGAACTCTGAGCACTACTCCTCAGCAGGTCGGACCCCCTGCTTGATTTTACGGAGTCAGGATTCTGCCAGGGAGATGCCATCATGATCTCCATACACCAGTGTCGCAAAAATCCCATTCACTGACAGTAGAGATGGTGAGTTGGCCGTCAATGAGAAGGCCCAGGATTGGGGATCACCCTTAAGAAAGGATATGATGATTCCCACCTGTTGTTCTTCACTTCCTGATGAACGAGGGCGGAGCCTGAGGTACAACTTGCAGGCCACCTGAAAAAAAGCAAAAAATTATCTCTCCCTCCAAAAACCTGTCAGGGAGAGATATCTTGGGTTCTGGCTGAGCCTGCACCTGAGCTGAGGCCCTGAACCCCACCAACTGTTGCAGCTGCTGCATCACCTCACCACGCAGCAACCTAAGCTCATCGGTGAGGGTCTGAAGCAGTTTGGCAAAGGCCAGCATTTGGGCCAGGGCTCACCAGGAAAAAAAAATGGGCAGGTTGGTGATAATGTCACAAAGTGACTGGCCCAGTGTGACACAACCCATCAATTGATCAGTCACTAAATGGCAAAACAAAAAACACCAGATGACACCAGGAAAACTTTAACAATGGTGGGCCCTGCGATAGGGAACGGGGAAATGGACACCTCCTGCACTCACCTGAGGATGTGCCCTGATCTCCCTGACGTCCCTATACAGGTTTTTTCAACCTGTCGCCTAGCATGATACATTAGCCCTCACTTGCCCTGCACCTATCCCTTAGTAGGGAATTGGTAAGAGAGTATACTGGCCCCACCACTGCACTAATACAACACAAGGTAAGGTAAGAAACATCACAGGGAAATGGAAACAGGGAACAACACTTAGCTTTCTCTGCTGCAAAGCACCACACAGCAGAGCAAGGCACCAGATCACAGCATTCACCTGAAGCATGACTGCACCAGTAAGCTCCTGTCTTCAGCATGGTTGGTATCCAAAAGGACCTGTATCACCAACAGTCAGCTGATGCATCAGGTGACCTTTTAAAGGATGGTGGGAGTAGTCACCACCTGCATCAGCAAACTCACCAGCAATGTAATTACATCAGCAGCCACCGGGGCAAAAAACTGACATTAACCCCAGATGGCCTGAAAGGAAAAAAGTTTTAATATGAAAATGCCAAATCTACCACAGATCCAAAAATGGATTGTGACATGTAGCTACCGGGGGGCAGAGGGGGCTATAACCCCGTCACATGGAGGGGCCCAGTCAGAGCTGTGGCCACTTCAGTCATTAAGCAAGAAGTGGCTGCAACTCACTGATATTTCAGAGACAGGGCGGCAAGCTGCGGTATTGCCTTGGGCCTCGTCACATGATGGAGGGGCCCACCAGGAGCCACGGCCAGTTCAGTTGTTAAGCAATAAGCGGCCACAGTTCTCTGATGCGTCATATAAAGAGCTGCAAGCTGCGGCATTGCATCGGGCCTCATCACATGGAGGGGCCCACCAGGAGCCACGGCCGCTTCAGTCTTTAAGCAATAAGCAGCCACAGCCGTCTGATGTGTCAGATACAGAGTGGCAAGCTGTGGCATCACCCCGGGCCTTATCACATGATGGAGGGGCCCACCAGGAGCCGTTGCCACTTCAATCATTAAGCAATAATTGGCCGAAGCTCTCTGATGTTTCAGAGACAGGGCGGCAAGCTGCAGCATCGCCCCGGGATTTGTCACATGATGGAGGGGCCCACAAGGAGCCGCAACCGCTTCAGTATTTAAGCAATAAGAGGCCGCAGCTGTCTGATGTGTAAGATACCGAGCTGCAAGCTGCAGCCTCGTCCCGGGCCTTGTCACATGGTGGAGGGGCCCACCAGGAGCCGTGGCTGGTTCAATTAATAAGCAATATGTGGCCGCGGCTCTGTGATGTGTCAGATACAGGGTGGCAAGCTGCAGCATCGCCCCGAGCCTCGTCACATGATGAAGGGGCCCACTGGGAGCCGCGGCCAGTTCAGTTGCTAACCTATAAGCAGCCGAGGCTCTGTGATGTTTCAGATACAGGGCGGCATGCTGCGGCGTTGCCCCGGGCCTCGTCACATGGAGGGGCCCATCAGGAGCCACGGCCACTTGAGTCCTTAAGCAATAAGCGGCCGCGGCTCTCTGATTTGTCAGATACAGGATGGAAAGCTGCGGCGCTGCTGCCTGGTCTCCACCTGAGCGGAGACTCTGCACACTGCACAGCAGCCAATAGCAGAGTCTCCCTTCAGCGCACGGTGCGGATCGGAGCGCTGCCAACCTGATAGTCTTCTGAAAAGCTGGCAGCACTGTGCTTAGCTCCACCTCAGGTGCACTCCGATTGGTCCACTCTGGACTCAGGGTCCTAGTGAGCAGCTGTAGCTTAGGTTGTGCCATGAGCTCAAGACTGCACCCGGCCTGGACAAACTGAAACTTATAACAGACGGACACGTTGATAAATGTAAGAGCTGCTGTGAAGCAAACTGCTTGCTCTTCTAAATAACGAAAGCACAGTGTGGTGGATGTGAGGGGAAGAGGGGGAGTTGAATTAGGGTAGCGGGGGTGGGTGGTGCTGTAGGGTCCTTGTATTCCATTTCTTGGATTATATGCAATGCAATCTTCTCTAATAGCTGTTGTCTGGGGAGGGTGGAGGTCGGGGGCTTATCATATATACAGTTTAGGTCTTATTCTGAGCCCCAGCCTGTTAGGGGATGTCCGCTCCGTCCACATGTCCGCTCCGCTTTTGTACGCGTGGTGATTCCGTATGTGATCATTGAACCATGTGAAATCACCGCGTCCTATACATAGATGGTGATATTAATCTTGTGGATACGGAGAGGCCCTGCACACGCAGTGGAGATGGGATTTCATAAAATCCCCCCACTATGCTGTAACATCTGGACGCTACAGCTGTACGCAGCATCCAACCCGCAGCGTTCCCTGACTGTGGAAACATATTCTTAGTCTAAGAAGCCCCATACAATAACCATGGCACAAGCTGCACTCTATTTAAAGGGATTGTCTGATCTAATTCTACAAGTCTGCAGTTACTCCCAGGCTCGGTCTGGCCTGGCAGGGTACATGGAAAATGCCCGATGGGCCCCGAAGTCGTGGGGGCCCCCTTTGATTACTGCCCTCTTTAAATGTTTGGCGGCTGCCGGGCCCTTTAAGAGCGTGCGCGTGCACATACTGGCAATTACTTGGCTTTGCACGCACCGCGTATGGTCAGGCGGCGGCCCCCTGGCTGGCTCCGGCGGCTCCTGAAGGTCTGGCTGGTAATGATGAGTCACGTGACGTCTCCTGGCCGCCGCGTGACCTTGCTGCTGCGCTGCAGTGGTTCGCGCGGTGCCTGTTCTTGATGGGCGGTGCGTCCACGCCCCGCGTTTCTGTCCTCTACTGTAGCTGGCTGCTGCCTGGCTAATAGCAGTGCCAGCACAGAGAACAGAGGACGTCACCGCCGCTCATCCTGCTGCTCCCGCTCCTGTTGTTACAAACAGTCAGACAGTGTCAACCGTGTCCGCAGCCCTGAGCCCTTCGGTCCGTGGGTCCGGTGAGTCACACAGACACAGTGTATAAAATAGCAGGGGGAAGGAAGGGGTCCAGCTGGGGACACTAGGGGAGACAGACAGACAGTCTGTCACACAGACTAGCGAGTAACAGTCCAATGTCCTCGGCTGATGGCTGGGTGGTGGTGGGTGGTGGACTCTCTGCCAGCTGTGTGGTGGTGAGTGGTGGTGGTGGACTCTCTGCTGGTCTCCCTGATTCCTGCAACCCTGCGGCCTGCCCAGTGCCTCATCCAGTGTCCTCCTCGTCCTCGGTCATGCATGCAGCTCTGCCGGCTCCCGACTACCGCTGTCCTGCAGTGCCGGCCCGGCTGTGTGGTGGTGGTGGTATTGTGTGCTCTCTGCCGGGCTCCTTGTCTGACTCCTGCAGCCCTGCAGCCTGCTCAGTGCATCCAGTGTCCTCCTCCTCGGTCATGTGTGGCGCCCCTGAGGCTTCAGTCGCCACAGAGGTACTGCACCTTTTCCTAAGGCATAGTGCCCCACCATCCAGGTAAGATGGGAACTCCTGACCACGCTCCACACCTGCACCCCACACACAGGATAGTTCAGCAGGGACCCATCCATGCTTTATGCTGGAAAGGTCATAGGTTGCCTTTTGTGGTCCCTGGCTTAGTAACACGAGAGGTGCTGGGGAGGCGGGTGGAGTTAGCTATAAAAGAGAGGGAAAGTGTAGGATTTCAGAGCAGTCTGGGAGAGACCAGAGAGAGAGCAGGCTGACAGCAGGTCAGTCTGAGAGGAGCTCAAGGCGGAGGAAGGCAGTCAGTCAGGAGAGGCTGAGGACTGGTCTTAGTGGAACGAGCTCCTTGGGGAAGGAAGAGAAGGAGAGAAAGAGACATAGACTGGAGACTACAGATTCCATAAAAGAGATAGAACAGATCAGAATGAAGGAGAATAGAAGGACGGTGGGAAGCAGGTTGAGAAAGAGAGAGAACCCTTCCAGTCCAGAGAGCGCAGAGGCCGGGGCCCGATCCCCAAGGTTGATTGGATCTTTATGTCCAGCAACAGACACCGGAGGAGTAGTGAGCCACTAACTGGATAAGAATGAAGTGATTAAACAGAGTCAGCATGGGTTTGTAACTAATAAGTCATGTCAGACTAACTTAATTTCCTTCTATGACGGTATCACTGATTGGGTGGATCAAGGAAATGCTGTAGATATAGTATATCTTGACTTCAGCAAAGCATTTGACAAAGTCTCTCATACAATCCTTATTGAAAAAATGATTAAGTATGGAATGGACAAGGCAACTGTTAGGTGGATTCATAACTGGCTTAGTGATCGGACCCAAAGAGTGGTCGTAAATGGCTGCACATCCAGTTGGAAGAATGTCTCAAGTGGGGTACCACAGGGCTCTGTCCTGGGCCCTGTATTGTTCAACATCTTTATCAACGATTTAGATGAAGGCATTGAGGGTAAACTGATTAAATTTGCTGATGACACAAAGCTAGGAGGGATAGCTAATACTAGAGAAGAGAGAGAGAGGATTCAAAAAGATTTAAATAAACTGGAGAAGTGGGCAGCAACAAACAGAATGGTTTTTAACAGGGAGAAATGCAAAGTACTACATCTGGGCAATAAAAATGGAAAAAGCATATATAGAATGGGAGGAATAGGGCTAAGTGACAGCACATGTGAAAAAGACTTGGGTATACTAATAGATCACAGACTGAATATGAGTCAACAGTGTGATGCAGCAGCAAAAAAGGCAAATGCAATTCTAGGATGTATTAACAGAAGCATACAGTCTAGATCACGTGAAGTCATTATTTCCCTCTACTCCTCTTTGGTCAGACCTCATCTGGAATATTGTGTCCAGTTTTGGGCACCACATTTTAAAAAAGACATCAACAAACTGGAGCAAGTTCAGAAAAGAGCGACCAGAATGGTGACCGGTCTGCAAACCCTGTCTTATGAGGAAAGGTTGCAGGATTTGGGAATGTTTAGTTTGCAAAAGAGAAGACTGAGAGGAGACTTAATAGCTGTCTACAAATATCTAAAGGGCTGTCACATTGTAGAAGGATCAACTTTATTCTCATTTGCACAAGGAAAGACTAGAAGCAATGGGATGAAACTGAATGGGAGGAGACACAGATTAGATATTAGAAAAAACTTTTTGACAGTTAGAGTGATCAATGAGTGGAACAGGCTGCCACGAGAAGTGGTGAGTTCTCCTTCAATGGAAGTCTTCAAACAGAGGCTGGACAGACATCTGACTGGGATGATTTAGTGAATCCTGCTTTGAGCAGGGGGTTGGACCAGATGGCCCAGGAGGTCCCTTCCAACTCTACGATTCTATGATTCTATAACGCCTGTTCCCATCATAGACTTGGGACACAACAGCAACTGAATAGAGAGCCGGGACGCAGTGAGGAGTCCCCGAAGCAGGCTACAGCTGTCTGTCATACAAGTAAAGACTAAGAACACCTAGAGAGAGGCATTCCAGGGTAACTAAGTACTGGAGTGCTTCACACCTAAAGGCGCATTGGAGGAGTCATTCAGTGAAAGTACATATTGGCGGAGTGTGGAAGGGAGAACCCTATCTGGCCTGGAGGTTGGCTGGAGCCCTGACCCGGAGAACACAGTGCGGAGGCAGGCGAGTGTGTGTGAACTGCAAACAGTGAGTAAAGCCTTGGAACCGCACACCCTGGTTGTCCTCCAGTTATTCCAGCACCGCTACACCTGGGTAACAACATCTACACCATCCTGCGCCTCTCCTCATCCATTGCACCTACACTGCCCTGGGACTACAGCTCCGCCTGTGGGGAGCTATACCATCTCTGCTGCACCACACCATCAGTCCCAGCGGATCTGTATGCAGTGTTGGCCTAACACCATATTTGCCAAACATCACGGGTGGCGTCACAAACTATTCTACCATTAACTACATCACCGCCAATGATATTGGGCGCCCAGTGCCATGACCGGGTCACCGCTGCTGTGACACATTCCTGCCTGACACCGGCCCGGTACCGAGTACCTCGCAGCCCTGGGAGGGCGACCCACATGCAGCTCTGCCGGCTCCTGACTACCGCTGTCCTGCAGTGCCAGCCCAGCTGTGTGGTGGTGTTGTGTGCTCTCTGCTGGGCTCCCTGTCTGACTCCTGCAGCCCTGCGGCCTGCCCAGTGCCACGTCAAGTGTCCTCCTCCTCAGTCATGCAGCTCTGCCGGCTCCCGACTACCGCTGTCCTGCAGTGCCGGACAGTGCTGGCTAGGCTGTGTGGTGGTGGTGGAGGTGTGTGCTCTCTTCTGGGCTCTCTGTCTTACTCCTGCAGCCATGCAGCCAGCTCAGTGCGTCCAGTGTCCTCCTCGGTCATGCAGCTCTGACGGCTCCCGACTACCGCTGTCCTGCAGTGCCGGACAGTGGCGGCCCAGCTGTGTGGTGGTGGTGTTGTGTGCTCTCTGTCGGGCTCCCTGTCTTACTCCTGCAGCCCTGTGGCCTGCCCAGTGCATCCAGTGTCCTCCTTCTCGGTCATGTAGCTCGACTAGCTCCCAACTACCACTGTCCTGCAGTGCCGGCCCGGCTGTGTGGTGGTGTTGTGTGCTCTCTGCCGGGCTCCCTGTCTTACTCCTGCCGTCCTGAGGCCTGCTCAGTGCGTCCAGTGTCCTCCTCTTCGGTCATGCAGCTCTGCTCTGCCAGCTTCCGACTTCCGCTGTCCTGCAGTGCCGGCCCGGCTGTGTGGTGGTGTTGTGTGCTCTCTGCCAGGCTCCCTGTCTGACTCCTGCAGCCCTGCGGCCTGCCCAGTGCATCCAGTGTCCTACTCATTGGAGTCAGGCAGCTCTGCTCTGCCAGCCCCCGACTACAGCTGTCCTGCAGTGCCGGCCCGGCTGTGTGGTGGTGGTGTGTGCTCTCCGCCGGGCTCCCTGTCTGACTCCTGCCCTGTAGCCTGCCCTGTGTAGAGAATGATGCCTGGCGTGGTGAGCTGCTCTGCTGTCTCTGCACCCTCCCTGATGGGGTCCCAATGAGAGGAAAAATAGGTTTCTGGGGCCCCCAGAAACCTATTTTTCCTCTCATTGGGGCCCTATCAGGTAGCCAGCCCAGCTTCCAGGGAGCATGGTGACGAGAATGATATACTATTAAACTGCATAAGCGACAACCGTGGGGCCCCCAGAAACCTATTTTTCCTCTCATTGTGGCCCCATCAGGTAGCCGGCACAGCTTCCAGGGAGGGTGGTGAAATATACTATTACACTGCGTAGGTGACCACTGTGGGGGCCCCCAGTTTGGGGGCTGCCACAGTGGTCGCCTACCCAGTGTGTAATAGTATATATAATCTCAGCACCCTCCCTGGAAGCTGTGCCGGCTACCTGATACGGCCACAATGAGAGGAAAAATAGGTTTCTGGGGGCCCCACGGTTGTCGCCTACGCAGTTTAATAGTATATCATTCTCGTCACCATGATCCCTGGAAGCTGTGCCGGAGCAGAGGAGGCCATACCTTTAACATGCTGCATGGAGGAGCAGGGGGGCCATAATGTGCTGCATGGATGAGCAGCGGGGCCATAATGTGTTGCATGGAGGAGCAGGGGAGGCCATAATGTGCTGCATGGAGGAGCAGGGGGGCCATAATGTGCTGCATGGAGGAGCAGGGGGGCCATTATGTGCTGCAATGAGGAGCAGGGGGGCCATAATTTGCTTCATGGAGGAGCAGGGGACCCATAATACTGTATGAAGGAGCAGGTGCCCCATAATACAGTATGGAGGAGCATTATATGGGGCCCATAATACTGTATGGCGGACTATGAGGTGCCCATAATACTGAATGGCGGACAATGTGGTTGCCCATAATACTGTATGGCGGACTATGTGGTTGCCCATAATACTGTATGGCAGACTATGTGGTTGCCCATAATACTGTATGGCGGAATACTGTATGGCGGACTATGTGGTTGCCAATAATACTGTATGGCGGACTATGTGGTTGCCCATAATACTGTATGGCGGACTATGTGGTTGCCCATAATACTGTATGGCGGATTATGAGGTGCCCATAATACTGTATGGCAGACTATGAGGTGCAAACAAACAAAAGCCAGCTCACCAAATGTAGACCGCAGACCTCGGAACTCCGTCTGGACTGACGTGTGATCAATAGAAAAAAGCAATTAGTTCCAGCTGCGTGTAAAAAAATTTCTTCTTTATTTCAACATTAAAATTATGTCATCTTCATAGTATGCCATACACACGGACACGGCAACGCGTTTCGATCTGTAAGATCTTTTTCAGAGCCATAGAGATACACTGATCTCAGCTGCATATATACTGCATTTGATCCAATGACATGCACAAAAACAATCACATGACAATTAACTCATTAAAATTACATAACAATGTACAAAATAAATTAAAATACATGTTGCAAAAGAAAAATATTTATCTTTTCAACAATAATGAAGCATTAGGTCATTTCGTTTATTTAAACCATTCGGGGATAGGACATCTAGGTGATAAATCCAAAAAGCCTCTCTTGTTAACAGGCGTCGCTTTGAATCTCCGCCGCGGAAAGGAATTTTAACCTGTTCTATTCCTTGCACTTTGAAACTCGAGATGTTTCTAGCATGGTGCCTAATGAAATGCTGCGACACAGCTGATATATTACGATTCATGTTATTCGTATTTTCAATATCATGTAGATGTTCCCTAATGCGCATCTTCATTTTTCTAGATGTACACCCTATATATGATAATTTGCAAATGGTGCAATCTATCTTGTATATTACATTAGTTGAATTACAATTAATATATTGTTTTATGGTATATTGCACTTTATTTGCCGCATCAGAGAATTTTTTTGTAACATTTGCATATCTACATGTTTTGCATTTTGTAGCTCCACATCTGAAAAAACCATTACAGGTTAACCAGGTTTTATTAGTTGTATTTTTAAGAGAAAATAAATTAGGTGATAATTTGTCTCCCAATGTAGGAGCTCTTCTCGATACTATATTAATACCTGGCTTTAATATATCTGCCAATTTACTATCTTCATATAAAATGGGCAAATATCTATTAATGATTCCCTTGATTTGTGGAAATTGGCGACTAAACTGAAAACAAATATACGGTTTCTTTCCAATAACTGCCTCATTTGCGTTGCCACCAGAAAAAATCATTTCATTACGTTTTTTATTTTTTACTATTTGTTGTGCTCGATTCAAAGACCAATCCGGATACATGCGATTTTTTAATTTTTTCTTTACATGTTCCAGTTCACTATCTAGATTACTCTCTTCACTACAATTACGTTTAACCCTTGTGAGTTCTCCTACTGGTATTGCTTTAAGGGTATGTTTATTGTGACTGCTGGTTGCATGTAAAATAGTATTCCCACTATAGGGTTTATGATGTGTTTTCATAGAGATTATTTCCCCCTCAACACCAAATAAATCCAAATCCAAAAAAGATATATGTTCCATATTATGTTCATGCGTAAATTTAATATTATATTGGTTAGAATTTACATATGACATAAAGGCAGGTATGGCAGATACCTCTCCATCCCAAATTAATAGGGTATCATCGATATATCTGCCATACCATGCCACCTGTCCATAAAAAGGATTGGAGTCTGAGAAAATGAATTCATATTCCCAAAACGACATAACCAGATTTGCAAGGGACGGTGAAAATTTTGCTCCCATGGCTACTCCCTTCAACTGTAAATAATAACACTGGTTGAAGGAGAAAAAATTATGTGACATCAAAAATATTACTACTTGCAAGATATAATTGATTAAATCCATAGAGTAGTTGCTAAACCTTTTTAAATGAAATTGCAAAGCTCTTATTGCTAAATCATGAGGGATACATGTATATAATGATACTACATCGCAACTCAGCCATGAATATGATGACAACCACATCTTATTAGAGAACATTTGTAACACCTGTTTGGAATCTCTAATATAGCCAGGCATCCTCTGTACAAGGGGTTGCAACAATGTGTCGACCCATTGTGACAAATGCTCATGTGCTGAACCGATGCCTGAGACAATCGGTCGCATAGGAGGAATGCCGCAGCCTTTGTGTATTTTGGGTACTCCATATATGATTGGAAGCACCGGTTTTTTCACTTGCAGATATTCTGCCTGTTTTTTAGTAATAACTCCTATCTCCAAACCTTCCATGATGATTTGATTAGTTTTATCCCTAAATTGTTCTAAAGGGTTGTAATCCAGTTTCCTGTATGTCAATTCATCTGACAATAACTCAATCATTTTATCATAATAATCTCTAGAATTTAGAACCACAACTACCCCACCTTTATCTGACATTTTTATAACAATATCTGTCATTGATTTTATTTCTCTTAGGGCTATAAATTGCTTGCCGGATAGATTTTTAAATTTACTATTTTTTTGATTAAACAAAATTTGCAATTCCTTCTCCACTATATCTTGAAATCGGTCCATACACTCAGATCTCGCGTGGACCGGATAAAAATAGGGATTTTTTGTGGAAAAATTTGATGACTGGTTAACATATTCCATGTCTCTATTTTTTTCTGTGTCCAAATCTTGTAAAGTTACCAATGACACCTGCTCCTGAAAGTTCATATGTAAAAATTCGTTAGTTATTATCTGAGTGTTGTCATCACATTCTCCTTCTTCATTCATTGTTGTTTGTGAATCATTCAAAAAGTGTTTTTTAACAGTCAAGTTCCGCATGAACTTATTCACATCTAGTATAGTTGTGAACAAATCAAAGTCCTGATCCGGAGCAAAGTTTAACCCCAAAGATAAGATCTCAATTTGATCTGGAGTTAAATCTCTGGATGAATAATTTTGCACATTCTTAATTACTTGGTCATATAATGCTTCTTGCGGGTAGTAATTCCTACTGCGCCTGTGGTGCTTGCGACCCCCGCGCCTCTTGCGTTTTTTGAAAAATGTTGGCCTATGTTCACACTGGTTGGTGCATTATCATCTGAAGCACTCAAGTAATTATCAGAGGAGTCCGGGTCTGATGATGTAAAGGAAACATGCGGTTTGTTCAGTCTAGCTCTTGAATATTTGCGTTTTTTATGAGCATGGCTATATTTAAGAATGGACTTAGGAGATTTATCAAAATTAGTCCACTTGCCCCAGTCATATACTTTATTACTTGTGTAATCATTAGTATCTCGCACAAATTTTTTCTTTTTTCTGGTAATAACTTCTTCTTCCAAAGCTGAGACTTTCTCATTTATTTTTGCTATGGAAGAATCAAACCATGCCAATGTCTTATATTGCAGTATAGACGAGTTAACTGTTTCCATCTCCTGCTGAATGTCTTTCAGTTTAGACTCTTCCTGCCGAACAATCAGTTTCATTAAATTCTGAGAACAATTGCTTAGAATAGTATACCATTGCTCTATGAATTCATCCGAGTAAATTGTGGTAGGAATTTTTTTAATTCGCAAACCTCTCGGTATCATTTCTTTGCTTACATAATTGTTAAGCGTTTCATGATCCCACCACAGTTTCATTTCCTGCATACGGAGTTTTTCCAAATTATTCAGACATTCATTAAAGCCTGTAACACTGCTGTCTGGCTCTTGCTGATTAGAAAAAACCTCTGCAGCCTTTAAAGACCGATCCCTGTTCAGGTCTGTGGCCATATTAAAACGTGACCTCTGAGAATGCTATCCCGTGTAGGCAAGACGAAAATATTCTTGTATAAACAATGTTAGTACTTTAGATGTCCATCAATAGATAATGATCTGGGAGCAAGGCAGTCCAACCATAACATGAAAACAAACAAAAGCCAGCTCACCAAGTGTTCACCGCAGACCTCGGAACTCCGTCTGGACTGACGTGTGATCAATAGAAAAAAGCAATTAGTTCCAGCTGCGTGTAAAAAAATTTCTTCTTTATTTCAACATTAAAATTATGTCATCTTCATAGTATGCCATACACACGGACACGGCAACGCGTTTCGATCTGTAAGATCTTTTTCAGAGCCATAGAGATACACTGATCTCAGCTGCATATATACTGCATTTGATCCAATGACATGCACAAAAACAATCACATGACAATTAACTCATTAAAATTACATAACAATGTACAAAATAAATTAAAATACATGTTGCAAAAGAAAAATATTTATCTTTTCAACAATAATGAAGCATTAGGTCATTTCGTTTATTTAAACCATTCGGGGATCGGACATCTAGGTGATAAATCCAAAAAGCCTCTCTTGTTAACAGGCGTCGCTTTGAATCTCCGCCGCGGAAAGGAATTTTAACCTGTTCTATTCCTTGCACTTTGAAACTCGAGATGTTTCTAGCATGGTGCCTAATGAAATGCTGCGACACAGCTGATATATTACGATTCATGTTATTCGTATTTTCAATATCATGTAGATGTTCCCTAATGCGCAGACAGCAGTGTTACAGGCTTTAATGAATGTCTGAATAATTTGGAAAAACTCCGTATGCAGGAAATGAAACTGTGGTGGGATCATGAAACGCTTAACAATTATGTAAGCAAAGAAATGATACCGAGAGGTTTGCGAATTAAAAAAATTCCTACCACAATTTACTCGGATGAATTCATAGAGCAATGGTATACTATTCTAAGCAATTGTTCTCAGAATTTAATGAAACTGATTGTTCGGCAGGAAGAGTCTAAACTGAAAGACATTCAGCAGGAGATGGAAACAGTTAACTCGTCTATACTGCAATATAAGACATTGGCATGGTTTGATTCTTCCATAGCAAAAATAAATGAGAAAGTCTCAGCTTTGGAAGAAGAAGTTATTACCAGAAAAAAGAAAAAATTTGTGCGAGATACTAATGATTACACAAGTAATAAAGTATATGACTGGGGCAAGTGGACTAATTTTGATAAATCTCCTAAGTCCATTCTTAAATATAGCCATGCTCATAAAAAACGCAAATATTCAAGAGCTAGACTGAACAAACCGCATGTTTCCTTTACATCATCAGACCCGGACTCCTCTGATAATTACTTGAGTGCTTCAGATGATAATGCACCAACCAGTGTGAACATAGGCCAACATTTTTCAAAAAACGCAAGAGGCGCGGGGGTCGCAAGCACCACAGGCGCAGTAGGAATTACTACCCGCAAGAAGCATTATATGACCAAGTAATTAAGAATGTGCAAAATTATTCATCCAGAGATTTAACTCCAGATCAAATTGAGATCTTATCTTTGGGGTTAAACTTTGCTCCGGATCAGGACTTTGATTTGTTCACAACTATACTAGATGTGAATAAGTTCATGCGGAACTTGACTGTTAAAAAACACTTTTTGAATGATTCACAAACAACAATGAATGAAGAAGGAGAATGTGATGACAACACTCAGATAATAACTAACGAATTTTTACATATGAACTTTCAGGAGCAGGTGTCATTGGTAACTTTACAAGATTTGGACACAGAAAAAAATAGAGACATGGAATATGTTAACCAGTCATCAAATTTTTCCACAAAAAATCCCTATTTTTATCCGGTCCACGCGAGATCTGAGTGTATGGACCGATTTCAAGATATAGTGGAGAAGGAATTGCAAATTTTGTTTAATCAAAAAAATAGTAAATTTAAAAATCTATCCGGCAAGCAATTTATAGCCCTAAGAGAAATAAAATCAATGACAGATATTGTTATAAAAATGTCAGATAAAGGTGGGGTAGTTGTGGTTCTAAATTCTAGAGATTATTATGATAAAATGATTGAGTTATTGTCAGATGAATTGACATACAGGAAACTGGATTACAACCCTTTAGAACAATTTAGGGATAAAACTAATCAAATCATCATGGAAGGTTTGGAGATAGGAGTTATTACTAAAAAACAGGCAGAATATCTGCAAGTGAAAAAACCGGTGCTTCCAATCATATATGGAGTACCCAAAATACACAAAGGCTGCGGCATTCCTCCTATGCGACCGATTGTCTCAGGCATCGGTTCAGCACATGAGCATTTGTCACAATGGGTCGACACATTGTTGCAACCCCTTGTACAGAGGATGCCTGGCTATATTAGAGATTCCAAACAGGTGTTACAAATGTTCTCTAATAAGATGTGGTTGTCATCATATTCATGGCTGAGTTGCGATGTAGTATCATTATATACATGTATCCCTCATGATTTAGCAATAAGAGCTTTGCAATTTCATTTAAAAAGGTTTAGCAACTACTCTATGGATTTAATCAATTATATCTTGCAAGTAGTAATATTTTTGATGTCACATAATTTTTTCTCCTTCAACCAGTGTTATTATTTACAGTTGAAGGGAGTAGCCATGGGAGCAAAATTTTCACCGTCCCTTGCAAATCTGGTTATGTCGTTTTGGGAATATGAATTCATTTTCTCAGATTCCAATCCTTTTTATGGACAGGTGGCATGGTATGGCAGATATATCGATGATACCCTATTAATTTGGGATGGAGAGGTATCTGCCATACCTGCCTTTATGTCATATGTAAATTCTAACCAATATAATATTAAATTTACGCATGAACATAATATGGAACATATATCTTTTTTGGATTTGGATTTATTTGGTGTTGAGGGGGAAATGATCTCTACGAAAACACATCATAAACCCTATAGTGGGAATACTATTTTACATGCAACCAGCAGTCACAATAAACATACCCTCAAAGCAATACCAGTAGGAGAACTCACAAGGGTTAAACGTAATTGTAGTGAAGAGAGTAATCTAGATAGTGAACTGGAACATGTAAAGAAAAAATTAAAAAATCGCATGTATCCGGATTGGTCTTTGAATCGAGCACAACAAATAGTAAAAAATAAAAAACGTAATGAAATGATTTTTTCTGGTGGCAACGCAAATGAGGCAGTTATTGGAAAGAAACCGTATATTTGTTTTCAGTTTAGTCGCCAATTTCCACAAATCAAGGGAATCATTAATAGATATTTGCCCATTTTATATGAAGATAGTAAATTGGCAGATATATTAAAGCCAGGTATTAATATAGTATCGAGAAGAGCTCCTACATTGGGAGACAAATTATCACCTAATTTATTTTCTCTTAAAAATACAACTAATAAAACCTGGTTAACCTGTAATGGTTTTTTCAGATGTGGAGCTACAAAATGCAAAACATGTAGATATGCAAATGTTACAAAAAAATTCTCTGATGCGGCAAATAAAGTGCAATATACCATAAAACAATATATTAATTGTAATTCAACTAATGTAATATACAAGATAGATTGCACCATTTGCAAATTATCATATATAGGGTGTACATCTAGAAAAATGAAGATGCGCATTAGGGAACATCTACATGATATTGAGAATACGAATAACATGAATCGTAATATATCAGCTGTGTCGCAGCATTTCATTAGGCACCATGCTAGAAACATCTCGAGTTTCAAAGTGCAAGGAATAGAACAGGTTAAAATTCCTTTCCGCGGCGGAGATTCAAAGCGACGCCTGTTAACAAGAGAGGCTTTTTGGATTTATCACCTAGATGTCCGATCCCCGAATGGTTTAAATAAACGAAATGACCTAATGCTTCATTATTGTTGAAAAGATAAATATTTTTCTTTTGCAACATGTATTTTAATTTATTTTGTACATTGTTATGTAATTTTAATGAGTTAATTGTCATGTGATTGTTTTTGTGCATGTCATTGGATCAAATGCAGTATATATGCAGCTGAGATCAGTGTATCTCTATGGCTCTGAAAAAGATCTTACAGATCGAAACGCGTTGCCGTGTCCGTGTGTATGGCATACTATGAAGATGACATAATTTTAATGTTGAAATAAAGAAGAAATTTTTTTACACGCAGCTGGAACTAATTGCTTTTTTCTATAGACTATGAGGTGCCCATAATACTGTATGGCGTACTATGTGGGTGCTCATGATGCTGTATGGAAGATTATGTGGTTTCCCATAATACTGTATGACAGCCAATGTGGATGCTCATGATACTGTATGGAGGACTATGTGGTTGCCCATAATACTGTATGGCGGACTATGTGGTGCCCATAATACTGTATGCCAGACAATGAGGTGCCTATAATACTGTATGGCGAACTATGTGGGTGCTCATAATACTGTATGGCGGACTATGTGGGTGCTCAAAATACTATATGGCAGACTATGTGGTTTCCCATAATACTGTATGGTGAACTATGTGGGTGCTTTTAATACTGTATGGTGGACAATGTGGTTGCTCATAATACTGTATGGTGGACAATGTGGTTGCCCATAATACTGTATGGCGAACTATGTGGTGCCCATAATACTGTATGCCGGACTATGAGGTGCCCATAATACTGTATGGCGAACTATGTGGGTGCTCATAATACTGTATGGCGGAATATGTGGATGCTCAAAATACTATATGGCGGACTATGTGGTTGCCCATAATACTGTATGACGGACTATGTGGTTGCCCATAATATTGTATGGTGGACTATGTGGTTGCCCATAATATTGTATGGCGGACTATGTGGACCCAATCGACAGAATGTGGAGCTTTTATCCCCATTAGACTGGAGTGGCATGTCTGACTTGTTCACTGATCCATTCATTCCCTCCGTGGCTGCACTTGTTTTTTTATAGAAGCCCCAAAGAGAATGAATGGAGCTGCGGTCATATATCCCACCTGCCAATCCATTTTAAAATGGGGATAAGTGTCCTATCAGGGATAAAACTTCCTCATTCTTCCAATCGGTGCAGTTTCTAATGGTCGGACCTAAGCGATCACCTATCCTGTGGAGCCCATGGATCAGTGATAACTTGTTTTACCCAAAGAACCCCATTAATGTAAGCTACTGCAATTATACATCCAGTTATGGGGGCGCACAGTAGATGTTGAGGAGCTGCCTGTGTTTTACAGCCGATGCTCCACTATAATGGGGATAACGACTGACAGATATTTGCATATAACCGTAGGGTGGGCCCCTAGAGTCCATTCCCCTGGTGGGCCCCAGACAGCCCAGTCTGACCCTGGTTACTCCTATGTGGCTGCAAAATTGTGAATCTTCGAATCGCGCACACTGAGGGTTCACCATTGCCCATATCTACAAGTATGTGATTTTCCTACTCCTGGCCATGTTCTAACTGTGCGGCTTCACTCAATAAAAGTGGATTGAGCAAGACCAGAAACAGTCTAGTCAGAGTGTGGCCAGTTATATGCAAATAACTGAGGCCACATGACAATTCCCACACCGGAGACTCCTGACAGTGTGCTGTGCACACAATGTGAGGATTCACAAGTCTGCAGTCTCATGGAGTCACTGCAGACATGTAGCACAGAACTAGACAATCCATTTAAAGTGAGTCTGTCACCTCAATTTAGCCCTATCAACTTTCCCGGCACCTGCGCACTGCAGTACTCTGCTCTGCCTTCAACAGGGCAGATAAAGTACTGCTGCGCAGGAGCCGAGCGAGAAGCAAGAATGAGGACGTCATCTCTAGAAGATGGGAGGCGCCGTACCGGACCGCGACACCCATCGGACCTGACTCCGCCCCCCAGTGTGTATAATCTAACGTGTTTTTCTTTTCTTTCAGGTTACATCGTGGGCTTATCTACAGCATTACCGAATTCCCTTTAATCTATATATAATTGCCTTATATTGTCCGTCATCCACTTCCGTCTGGATGTCCTCGAATCCCACAATCCGCCGCCGACCGCCGTATTGGAATACCCACGTGATGGGTATTCCAATATGACATCCGCTGGTGGTACCAGACCCTTGGCCAGTACCACCAGTGGGACACCGCCGGGACCCCCGCCACTAGACCCCCGGCGTCAGGATCCCCACCACCAGGACACCTGCCACTGGACCCCCCGCTACCGGGATCCCCGCCACCAGACATGCGCCGCCGAAACCCCGCTGCTGGGACACCAACCGCATCCCACCGCTGCCTGCCTACCCACCTCCGTGCAGTCACAGCCGGCAGGAAAGACTGCGGCTTGTGGCCTGTGCTGGAGATGGGGTGGGGGCGCCCTCTGGTGGTGCCGCATCCAATCTCCAGCACAGGCCACAAAGCACCGTCTTTCCTGCTGGCTGTGACTGCACAGAGGTGGGTGGGCAGGCAACTGCGGGACACACACACATGTACTCCCACACACACATGTACACTGTGATCCAAATTATTATGCAAATGATATTTTTCTATACTTTTCCTAAATAGTCAGTACAAATGACAGTCAGTCTAATAAAAGTCATCACCCTTTAGAGTATACATCAAATTTTATTGAAGAAACCTCCCAATGATAACAGTATAATCTCCAAAATGAATAAAAACTCAAATTACACTGTTCCAAATTATTAGGCACAGTAGAATTTCTAAATATTTGATCTGTATTAAAGAACTGAAAATGTTCATTTCTGGAATTTGCAGCATTAGGAGGTCACATTCACTGAATAAAAAAGCTATTTAACTCCAAAACATCCTAACAGGCCAAGTTACATGTTAACATAGGAACCCTTCTGTGACATCACCTTCACAATTCTTGCATCCATTGAACTTGGGAGTTTTTGGAGAGTTTCTGCTTGGATTTCTTTGCATGAAGTAAGAATAGCCTCCCAGAGTTGCTGCTTTGATGTGAACTGTCTCCCACCCTCATAGACCTTTTGCTTGATGATACTCCAAAGGTTCTCTATAGGGTTGAGGTCTGGGGAAGATGGTGGCCACACCATGAGTTTATCTCCTTTTATGCCTATAGCAGTTAATGACTCAGAGGTATTCTTTGCAGCATGAGATGGTGCATTGTCATGCATGAAGAGGATTTTGCTCCTGAAGGCACGTTTCTGCTTCTTATATCATGGAAGACAGCTGTCAGTCAGAAACTCGATATACTTTGCAGAGGTAATTTTCACACCTTCAGGAACCTTAAAGAGCCCTACCAGCTGTTTCCCCATGATTCCGGCCCAAAACATGACTCCTCCTCCTCCTTGCTGAAGTCGCAGCCTTGTTGGGACATAGTGGCCATCCACCAACCATCCACTACTCCATCCATCTGGACCATCCAGGGTTGCTCGACACTCATCAGTAAACAAGACTGTATGAAAAATAGTCTTCATGTATGTCTGGATCCACTGCTACAATTTCTGCTTGTGAACACTGTTTAGGGGTGGCCGAATAGTAGATTTATGCACCACAGCAAGCCTTTGAAGGATCCTACACCATGAGGTTCGAGGGACTCCAGAGGCACCAGCAGCTTTAAATATCTGTTTACTGGTTTGTAATGGCTTTTTAGCAGCTGCTCTCTTAATCCGATGAACTTGCCTGGCAGAAACCTTCCTCATTCTGCCTTTATCAGCACAAACATGTCTGTGCTCAGAATCAACCACAAATGTCTTAACAGTACGATGGTCACGTTTAAATTTTTGGGAAATATCTAATGTTTTCATCTCTTGACCAAGGCATTGCACTATTTGATGCTTTTCAGCAGCAGAGAGGTCCTTTTTCTTTCTTAAATTCTTGAAACATGTGCCCTGCTTAATAATGTGGAACATCATTCTTAAGTAGTTTTCCTTTAATTGGGCTCACCTGGTAAACTAATTATCACAGGAATTTGAGATTGATTTCAGTGATCCAAAGAGCCCTGATACACCATACCATCTATGAGTTTATTTGAAAAACAAAAAATTACATCTTTATGACACTTAAATCCAATTTGCATAATAATTTGGAACGCAGTGTACTTACACACACACGCACTCACACACACATGTACTTACACAGACACATGTACTTACACACTGTGGTGTAGTAACCACTATGTCCGCTAGGGGGCGCTGTGTGGAAGTTCCAAGGGAGAGGATGAGTGGCAGAATCCTGAAGGATGGTTGTGTATCTCAAAGGGGGTGGCTTTGAGATGGAGACTTAGTTATGCGTATTGATCAGCAATGGTATTACTGAGGTGTTATTTCAAGGTATAAGGGAGAAGTCTCCAGGTAACTCGGGAGTTGGACGGGCCGGTTACCTACAAACCCACCCAGGAGTGTGTCTGAAAACGCCTGTATTAAAAAGCTATGTGAGTGTGGGTAGGACCTGTGATGAGGTCATAGTCACGTGACCCGGTGGGCGTGGCTATAGACCATATAATGTGGCCAGGGTAGGTCACATGTGGTGAATGCTGGGACCTGGTTGGTCCAGTGTGGAAGGTCCCGTGAGGAGATGAAGCTTCCTGCCTGACAGCACGGGTGGATGCTGTGTGTAATGGCTGCCAGCACTTGTTAGTTCCCTGGAGGGAATGAATGCCTGCTGCATGATAAAGGAACCGTGAGGTTACCCAGACATGGGTGAGATAACTTGGGGCTAGGAAGCCTGCACATTGAATACTGCACAGCTTATGTGACTATAGGACATTGCTAACATGGACGCTATGCTGATTGTGCTGTTAAGTGAACTTTCTGTTGCTGTCCTGGTTTATGAGGATTAATAAACCGAAAGGACTGTGTTATGGTTGATGAAATCCTGTGCCAGAACTATTTTATCGCTTCCAAGCGAGTGTCCCCCAACCTGTAAGACAGCGCTACCTCACAACACACATGTACATACACACACTCACACACATGTATACACACGTACTCACATACACACACATCTCCAGCACAGGCCACAAACCACCCTCTTTCCTGCCAGCTGTGACTGCAAGGAGGTGGGTGGGCAGGCAGCTGCGGGACACACACGTACTCACACACACCCCACACACACACTCCCCTCCCGATGCGATAGCATCGGGCACACCTCTAGTCTATCTACTGTATATAATCACTAGTCGGCCGCTGTCCCCCATACATAATGCACCGCGGCAGTGTCACTTGCTGACTACAGTGCGCAGCTCAGCCAGAAGTCAGACTCCACCCACACATGTCATATGGTCCTGACATCATCACAGATCCTTCAGCCCAGCTGCCATCAATGGTAGTGAAGCTTGGAACACAGACAGGAAGTTTAAGATCCCCTCAGACACCTTCCTCCTAGGCTTGCGGTGTGGGTAGTTGCCAGGCAGGGTGGCAGCGGTGCTGCAGTGTGGGCAGCAATGACCTTCCTGTCTTCGTCCAGTAATGATCTGCAGAGCAGCGCCTGGCAGTCTGCAGGGTATGGGAGATGCTGGGGGGAGAGTGCTGCTCCTGCTGCTGGGATGATTACAGCAGGAGGACTGACATGAGCTGGAGGCTGGGCTGCTGATGAGCTCACCCACAGCACCCAAAGCCCTGGAGTCTAATGCTGGCATGGATGCCAGCGTGCAGATATCAGTATGGAAACCTGCTACACCACCATGAGAGCAGTCAAGGTTCTCTGCAGAGGATTCCTGCTTTCCATCCCAGTAGATGGTGCTGCAGCATCAGACATTAAAGGGGTACTCCAATTTGACTATCTTCTATCTATATAATCACCAGTTGGCTGTTGTCCTCGAATCCCATAAGGTACCGTGGCAGTGTCACTTGCGGAGGTTTGGCCTGACACAGTAAGAGCAACCTGTGGGAGGCGTGGGCTGAGAGATGATGGCAGTGGCATGGTATAACTCCATACGTGACGCAGCGATGAGCACTGCAGTGTAGTCTGCAGGGATGTGACGATCATACACACCACCATGTCCATACCGGTTCCAGCTGTAGGCACCATCACTGGTGCCCCGTACACACCTCTCCGTCAGCCGCCCGTGCTCAGCTGCACTCCGCTGACCCACCCCCTGGGGTCTGCACAGTGCAGGCTGGAAACGTGAGGTAAAGTATCGCGGTATGAGAGACCAGGTGATCAGCTGTCGGCTCCGCCGTGATGTCACTCTGGAGGTTGGGGTGCTGGGGTCTCGGTGTGTTGGCTATGCAGGCACCAAAAAGAAGTTGTCCCTTTGGGGCCCGAGGCTTCAAGGGCCAAAACCCACAGCAGCAACGGAGAATGCGGAACAAGACTGTGCTTACCTACATGACCGCTGTGGTACTGCTCCCTATGTGTATATCACTATGCTTCACTATTACTATCAATCTAAAAATCGATCTGCTTCATCCTCAGGTACATGTCTCCGCTGCAATACCATCATCACACATCTTTCCTGAAGCCCAATCAATCACACCTGTATCCGTCTGCTGTCAATGCTTTAGCTGTCCTTTTAGACCTGACCATTTCCTTTTTTTTTTTTTTTTCTGACTTCTAATTAATCGTCTCCTGTGTCTGTCCAGTCTCCCTACTGCTCCTCCCTCCTTCTGATCACATCTGGCCTGTTTGATGTGCAATTCACTTCTTATAAATTCAGACCCAGAGGTCTGTTTGGACCTTGGTCTGTCATTTCAAGGATGTCTTCTAAGGATAACATCTGAAATGAGCCTGAAGTGACCAGAAGGTATGACTAAATGCTGCGTAAAAATGTACTAAATTTCTTTTACCTTCTAAATTACTCTCACCATGCTGACATACGCTCTAACAGTTTTGGCTCCTTTAATCCTCACTCTCCTTCGCTATCTGCAAACCCCAGCACCTGCTAACCAAATAATCTCTCCTTCCCTCTTGCCTCCCCACCTGACCTCCTCTGCTGAACTGCTCCTCAACCTCAGAGCTCTCCTAATAAAATACAAAACAAGCCATCCACCCTCCTTCTCCCACATGCTCTTCCTCTCTCAGCTTCTCCTCACTGCTGGCGACATATCTCCCAATTTTGGAGCCCATACCTCCCATTAATACCCCCTTCTATCGTTCCCAAACCAACACAAATGCCAGAAATCTTTCACACCTCAAATCCGTGCTTTTGACAACCACCACCCTGCTCCCTCTCTCTGGATAACTCTGGAATGCCTGCTCCGTCTGCAATAAACTCCATGTGATTCATGACCTCTTTACCTCTCGTAATTTTTCCTTGGCCTCACCAAAACACGGTTGACACCCTCCAACACCGCCTCCCCTGCTGCGCTGTGTTTCAGCGACCTCCACCTCACCAACACTCCTCGCCCTGGCAACAGACTTGGCGAAGGAGTCGGCCGTCTCCTTTCTTCCAACTGCACCTTCAACCCAACCCAATCTCACCTCTACTCTTCCTTACCCTACCCTCTTTTGAAGTCCACTCTGTCCGCATCTATTCTCCCTCCAAGTGGCCGTCATACACCGAACCCTGAGCCCGACCACTGCCTTAATTAACCAATTCTCTACCTGTCTCCTTCGCTTTCTCTCTGCTGACATTCCCACCATCATCATGGGTGACTTCAACATCCCCATTGACACCCACCAGTCAGCTGCCTCCAAACTCCTGTCCCTTACTTCATCTTTTGGACTTACTTAGTGGTCTTCATCCGCCACCCACACAGACGGACATACATTAGACCTGGTCTTTACCCGCCTCTGCTCTCTTTCTAACTTCACCACCTCCCCTCTCCCTCTATCTGACCACCATCTACTCACTTTCTCATCCCTGTCCTCCTCACCTGTCACCCATGACCAGCAGCATGCGCACCCCCGCAGAAACTTCCCACATCTAGACACTCGCACACTCTCTGACTCTATTCTACGACTGTCCTCCATATCTTCACTCCACGACACAGACACTGCCACTACTTTCTACAATGCCACTCTTCCATCAGCCATCGACTCAGTCGCCCCTGTCATGCATAACAGAGTGCAACAAGTCAACAGACAACCCTGGCACAAAAACACCACTAAAAAGCTTCGGCAAACATCCAGAATTGCAGAACGGCGCTGGAAGAAAATGCATTCGCAAGTCGACATCACTGCACTCAAACAAGCAACACTTGCTTTCAAATCAGCTCTCACCCCTGCTAAACAGGCCTTCTTTACATCTCTTGTATCTTCCCTATCCCACAACCCCCAACAGTTGTTCAATACTTTTAAACCTCCTCCTCCGCCCACCACTGCCCCCTCCGACTTCCCTAATCTCTGCCAAGGACTTCGCCGCACACTTCAAAAACAAGATAGACCAAACACAGCAAGTCTTTATTTCTCAGCCACCACAACCCCTTTGCACACCAGACCAATGCCCAAACCCCATAACCTCCTTATCTAACATCACTGAAGGGGAGCTTGCTCATCTCTCCAAATCACACCTCACCACTTGTGCACTTGACCCTATCCCATCCCACCTCCTCCCCAACATCACCACCACTCTTATCCCATCCCTAACCCACCTCTTCAACCTATCATTTACTTCTGGTACCTTCCCTTCTGCTTTCAAACATGCCACAATCACGCCTATCCTTAAAAAGCCAACCCTTGATCCAACAGCCACGTCCAGATATCGCCCAATATCATTGCTCCCATTCGCTTCTAAACTCCTGGAGCAGCATGTCCACGCTGAACTTTCCTCCCACCTCTCATCTAACTTGCTCTTTGACAATGTATAATCTGGCTTCTGCTCCCATCATTCCACTGAGACAGCCCTGAACAAAATTACCAATGACCTACTTACAGCCAAAGCTAACGGACAATACTGTAGACTCCTCCTTCTAGACCTGTCCTCTGCATTCCATGATTAAGCCCTTTCAGGGTGAAACGCGTAGGAAAGTGCTCCCCTCCATATGCCTCTTTATGTTGTTTTTACTTGATGGTAAGAAGATTTTATATTTTCAATAAAGCAATTGTTATTTTATCTCCTGGAGACGCTGGAAAATCTTTTTCTATGTTGTGCACGCACTATACACCCGGGTCAGGGTGTTTCCGTGCGTCGGAGGTGTGATAAGGAGTGAAGAGGGGTGAGCAGAAAATTTCCTTTTGTGCATAGTATACAGTATGCCACCTACATGTGTGATGTGCCCGGTACTGCCCCCTGTGTGTATATAGTATACTGAATGTCACCTACGTGTGTGAGGTGTCTGGTACTACCCCCAATGTGTATATAGTATACTGTATGCCACCTACATATGTGAGGTGCTCAGTACTGCCCCCTATGTATATATAGTATACTGTATGCCACCTATATGCGTGATGTGCCCAGTACTGCCCCCTATGTGTATAGCATACAGTATGTAACCTACATGTGTGAGGTGCTCAGTACTGCCCCCTATGTATATATAGTATACTGTATTCCACCTACATGTCTGATGTCCTCAGTACTGTCCCCTATGTGTATATAGTATACTGTATGCCACCTACATGTGTGATGTGTCCAGTACTGCCCCCTATGTGTTTATAGTATACTGTATGCCACCTACATGTGTGATGTGCTCGGTGCTGCCCCCTTTATGTATATAGTATACTGTATGCCACCTACATGTGAGGTGCCCGGTACTGCCCCTATGTGTATATAGTATACTGTATGCCACCTACATGTGTGATGCGCCCAGTACTGCCCATATGTGTATATAGTGTACTGTATGTCACCTACATGTGTGAGGTGCTCAGTACTGCCCCCTGTGTGTTTATAGTATACTGTATGCCACCTACATGTGTGAGTTGCTCAGTACTGCCCCTATGTGTATATAGTATATGTGACGAACAGCCCATCGCTGTTCGTCCGATACGGCGGCTAACAGGGGTCCCGCTGCCACCAAAATGCGACGGACAGCGGACCCTGTGTCACCACTATGTCACAATCCCACCACTGACACAGGGGCATCAGCGGACAGAGGGACGTGACACACTGCTGGCACACGGCTATCACAGGCGCAGTGGGGGCTTATCTTAGTTATCCCTCCACTGGCACCATGTGACAAAAATATCCAGCAAGCTAATCTCACTCTACAATTTGACGCAGGGGGTTGGGGTTATTTTGGGTGATTTATGTACATCCCACTTTCTCAGTTCCACTTTGGAACTCGCAGCTCTCCGGCACCCCCCTTACCCTCAGGTCAGTCAGGGAACTGCACCTAGGATAATTAGTCGCCGGACGGGCTGCCTGTTGTGAACCGGCAATTAGGCTTCTGCAGTAAGGGAATTATCAATGCTGTGGCCGCTGCCCCTCATTCAGCAATATAAGACCCTTCTGGACTGCCAGCAAGCCGCAATCACCGTGCACAACGCACTGCGCTGCCACCAGCTCCTGGTTTCTCCGCTTAAGTTACAGACTCAAGGGAGGGGTTCGAAGCCAACCCGACAAATTAGTAGCGATTATCTAACAAAGGCGTATAGTTCGATTCTTAGAGCATGGAGACAGAACTAAATAACTTTATCATTTATTTTCCGAAAGAGGACAGCGATTATACAGATAAAAGATGCTATAAAGTTGAGACATTAATTATGTACAGTTACAAATATAAAATAAAAGATGGATGAACATAGAAAGTAACACTCACGGTTGTTCATGACTCTTTATGCAAAACCATGCGGCTTTAAGTGGGGGTGGAGCCACACATTTCCACTCATGTGGAGTTCTTGTCAGCACGGACTCTGCAGCTGCTCTGAGCTGGTTTTGCCAAGGGAATGCCTTATAGACTCTGCTATGTGACATCACGGAGAGATGCATTCTGGGTTAATCCCACCTCTCCCTTTGCAAGGTAGTAATCTTGCTAAAACTTATAATCATCATAACTCTATGGGGAAGCTAGTGGTATCAATGGTTGTAATTTACCGAATAGAATCAAACAATACCATGCATGCCATAGGCACAACCTTCTATTTGGGAGCAAATCATATCTCAGGTTCTGGACATGTTAGAACTTCAAAAGAGACACTGTAGCGAAGCTGGGACCGCTCTGATCACAAAAATATGATTATTATATCTCTAGGGTATACGGTTTTCGCAGGGAAAGCTCTCATAGTCCTATTCAAACCTCTTGGGTTCAGACAAAAAGCTTTTCCCGCACTTTTTTTTCTTTCAGCTGAGCAGGGGGGACCAAATGGTTGTAACAGGCAGTGTCCTAGTTAATTAACATTCCTGCCTCTCCAGAGGAAGTGGCCGGGTTGATAACACTTGGGGGAAGGGATAGTGTACTACTGACAGTTTACAATGTCATAGAATGGAGGATTTCTAGCACATTCCAACAGAAAACATATTTTGCAGACATTGTATATCACACCTCCCCCCCTTAAGAGGGCGCTAAGGAGGCATTACCTCTCGGTAATCGGCCATGCGCACCTCAGCGGTTTCGCCCCGGCGGGACAACCCATCGACATTGCCGTTTTCACTGCCCTTCCTGTCTTTTACAGTAAAGTCGTACTGTTGAAGGGCAAGGCTCCAGTGGAGCAACCTTCCATTGGTTCCAGACACTGTGTGCAACCAGCGCAGAGGGTTGTGGTCGGTTACCACCGTGATGGAGCGCCCGTACAGGTAGGGCTGCAAACGCTGCAGTGCCCACACCATGGCCAGACACTCCTTCTCGATGGTCGAGTATGCCACTTCCCTCGGCAAAAGTTTCCGGCTCAGGTAGAACAAAGGGGTGCTCTTGGTTTCCCGAGTCGACCTGGCTAAGCACAGCACTGAGGCCAAACTCGCTGGCGTCTGTCTGTACCAGAAACGGGCGACTGCTGTCGACTGCTCTCAACACTGGAGAGTGGCACAGGGCTGCTTTCAAAGCTTGGAAAGCCGCCTCAGTCATCTGTCCAGTTGACTGTTTGGGGTAGCCTCTGATTGGTGAGGTCAGTCAAGGGTTTTGCAAGGGCGCTATAGTCCTGTACGAATCGCCTATAGTACCCTGCAGTGCCCAAGAAGGACTTCACCTGTTTCTTGGTCCTGGGGGTGGGCCAGGACACGATTGCATCCACTTTTCCTGGCTTCGGACTCATGAAACCCCCGCCTACCCGGTGCCCCAGGTAGTGGACCTCGCTCATGCCCATCTGGCCCTTTCCCGGCTTGATAGTCAGGCCTGCCTGGTGAAGATGCTTGAGCAACTCCTGGAGATGCTGAAGGTGTTCCTCCCAGGTGGAACTGAAGATGGCACTATCGTCTAAGTGCGCCACCGCGTACTCCTCCAGTCCTCGAAGCAAGTGGTTGATCATCTGCTGGAAAGTGGCAGGAAGGGGCATTAGTGAGCCCAAAAGGCATCACCAGGTACTGAAAATGTCCCTCTGGAGTATTAAACGCCATCTTCCATTCATCCCCGTGCTTGATGCGAATAAGATTATACGCCCCCCTGAGATCAAGCTTAGTAAACCAGCAGGCACTCTTAACTCTGGAGAATAAATCAGACATCAGAGGTAACGGGTACTGATATTTAACCGTCATCTTGTTAAGGGAACGATAATCAATACACGGTCTTAATGAACCATCTTTCTTGACCACAAAAAAGAAACCAGCACCTAAAGGTGACGAGAATGGTCTAATATGACCCTTCTCCAATGATTCCTTAATATAGGATCGCATAGCATCATGTTCGGGTACTGATAAGTTGAAAAGCCAACCCTTGGGAAATTTACACCCAGGCATCAACTCAATTGCACAGTCATAACTTCTATGAGGAGGCAAAGACGCAGACTTACTCTCACTAAATACATCAGAAAAATCGGCCAGATAATCAGGAATATCATGAGACTGAGGAGAGGTGGAGAAAACCGGAGCATCCCTAAGAACACACTGACAACCCCAACTCACCACAGTCCCAGATTTTCAATCCAAAACTGGATTATGAGTTTGCAACCAGGGAAAACCCAGAACAATAGTATCATGGAAATTATGCAGCACCAAAATTTTTTACAATTTTCTTGGTGATCTGGGGCAACTCGCATTATCACCTGGGTCCAAAACTGAGGTTAATTCTCCGCCAAAGGAGCAGCACCAATACCCCTCAAAGGAATAGGTGTCCGCAGAGGAAAACCACAACATTTAGCAAAGTCCAAATCCATCAGATTCAACGCTGCTCCTGAATCCACAAAAGCCCTAGTGGAAAACGTGGATAAGGAGCAGATCAGAGTAATTGCCAAAAGGAACTTAGTTTGTACACTGCCCACAGCAAATGTGTGTGCAAAACGTTTCTCTCATTTGGGGCAGACAGAAATAGTATGAGAGGCATCTCCACAGAAAAAACACAGCTTATTACGCCTTCTAAACTCCTGACGTTGCGCCCTAGACAAAACCCCATCACAATGCATAGGTTCAGATGTTTGTTCAAAAGGTGGCAGTGCCTCCCGTGTAGTTTTATGCTCATGTAAACGCCAATCAACTTGAATGGCTAATGACATAGAATCATCCAGACCAGAGGGAACAGGAAATCCCACCATAACATCTTTTACGGTCTCTGATAAACCCTTCCGAAAGAGAGCTGCCAATGCACTATCATTCCATGTAGTAAGGACCGCCCACTTTTGGAATTTTTGACAGTATAACTCTGCAGAATCCTGACCCTGGTTTAATGCCAACAGGGTTCTCTCAGCTTGATCAACAGCATTAGGTTCATCATACAACAACCCCAAGGCTTGAAAAAATGCATCCACATTAGTCAGAATAGGACTTTCAGGTGTCAGAGAAAAGCCCAATCCTGGGGATCGCCGCGCAGCAAGGAGATGACAATTTTAACCTGCTGCACAGAGCTCCCTGATGAGTTAGGCCTCAAGGCAAGAAATAATTTACAATTATTCTTAAAATTCAGAAATTTAGAACGATCCCCAGAAAACACATCAGGAGTAGGGATCTTAGGTTCAGCAGCATGTGACTGGATGAGGTAGGTGGAAATTCCCTGCACTTCAGCAGCAAGTTGCTCCACACGATCAGACAATTGCTTAATCTCCATTAGGAAAAGAAAACCTCCTACAGCCCCAGAAAAAAAAGAGGAAAAAATACATAAAAAAATGACACTTTTTTTTTCTTCTTTCTTAACAACCTTCTCCTGCTTTTGAGTACCCTAGAATCTGCGGTATGGCTGGTGATTCTGTTATGAATGGGTCACCGAGGAGGAAAATTCAAAACAAGCTCAGTCACAGAAAACCAGAGAGGTTGGTAACTATGCAGATTGCAGATCCCTGATCCTACCACACAACTAGCAGCAGCCGTGGAGCGTGCCTACAATGATCCTAGACTCCTCATCACGGCCGGAGGACTAAATTAGCCTAAAGCAAGAAAATTGGGAAAACTAACTGCTCCAGAGCAGACCCCAAAGGAAAGAAAGCCCCCACACATGTATTGACGGTGAAACAAGATGAAAGCACAAACACAGGCAGGAAAATAGGCTGAGCAAACGATGGGGCCCAAACTAACTAGAAAGGAAAGGAAAGGGAAGGACACTGTCTGCAACCTGCAAAAAACCCTACAAAAATAACATCCAACACTTCTGATAGCAAAATTAACTCTGAAGTCACTAGACTTCTCCCACTATATCAGCACTCTGAAATATTCTGTGACAGAGCACAAAGAGGCCAAACTAGTAAGGGACAAAAAAGCTAGTTGGCAAATACAGATTAATAAGAGTGGAAATTCAGCACAGCCCCCAGTCGGGGCTGGCTGACCACACAAAAAGCTAAATAGACCAACAAAATCAAGTGTGAACATTAGCAGAAAAACTTAGCTTTAGATGACTGGAACAGAGCTGAAAACCAAGAGCTGACAAGCCAGAAGGAATCACCAGCAACTGAATAGGGCGTCGTCTGTCTTAAATCCAATCTGAGACTCCTGAGGTCCAATCGTCATCCTCATTCTCAGGTGGCAGATCTCCACCGATCAAATCAGCCTCACTGCCTCCTGTTATCACCAGAGGGAGTCTGGAAGGAGAACTCACAATGGGTGAACCAGAGAATGAACTCACAACATCTACCCTGCATCTGCAGAGCCCAACGCTCTCCCAGCCCCAGTAAGTGTGGCAGGGTCAGGTCCCTAGAGAGGATATGGGTAAAACATCAGCTCCCTACTTATACTTCTCTCCCTTTATTATAGGGAGATGAGTCTACCAGTAATTCCTGCACTAGGCGTAAATTTGTCATATGCAATGTAAAGCTGTCCCTAGGATGTGACAAAAAATTATGCCGGCCATGTACAGAGTGGTCAGAGCAGAGCACCCCTCGCTAATTGAGGAAATCTGTATGCTTGTGAAGCCGGAGGTTCAAACCTCTCTAGCTGCAGTCACCCCTCCCCTACCATTGCCTTCACCTGGCCCATCGCTACCTAAAAAGAGAAGGCTTCAGGTGGAACAATCCTAGTCAGGATCAGACGCCTCTTATGATTCGTCCTTGGGTAGATGGGAAGATTCCCTACTCCGTAAAAATCCTGAGGTCAGGAAATATCTTTTCTCCCTCAGAACATATTGAGGAGTTAGTAAGTGCTGTACGAAGCACTATGGGATTGGAGGAGGAACTCGAGCTCCAATCTATTCAGGATGAACTGTTTAGTGGGCTGTGTATGGATAAGCAGATTGGCTTTCCCAAGAATGGGAGCTTCTGGAAAAACGGCTAACCACCCCCTCAGACTTCAAACATAGGTTCCCCCTTGATGAAGATCTAATTACGTGGGGTGTTCCCAAGGTGAATGTCCAGGTGGCAAGGGTGGCAAAAAAGACCGCCTTACCATTTGAAGACTCCTCCCAGTTAAAGGATCCCATTGATAGGAAAATTAGGAGTCTTCTTAAAAAAATCTTGGGAAACTTCCACCTCAGCCCTCAGGTCTAATATTGCATCCACCTGCGTAGCCAGGTTCCTCTTCCGTTGGTTTGAAGAGATGGAAAACTACATCTCCCAGGGAACACCTAGAGGGGATTTGTTGGACTCTCTACCTATCCTCCAAAAAGCGACCGGGTTCTTGGCGGACGCCTCTTCAGAGTCAATCCGTGTTGCCTCTAGATCCTTAGTCCAGACTAACTCGGCCAGAAGGGCACTCTGGTTGCAAATGTGGAGTGAGGACGTAACATCAAAAATAAAACTATGCTCCATTCCTTTCAAGGGAGAGTACGTATTTGGGGCGGCACTGGATGAAATCCTGGAAAAGGCCACAGATCGAAAGAAAACTCTTCCTGAACAAAGACCACCTAGGAAGCATTTTTTCAGCCCTCCCATTCACAGCTTTCCCAGTCTGGAGGGAAAGGAAAAACCGGAAGGTGGAGCTACGCCAAGGGGAAACCCAAAAATATTCTCATCCCCCAGCAACCACAACCAGAGAAACAATGACTCCGACCCGGTGGGGGGAGGCTCGAGGTTCACCCAAAATTGGCAGGCCATTTCCAGCAGCCGCTGGGTTATAAAGGTCATCCAAGAGGGCCTCCTAATTCGAGGCCTCCCCTCCCCGGGTCTTGAGAGTCACCTCCCCTTCATCTCGGGATGCTCAGGCCGTAATGAGATCAGGGCTGCAGGAGCTGGTGGTGTCAGGGGCAATTTCCCCAGTCCCAACGAACAAACTGGAAAGAGGTCATTACTCCCGTCTCTTCATAGTGAAGAAGCCCACGGAACAAGCCAGGATTATAATAAAGCGGTTGAGAGATTTTAAGTTTATCACCTACTGCAAATTCAAGATGGAGTCCATAAAATCAGCCATTCCCCTAATTGTCCTGCACTCCTTCATGGCGACTATAGATCTAAAAGATGCCTACTTCCATATCCCGATACACCCTTAACACAGGAAGTACCTAAGATTTGTGGTTCGGTTGAATCAGGGGGTGTCGCATTTTCAATACACTGTGCTTCCCTTTGGGATCTCGTTGGCCACAAGGGTCTTCTCCAGAGTCATGGCAGAGGTGGTAACACACATACGGAGACAGGGTATTGCCATCATACCCTACCTAGATGATCTGCTAATTATTGGTCCTTCCGCCGAGATCCTCAAGATCCAGGACATCCTCCAGGACCTAGGTTGGGTGCCCAATTTAAAAAAATCCCAGCTCCAGCCTTCGAGGACAATTAGATTTCTGGGGGTCATCATAGATTCGGCGAATAAAATGTCCTTTCTACCAGAAAACCATTGCAAAAATCTGATAGCAAAGGTCTCGAACTACAAAAAAGAGAGGTCACCTACCCTACGGACTGACATGTCTCTCCTAAGGTCAATGACGGCTGGCATACAATCAGTGCGTTGGGCTCAGGCCCACTTCAGAATCCTGCAGGCTCACATTCTGGGAAACTGAAATGGGAATCCAAACTCTTTAAACAAAAGAATCCAGACGAAGGGAGGGGTGAGAGCCTCCCTAACCTGGTGGCTAAGTTAAGCAAACCTATGCAGAGGCATAAGCTGGGTGCAATCCCCCTAGTGACGGTGACAACGAATGCCAGCAGAAGAGGCTGGAGGGCTGTGGTGTCGCATGTTCCATTCCAGGGTCTCTGGAGTCAACAAGAAAGAGTCAGATCCTCAAATTTCAGAGAAGGGCGGTGGAGAAGGCCCTTCTGGCAGCAGGCAATCTGATCTCAGGACACCACGTCAAAATATACTCAGACAATATGACTACAGTAGCCCATCTCAAGCACCAGCGAAGCTCGAGGTTCAACAGTCTGAGAGGAGTCTCAAGCCGACTATTCTGCTGGGCTGAGAAGCAACTCCTATCCTTGACGGCGGTACACCTGAAGGGGTCAGCAAACACGCAGGCAGACTTTCTAAGCTGCCAGAGCATTCAACCAGGAGAATGGAGTCTAAAAAAGGAAGTCTTCAACATGTTGATAGACAGATGGGGTCTACCCAAAGTGGACCTGCTAGCCTCAAGACAGAATGCGCAAACCAGATCCTACTTCTCCCTAAATCCCAGGGACGCCTCCCAGGGAGTGGACGCATTTGTCCACGCTTGGAAATTTCGGCTGGCATACGCCTTTCCTCCGATACCATTGTTAGCAAGGACCCTGCGGAAAATCCGGGATGATCAGGTAACAACTATCCTGGTCACCCCACTATGGCCAAAAAGGAGCTGGTACCATCTAGTCATAGAGCTCCAGGCGAACGGACCTCTACTGCAGTCACACGACCTCCTCCTACACGGTCCCCTTTGTCACCCAGATCCCCGGAAGCTGAACCTGGCTGCTGAGGCCCAAGTGTTATGAGCTAAAGGCCTCTCGGACACGGTGATGGCCACCTTGCAAAGGTCCAGGAAATCCGTTACTAATGCCATATATAATAATGTGTGGAATAAGTTCTCTTCATGGTGTCACCCTAATACACCAGACCCCTTCCACCCAAATATATCTCAGGTACTGGACTTTTTGCAAAAAGGGCTAGAATTGAGCCTGAAACTGAGTACCTTAAAAGTTCAGGCGTCCGCTCTAAGCTCCGTCTTCGACCAGGATCTGGCCAATCATCGATGGATAAGTAGATTCATGGTCTCAGTGCTCAGGCTTATGCCCTTGAGGCAGATCACAGTCCCATCCTGGGACTTAAACTTGGTTTTCAGGGGCCTCACGGGACCTCCATTTGAACCCCTGTCCTCCTGTACTCCCCACCTCCTCCTGTGCAAAGCAGCATTCTTGGTGGCCATTTCTACGGCAAGGCGTGTAGGAGAGCTACAGACGTTATCGGTCACAGAGCCCTACCTGAACATCAGAGATGACTCCATTATATTCCATCCTGACCTGTCATTTCTTCCAAAAGCGGTGTCGGAGTTTCACCGATCACAGGACATAGTTAGGGATGAGCGAGCATAATCGTGGGTATTCGGTACTCGGCGAGTAATGCGGTACTTGCGGTACTCGGTACATAGCGAGTATTTCACTACTCGCCTCGCACTATTCGGTTCTCCCGCCCAGCAGTTGCCAATCACAGTAATGCCGCTCCCTTCTTGGTTGTGGGTGGCATTACTATGATTGGCTGGCCACCCAGCATCATCATAGGCTATGACTTATCATAGCCTGGGTAAGCCCTGCCGCCGCCATTTTCTGCACATTGCATGCAGAACACAGCTAGTGTAGGGAGAGTGTGAGCAGCTGCTAGAGAGAGCTGTGTTTTGGATTTCACAAATCCTCTGTGAAATCCAAAAGCTCTTTTAAGAGCTGAAAGAATAAGATCAGGGACTGAGTAGTGACAGTTTTCCCAGCTTTTTTGGGGGTCACATTTACCCCTGCAGGGCAGTTTTTTTGTGCTGTTGCGGTACTGTGTTCACAGTAAATAGTTTGCACGCACAGTACTGCCCTGAGGTTTAAGGCAAGAATACGCAGCCCAGACATCACACAAGACAGCGGTGCTGGCTGTGTGTCGGTTGTGCAGTAGCGTGCAATCCCTTTGTGTCCCAAGTCAAGGCAAGGGTGCATTCAGCCGCTGTCTGGAAATTTTTTTCCGATAGTCATTCTGAACCAAATGTTGTCATCTGTATTATCACCAGTATGCGGAAACACATGGCAGCCAAGCACCATAGTCGGTGGGCTGAACAGCAGGGTACCAAATCAGTGTCTGTGACTGCAGGTCAAACCACTGCCATGTCGCCTGTGATACATCCTTTCCAATCTGCTGGACATGAAGCAGGTGATCATCATACCTCTTGCTTACAAGCTGAGGTTGCACAGACACAGGCCACAGCAAGCTCATCCACTTGTTCATCCCAGGAAAGCGTCCAATTGTCCGTATCCCAGATGTATAAAAGGACGCGTAAATACCAAGCCACGCACCCACAAGCACAAATACTGAAAGCGCACATTGCCAAGTTGATAGCTGTGGAGATGTTGCCGTTTAGGCTTGTGGGGACACTGTCTTTCCGTGATCGGTTCCCAGCCGCCACTATTTTTCCTGCTGTGCCGTCCCCGCGTTACACCAGCACATCTTAAACAATCTAAAGCATGTTCTCACCAATGCCATAAGCGGGAAGGTCCATCTTACAACAGAAACGTGGACAAGTACTTTTGGCCAGGGACGATACATCTCTGTCACTGCACACTGGCTCAACCTGGTGGAGGGTGGGACAAAGTCTTAACTGGACCATCAACACATATCCTACCCACACCACGAATAGCGGGCCCAACCTCAATCAGGGTTTCCGCCTCATCATATACGTCAGTCTCCCCTCTTCCTCCTCCTCCTCCGCCTCATCATCCTATGCTGAATTACCCTCCACATCACTCCCAAGTTGGGAGCAGTGCAGCAGAACATTAGCAAAGTGGCAAAACGCTCTGCTGAAGCTGATCTGCTTAGGTGACACACCACACACTGTAGCAGAGCTGTTTCAAGGAATAAATCAGCAGACCGATCAGTGGCTCTCCCCACTGCAACTCCAACCTGGTGTGGTTGTCTGCGATAATGGGCATAACCTGGTGGCGGTTTTAAAGCTCGGGAAGCTTGCACATGTGACATTCATGGCTCACGTGCTGAACCTAGTGGTTCAGAAATTTATAAAAACATACCCTGACTTGCCGTATCTACTTAAGAAGGTGCGCCGTATTTGCGCCCATTTCCGCCACTCCTCAACTGCTGTAGCCGGTCTTGCAGCGATTCAAAAGCAATTTAATTTGCCAAACCACAGACTCATTTGAGACCTGCCAACACGGTGGAACTCAACATATCATATGTTGGCAAGAGTAAGTGAGCAGCAGAGGGCACTTTCTGAATACCAGCTTAAACATGCCCATCACACTGAGACTTAGCCAAGACAGATAACTGTCGAGTGGGTGTGGATCGCTGATATTTGTGAGGTGCTTGATATCTTTGAGTACTGCACCAAGCTTGTGAGCGGTGATCAGGCTATTATCAGCGTAACCATCCCTATGCTATGTCTGCTGAAAAAATCACTGCGTGCCCATCAGCTGGGTATGGAACAAGATTTCACAATGGGTGATCCTACCCAGCCCAGCCAATATCATCAGGTAACATTGGGGGATGAAGATGATGATAAAAATGAGGAGGGAAAGGACTTCTTTTTCAGTGGTACCGAGGGGACACCTCATGCTACAGAGGGGAATCCCAACCCCAGCTTCATGTCTGTCCAGCATGGGTGGGCTGTAGAGGAGGAGGTGGAGGAGGAGAGTCAGTGTGAGGAGAGGATGGGTATTGTTCCTCCTTCTGGGGTCACAGAACATTTGCCTCTTTACAGCTTGGCACACATGGCACACTTCATATCTGACTGTCTGTGTCAAGACCCGCATTTTCAATAGCAACCACCCTTCTAGATCCACTGTACAAGGACAAATTTCCTTCGCTACTGTCGCAGTCACCAAGGGGTTTCATAATGGAAGCCTTCAAGAAGGCGGTCATCGATCATTTGATGGCAGCACCCTCAGACACCACTGCTAGCAGAGATACCAGCTCTGTTCAACAGCATGCACTAATGGGGAGAGATACGCCAAGCAGGTCCAAAAGAGGTGGTGGTAAAATGTCCACAAACTGGGCCATCTTCAATAAACCGACTCATCACCTAGGACTAACTGGAACAGCAGCAAAGTCAAGGAGGGAGAAGTTGAACAAGATGATCAACGACTATCTATGTGTCCATACCTGCGTCCTTCCTGATGCTTCTGTACCATTTAATTACTGGGTATCCAAGCCGCATAGTTGGCCCGACCTCTCCTTCTATGCCTTGGAGGTGCTGGCCTGCCCTGCTGCTAGTGTGATGTCAGAGCGTGTTTTCAGTGCCGCTGGGGCAATCATCACAGATACACGCACACGGTTGACTACAGAGAATGCAGACAGGCTGACTCTGATAAAATTTAACAAGGACTGGATTTCACAACAGTACTTAAGCCCTCCAGATGACAGTATCCCAACCTAATGTCACCCAAAACGTTTTTTTTTTTTAAATTGGTGATCATGTCCATCCATTCCCATACAAGCCCCTTTTCTTCTTCTTACACATGTTTTCAAAACCTGCTTCTGACACATGTACCTCATGGTCAATAAGCTAAAAACAATGTTACATTAATTAATATTTCCCATCGGAGGCACTTGTGATGAAAGTGAGACCCTTCTTCCTTCATCAACCATGGTATCATGCCCCTTGGGCTAATTTTTGGAGACACTATGGCTATGCCGGGACACTGGGCACTGCCACCTCTATGCTAGTAGTCCTGGCTTCATCATAATTGTTTGGCCCTTCAGACCTGCCTTGCTTCCTTCACCAACTATGATACAGCCACTTGGGCTAATTTTTGGAGACACTATTGCCATGCCTGGACACTGGGCACTACCACCTCTATGCTAGTAATCCTGGCTTTATCATAATTGTTTGGCCCTTCAGACCTGCCTTGCTTCCTTCATCAACCATGATACAGCCCCCCTAGGGCTAATGTTTTGAAGACACTATATCTACGCCTACACATTGGGCTGTGGCACAACAAGGACAGTAGTCTAAGCTTTATAATTGTGAATCCCTTGTAATGATGATGGGTGGCTTCTTCCTGCGTTAACCATAACACAGCCACTGGGGCAGATTGCTCTCCCTACACCACTTACACACTTAAGCCTCTTTCACACATCAGGTTTTCGCCGTCAGGCGCGATCCGGCGCTTTTGACAGAAACCGGATCCGGCGAAATGCAATGCCGGATCCGGTTTCCCCCCCATTGACTTGCATTAGAGCCGGATCGAGCCGGATGGCCATGCGTTTCATCCGATTTTCGCCGGATCCGGCAATGTGACGCGTTCCGGCGTCTGGAAAAAACGGCTACTGTAACGTTTTTTGTCTCCGGCGAAAAAGCCGGACACGCCGGATCCGGCGTGTCCGGCTTTTTCATACAATGAAAGCCTATGAGCGCCGCAATGCGCCTGATCCGGCGACAGCCGGATCCGGCGGCCGGATCCGGTTTTTTTGGTCTGAGCATGCTCAGTAGCTCTGCCCACAAGACATATATAAAAGCAAGACAGTGGGACCCTCAGCCACACCCAACATGCCACCCAAGCCAAGAACCAGGAGCAGGAGAAGGCAGCAGACATCTGCAGCAGCAGCACCATCAGCACCACCCCAAATGGAGCAGCATGCTGAACAACGGGAGGGGAGTCCAGCAACAGATGAGAGACGGTAATTATCAAATCCCCCATTCCTCCAAACTAGGGCTATGGAATATCAAGATATTCATTGGCCCTTTGTTTCTCTTTATTCAACAGCCGCCCAATAGATGCAGCAGCAGCAGCAGCAATGGCAGCAGCAGGAACACCACCCACAGCCATGGAGTCTGGCCATCAGGAAGACAGCACATCTTCTTCTGGGAGCCCTCCCTCGCATCGTCAGCGTTTGACGGTAAGTTTTTATTTCCAAAATCCATCATCTCTGTAATATATGTCTATTCATTGCCTTTTATTTCAAAACAGGAATCACAAGATGAAGAGGAGCTCCCAGAAGAAGAAGGAAGGGGTGGACAGACACTTGGAGTGGGCTCACAATTGGTAAGTTTTTTGCATCAAACGCAGAAACACAACATCAAACTACACACAACACATAGAAAACAATGTTCTGCAGACCACACACAGCAAACAAATGCCTACATCCAAAGACATAACATTTTTTGTTTTCTTCTCTAGTCTTCCCAATCTGGTGCTCGGCCAAGAGGTCCTCGCAGTGCCTCCCAGGGTCGTCGGCGACAGCAACGCGGCGGTCACCAGCGTGTAAGTATAAATATTTTTGCTTTGTTTTTTTGCACTTTTTATTTCATTTCTTTTGTGGAGGCTAATTATGTTATTTTTGTCTTTTTCTTTAACAGCCTTCACAGCGTGCTCCCAACTCTGACGGTGAGGATGGAGGAATCGATGTGGACCACCTCATCGATCTCGTCAGAGAAAGGGAGCCGCTCTGGAATATGGCTGACCGCCGCCACGCTGACCTTATCGTTACCTGACGACTCTGGGAGGAAATCTGTTCGCTCCTTGTGGACCGCTGGGAGGACCTCGAAGCTCGGGCCCAGATTAAAGAGCGTAAGTATATACAGTACCGGTTGCTTGATTTAAACCAGTGTTTCCCGAACTCCAGTCCTCGTGGTCCCCACGGATCATGTGTTCAGGATTTCTATTTACTTTGGAAATCCTGAAAACATGACCCCTGGGGACCATGAGGACTGGAGTTTGGGAAACACTGATGTTGTATACTAACCACTTTGTCCTTTCTCGTTTCAGGGGAGAGAATTGTGAAGCGGTGGCGGTCTGTGAGGGATCGTTTCAAGAAGGAGTTCAATAAAGAGATGCGGGCCTGGAGGACGCAGGAGCAAGTACAAGTACGCACGAGCCCTGTCGTTCCTCCGGGAGACAATGCTCACCAGAAGGTAAATATTACACACCACATGTGACAAAAAAATGTTTAGATGCAACTTTTTTTTTTCAGCCAGGGCCATACCATGTCACTATTTTAATTGTTTTTTTTTCTCTTTATT
This sequence comes from Dendrobates tinctorius, assembly GCF_039654945.1. NCBI lineage: Eukaryota > Metazoa > Chordata > Amphibia > Anura > Dendrobatidae > Dendrobates > Dendrobates tinctorius. The sequence goes on along the minus strand of NW_027361763.1, from coordinate 26,560,169 downwards.
CCACAGCACGGTGAGCAGCACTCGGGAGCCTGCACGATTGGACCCTTCTGAGGCGATCCCTGAGGAGACCGTCACCGAGGGACACTTCGACCGCCCCGGTACATCTGCACCTTCCCAGCCTTCCCACACATTCGACCCATCTGTCCCATCCACCAGCACAGGAGCATCGTGGCCGCCTACATTACATGAAGCTGCTGGTGAGGAGATCCCTTTCCCTTTACCCCACCCTTCTGCCCCTGCCACCTCTAGTACACCTGCGGGTACTCGGCGGCAGCGGCAGAGGGGTCAGGAAAAGAGTTATGCGCCAGAGTTCTTGTATCTGAATGCATCTTTCCAGAACTGTCTAAAAGTCTTGTCAGAGCAAATCTCTGCAGGCTTTCAGCAGATCAACTCCAGCATTCTGGAGGTGAAGACACTTCTGCAAACCATGCATTCAGAAGCAAGATCTTCGCCAAACCACACCTTTTTCAGGTCTGTTGTGGAGTGCATGGCAACAATATCTCCTACCCAGCAGATGCATGTAATGCATTCGTGCCACGGTGCTCTACAGCAGGTTACCTCCCAACCTCCACCTCCCACCACTGTAGTTCCTCCACCTGCACCCCCTCCAGCCACTTTCCATCCTCCCCCTCCTATTACATCTGCACCCCCTCCAGCCACTTTCCATCCTCCCCCTCCTATTACATACCAGCAACCTCCCCAGTACCAGCAACCTCCCCAGTACCAGCAACCTCCCAGTACCAGACATCTCCCCACTTCCAGCAACCTGCCCCGTACCAAACTCCTTCCCCGTACCAAACTCCTTCCCCATACAACTTTCCATCAACATCACCTGCTCCTACAGTCCCTGCCCAACCCTCCACTCCACCGCCCACCACCTCTTCTGCCTCCCACATGTCCACCCATTCTGTAGCTTTTTCCACACCATCACCTCTAACTGTTCCTTCCCCACCACGATCCCAATCCTCTCTCCACACTCCCAGTGTTGAAGTGTCCCGCAGCCCCTCCAGCAGTATTTCCACCCCACACTCCACCGAGTTATAATGTTTTTTTTGTAATAAAAATGCCCATTTGGTTGGTTTCAAACCTTTATTAAAAAAGTTTTTTTAACTTTAAAAACAGTTTACAAAAAAAAAATATTTTAAATAAAAGTTAAATTATTGTTTACACTGGTTGTCTGTCATTTCTTTCTGCGGCGAAATATGTTTAAAAAAAAGGTTAAATACAGGGTATTTAAAAGGTAAAAAGGTATTCAAAACCAGGTATATAACTGTGGGTAAATTTTAGCTTTTTGCCACAGTTGTGTTCCTGGTTGTGTTTGAAGCAAAGTATTTCACCTAAAAAGTTGTGTTTATTGTTGGTGATTTCCTAACAATGTACACAACTTTTGTTAAAAGGTGAAATACTTTGCATAAAACACAACCAGGTACACACCTGTGGCCTAAAGCTAAAAATAGAGACCATGACAAGATAGCCAACTTTGGTTGGCAAAGGTATATACTGTTGGTACAGAAGGTACACAAGTTTGGTTAAGGGCACAAATCTTTCACACTCTGTCATCCTGCCAGTGTACTCTGCCTTGAGGTGACATAAAGTATAGTGCAAAATTGTCCCTCATTACTGAAACCATCACAGAACTTCTAGTGGTAATGTCATGGTAATCTTGCAAGGTGGTTTCTTCAGAGGTGTCCTCAATGGAAATGGGTTCCTTGCAGATAACAAAATTGTGGAGTACCACGCAAGCTTTGATCACCTCGTCCACAGTTTCTGTCTTGAGGTTGATCGCAGTCAATAGGACCCGCCATTTGGCTGTCAGAATACCAAAGGTACATTCAACCATTCTTCTTGCTCTTGTGAGGCGGTAATTAAAAATGCGTTTTGGTCTTGTCAATCCTCTGCTAGAGTACGGTTTCAAAAGGTGCTCTGACAGCTGGAAGGCTTCATCCCCTACACAGACAAATGGCATAGGTGGACCAGATGTTTGCGGCAGCGGTCTAGGTGGTGGGAACTGGAAGGTGTTTCCATACAGTTTACGCCCCATGGCAGACAGTTTGAAAACTTGAGAGTCATTGGAGCGGCCATAGGCCCCAATATCAACAGCAATAAATTTGTATTCCGCGTCAGCGATGGCCATAAGGACAATTGAAAAATATTTCTTGTAATTGAAATATTCCGATCCCGATCCGGCTGGCTTTACAATGCGGATATGTTTCCCGTCCACAGCGCCCAAGCAGTTGGGAAACTGACATATCTGTTGAAACTTGTCAGCAATTTCAATCCACCTCTCTGTTGTGGGCTCTGGTAAAAACTCTTCAGCTAAGGAGTCCCACAGTGCACGGCATGTGTACTTCACAATTCCAGATATGGTGGAAATCCCGAGTCTGTACTGGAAATGCAGTGACGAAAGGGATTCTCCAGTTGCAAGAAATCTGTGGAGAATTAAAAAACAATCAATTAGTTTTAAATCACAGCATTACATACCAAAACTGAGCTATAACACTTGGAGATACAAACTACCACCAACAAGATTGCAGTGAAAGTGTGCTCTGATGCGATCATATCCAATAAATGTGGCTTACCTTAAAGTCACCATCAGACGCTCTGTGGGTGAAACAGAGAAGCGGCAATAGGTGTCCGCTTTTCTTATGAGGTGTGCAATGCGCTCCACCAAGTAATCAAAATTCTCCATTTTCATCCGAACATATCCAAAAAATGTATCCGAGTTTCGTCGAAGGTCCATGCAGAGTGTAGAATAGACCCCACGCGTCATTCTCTTGGCTGTGATGGGGTGGATCCACAAACGTCGTCTACGATGCCTGATGCGCTGCTGTCTCGCTCTCTCCTTCTCCAGAACAATCACCCTCAAACGATTCGCCTCCGCTATAAAATCCGCCAAATTCTTCAAAATATTTCCAATGACAACATCCATCTTCGCCAGTAACTTGCTCTTCTCTCCAACCTGCACTTTCTCCTCTACAACCTGTCAAAGAAGGGCTGTAGGAACATGCTATATATAGTTTTCCAGTAGCCAATCACGTTCGGAAGGCCACAAGGGTCAATTTTAAAAACCGGATCCGGCGTAATCCGTCGAAAAACGGATAGAAAAACGGATGAACCGGATGAGACGGATCCGGTTTTGTCTGTCAAGAACAAGACGGATCCGGCAGAAAACCGGATCCGGCACATCAGGTTTTACAAAACATTTGCCGGATCCGGCGTTCTGGCACGACGCCGGATCGCGCCTGACGCCGAAAACCTGATGTGTGAAAGTAGCCTTAGCTGTCAGAAGATCGCCTCCATCATCACTCACTCTTACGGCACTTCTGATATATCACTGGCACTGCGTAAGTGGCGTACGAGTCCCGCTCTTCCAGCAAAAAACCACAGGACTTCAAATAGTGTTTGTACATTCTAGTGAAGCAGTGGTGTAAAAGAATTGTGCAGCCCCTGACCAGGTGCCCCCATGTTATATACATTTGTTTACAGCATGGTTTTTTTTTAACATTTACACATTTTTTAGCCTTTTCCTCAGTCCCCAGACCGTTTTGCAACAAACAGATGCACCGGATCCAGTTTTTGTTGATGGATCCGTTGCAGCTGCAAATGTCTGAAATTTAAAGCAACAGGACCCGGGAAAAAGGGAGAGAGAGAGAGAGATTTGTTTTGCCGCTGCTGAAAAAAAATCGTTCCTTTGTCCATCTACTCCAGACGTCGGACGCTAAAATTCGGATCTGTCAAAAAATGGATGCAACTGACAACCATCAGTCATAATCTGCCGCTAATGCAAGTCTAAGAGAAAAAAAACGGATCTGAAAAAAAAAGTGGATCCGCTTTTTTTTATAAAAATGGCGGATTTTGACTGACGTCAAACAACGGAAGTGTGAAAGAGGCTTTAGACAGATTCACAGACAGATAGAAAATAGATAATAGATAATAAATAATACATAATAGATAATTGATATATAATAGACGATTGACAGGTAAATCGATAGATAAATACAAAAAATGGGGAGCTGCACTCAAAAAATTACTTAAAGAGTAAGGTGGACTTCATTAGGTCCACATGGCGTGGTGACGTTTCGGCTCCAAGAGCCTTTATCATGTATCATACACCTTACTTTTTAAGTAATTTTTGGAGTGCTGCTTCCCTTTTTTTCTCTTTATATATTTGACAAGTATACAGATTGTTTGCCAGGAGGCCTGTTCACCAACCTATTTGGAAAGTGTGCTGCTCCATTTTTTCTAAAATAGATAAATAGTCAGTCACAGAAGAAGAAGTAAGCAGGCTCCTTGCACCTTCTCGCCCAACCTCTTGCAGCGGTGACCCATTTCCGTCACATCTCCTCCAGTCCCTTTCCCCTGCTGTCACCACTCACTTAACTAAAATATTTAACCTCTCTCTCTTCTGGGAACTTTCCCTCCTCATTTAAGCATGCCATCATACATCCACTACTTAAAAAACCATCCCTCGACCAAAACTGTGCCACTAACTATAGACATGTCTGTAATCTTCCCTTCATCTCTAAACTCCTGGAACGCCTGGTCCACTCTGGTCTGATCCACTATCTCTCTGATAACTCTCTTCTCGACCCTCTCCAATCTGGTTTCCGCTCTTTACACTCTACTGAAACTGCCCTCACTAAAGTTTCTAATGATCTACTAACAGCCAAATCTAATGGTCACTACTCCATGCTAATTCTCTTGGATCTCTCTGCAGCATTCAACACTGTGGATCATCAGCTCCTCCTCACTATGCTCTGCTCCATTGGCATCAAGGACACCGTTCTCTCCTGGTTTTCCTCCTGTCTCTCTGACTGCTCCTTTACTGTATCTTTTGCTGGTTCCTCCTCCTCTCATCTTCCCCTTACTGTTGGGGTTCCTCAAGGATCTGTCCTAGGCCCCCTCCTCTTCTCTTTGTATACTGCCCCTATTGGTCAAACAATTAGTAGATTTGGTTTCCAGTACCATCTCTATGCTGATGACACCCAATTATATGCTTCTATTCCTGACATCACGCCTGCCTTTTTAGAAAACACCAGCGATTGTCTAGACACGGAGTCTAACATCATGTCCTCACTATATCTGAAGCTGAACCTGTAAAAGACTGAACTCCTTGTGTTTTCTCCCGCTTCTAATGTACCTATACCCGACATTGCCATTTCCATGTGTGGTTCCACCATTACTCCCCAGCAACATGCCAGCTATCTTTGGGTCATACATGACTCGGAGCTCTCCTTTGCCCCCCACATCCAATCACTGGCTCACTCTTGTTATCTGCACCTCAAAAAAATTTCTAGAATTCGACCTTTTATTACTTTTGACTCCGCAAAAACTCTTACTGTTTCTCTTATTCATTCTCGTCTGGACTACTGTAACTCTCTTCTAATCAGTCTCCCTCTTACCAAACTCTCCCTCCTCCAATTTGTCCTGAATGCTGCAGCCAGGATCAAATTCCTTGCCAATCGTTACACCGATGCCTCTACCTTGTGCCAGTCATTACACTGGCTACCCATCCACTCCAGAATCCAGTATAAACTTACTACCCTCACCCACAAAGCTCTCCATGGCAAATCACTACCCTACATCTCCTCCCTCATTTCAGTCTACCACCCTACCCGTGCCCTCCGTTCTGCTGATGACCTGAGGTTAGCATCCTCAATAATCAGAACCTCCCACTCCCGTCTCCAAGACTATACACATGCTGCGCCAGTTCTTTGGAATGCACTTCCCAGGTCAATCCTATTAGTCCCCAATCCCTACAATTTTAAGCGTGCCCTGAAAATGCATTTATTCAGACTGGCCAACCACCTCAACACATTAACCTAATCTATCCCTATGTGGCACAGCCAAATGTTTTACCATATCCAGGTTCCCCGCATCATATTCCCACATGCTTTATGCATCCATTAGCCCTCTGTGTCTGTACTGTTACACACTTAACATTATGGCTGGTCCAAACAATCAGGGCAATTGTTACCACCCACCTTTCGTGTCTCCCCTTTTTTTCCTCACAGATTGTAAGCTTGCGAGCAGGGCCCTCATTCCTCTTGGTATTTGTTATAATCTATGTGATTATTGTTACGCTGTAATGTCTATTGTCTCTACAAATACCCTCTGAAATGTAAAGTGCGGCGGAATATGTCGGCGCTATAGAAATAAAATTTATTATTATAATAGATAGATAACCGATAGTTATTCTTCCCTCAATAAAAGTAATATGCTGTGAAATTTTCCTACAGACAGCGAGAGCTGCATGAAATGCCAAAATGACGAATGGCCAAATGAGAAGAGAGACCAATGTCTGCCTAAAGTGATGGAATTCATCTCTTACCAGAATGACACAATGGCTTCTGTATTCTCCTGTATCTCGGTCTTTGGATGTCTTGTGACCGGCTTCACATTTGGGATATTTATTTCCTACCGGGACACTCCTATTGTGAGAGCCAATAACCGGAACCTGAGTTACCTCCTCCTGGTCTCCATCTTTCTCAGCTTTCTCTCTGTGTTTTTGTTCCTTGGTCGTCCCAATGATGTAACTTGTAGGTTACGTGAAACCAGTTTTGGATTTTTCTTCTCAGTAGCCATCTCTTCACTTCTCGCCAAGACGGTCATGGTTTGTGTTGCTTTTAAGTCCACCAAGCCTGGAAGCATTTGGAGAAAATGGCTGAATGTGAAACTGCCCTATACCATAGTGTTGTTGTGTTCATCCCTTCAGGTTGTAATCTGTGCTTTCTGGTTGTCTATTTCTCCCCCATTCCAAGATCTGGACACTGATTCTTATCCTGGGATTCTCATCATTCAGTGTAATGAAGGCTCAGATATCTGGTTCTACTCCATGTTGGGTTTTCTGGGGCTCCTGGCAGCTGTGAACTTTGTCCTGGCTTTCTTGGTGAGGACATTACCGGACAGCTTCAATGAGGCCAAGTACATCACCTTCAGCATGCTAGTGTTCATCAGTGTCTGGATTTCCATGATCCCGGCTTATCTGAGCACCAGAGGGAAGACCATGGTGGCTGTGGAGATATTTGCAGTGATGGCTTCCAGTGCTGGACTTTTAGGTTGTGTGTTTTTCCCTAAATGCTTTATTATTTTGTTTAAATCTGGAATGAATAAAAAAACGGAGCTGCTCGGAAAAAGAAAGGAATGACTGCACAATCTTAGGAACCACTGATAATAATGACTAATTCTGTACATTAGACCCTTAGAAACCATTTTAAAGTAAGATGCAAGATTCTCTATCAACCCGTTATCTCCAGTAATTGATGCATTTATCAGGACGTCCCATATTTGTATTAGAGTTTGTGAAATGTAGAAATTTCTCTGAGGTTTGGTAAATTATCTGCTTCCTCCTTAAAAGAGAATCTTTTACCAGTTTCTCCATGTTAAACCGGACTCATCATGGAATAGCGGCTGCAGAGCTGAACACAACACAGCTTTTATCTTCTAATCTCTCATCTCCATTGTGGAGATACGAGCTTAAAAATATAGGTTATAATTTATGAAAAGTCCAACTGGGCATCACCAGAGATTTTTATCTGGGAGTGTGCACTGAAAAAAGGAACACGTCTCTAGAATGTCAAAAGAACATACTTTCTCCTATGAGATGTAATGATAGATAGTCCTGCTCTCAACCCTGATCTCTGCCCAATATCTACTGCAGAGTGTGATTACAAACATCTCTAGCTTTCATCTCTCAGCAGTGAGTGTGGGAGTAGGAATTACAGCTGTACTGACTGTCCATTGAGGAGAGAGCTACAACTGCAGGGTTGTTTGTAATTACAACCAGCTCAACTCTACTCCCCTTTCCCCCTCACTGACTGCTGTGACTTGACAGATACAGGTACATCTAAAAAGATTAGAATATCATCAGTTCTTCAATACATAAAGTGAAACTTATATATACTGTAGACATTACAAACAGAGCGATATATTTCAAATGTTTATTTCTGTTGATGATTATGGCTTACAGCCAATGAAAACCCAAAAGGCATTATCTCAGTAAATTAGAATATTTTATAACACTAGAAAACACTGGAAAAATGATTGTAAAATCCAAAATGTTGTCCTACTAAAATGTATGTTCAGTAAATTCACTCAATACTTGGTCGTGTCTCCTTTGGCATCAATTACTGCATCAATGCGACATGGCAAGGAGGCGATCAGCCTGAGGCACTGCTGAGGTGTTGGGCTACATTCACATTAGTGTCTCTGTGCACAGCGTATCATCTGCATGCGCAAACGCATGCCAAAACCCATTCAAATGCATGGTTGCGTTGCATTTTTTATCAGTATCAACTTACACATGATGTAAAAAAAGCTGCGTGTCCATGCATTTGTATGCGTTTTTGTATGCGTTTGCATTTTTTCAGTGCATGCGTTTGAATTTTTAACAAATTTTGTAATGCGGCAAATGTTATTCCAGGAGAATTTCCTTGACAAAAGCCACACCCAATCGGCATGTCTCATGGGGAGTCTGTATACAGTATATAGACCGTACACAGATGAAATACTCATATTTTGCTGCTGTATCTAGCTACAAGATGGATCTTGGCATGGAGAGCTTCTATTGGAGTTTGGATTTATCATTGAAATTGGCTGTTGCCTTTGCTGTGGCTTGTGAGGAAGAACGAAGAAGAGCAAGATGGAGAACATGTCGTCATCGCTATTGGCAACACCCCATTGTAGAAGTCCAAGAGAGCCATGGAGCCTACCACTCATTGTACACCAAGCTGCGTGAAAACCCAGAGAAATTTTTTGAATACACGAGGATGTCGGAACAGAGCTTCGATGATTTGCTGCAACGTGTCCAAGGATCCGTCACTAGACATGACACACTGCTACAGTGAGCAATTCCTGCTGAGGAACGTCTGTTGTTGACCCTATGGTACGTAATTTTGAAAAATAAACACCTGTCATTATTATGATTGTTCTAAAAGCCATGCACTGATTTTTTTTCATCATTAATATGATTGTTCTAAAAGCCAGGAGCTGATTTTTTTTTTCCATTTACTGTTCGGCAGATTCCTGGCTACCGGAGAGACCTTAAGATCTCTATATTTCAAATTCCAGATTAGAGTGTCCACTCTTTCTTCGATTGCTGGAGATACCTGCAAATCTTTATGTGACATTCTGCGAGAATTCCTCCTCCAACCCACATCTGAACTCTGGCTGGAAAATGCTGCAAAATTCCAGGACATTTGTAATTTTACTAACTGTGTTGGGGCTGTGGACGGCGAACACATTCGGATTCTGAAACCTGCTGGAAGTGGATCCGAGTATTTCAATTATAAAAAATACTTTTTCATTGTTTTGACGGTGATTGCAGATGCTAACTGTAGATTTGCCGCCATTGACGTTAGCTCATTTGGACGAGGAAATAGCTCACAGACTTTCAAAAACTCTGACGTGGGCCAACGTTTGTATGGTAATGATTTTAAATTTCTGCCACCACAACCTCTTCCAAACACTGAAGGACCACGAATGTCACTTGTTGTGGTTGAGGATGAGGCGTTCCAAGTGTGTGACAACCTCATAAATCCGTACTTGAGTTGGGACTTGAATCACAGAAAAAGGATTTTTAACTACAGACTGACAAGGGCACGAAAAACTGTGGAGTGTGTCTTTGGATTGCTGGTATCTAAATGGCACATTTTGGGAACACCCATCAATCTAAAAACTGAACAATTGATGATATGGTAAAATCTTGTGTTGTTCTGCACAATTACATCCTTGAAAAAAAAAAGCCACAACAATTAGAACTTGATGAACCGGTTGATAGCAATTTGCAGGATTACAGTCAACACCCTCTGAGGACTACAGTGGAAGTAGCCCAAGACTAAATGGTTTAATTAGAGGTGAGCGAAATGGGTCGGTCAAATTAAAAAATGAAACGAACGACCATAGCGTGAGGTCGGCCATGAGGTCGCCAACCCGCACGCAAAAGTTGCTTTTCAAATGATGCTTAAAGCGCCTTTTTTCAGCCAATGATGGAGGACGCACACTGTGGGCAATGCGATGATATAGACATCGGTCACCACTATCCTAGAGAAGGGCATTAAAGTGATTGGCTGGATTTGTGTGGCGTCACAGGGGCTATAAAAGGCCGTGACCACCGACCGCCATCTTACTTCTGCCGATCTTAGAATAGGGAGAGGTGCTGCTGCTAATTCTGAATAGGGAGATCGTTAGGCAGGGAAGAAGAAAACAAAATAGCTTCTGCTGATAGCGCTTTTCACTGTACAGTTAGTGTGCAGTGAAAGGGGAGGATTTTAGTTGTGTGCAACAGCGCTGGTGGTGATTAGGCTGCCTTTTAAGGCTACCTGCTAGCTGCATTGCTGTGTGCACACTGCTGTTCAAACTGCTTTTTTCAAAGCACTCCAACTTTTATTATTTTGTTCTGCTCAGTTACCGAGCGTTCATTGTTTCACACACCGTATAGCGGTGCACGCTCCTCACACTACCGTGTACAGGCTGCTTTCACGGACAAATACAAGCTATCTGTGTGTTTTTCTGGAAAAAAAAAATAAGATTTTCCATTTTTCCAGACCTACACCATATAGAGCTGTCCGATTCTCAAACAGTATTGTATATCTGTTGTTTGATTACGGTCCAAACTATACAGAGACAGCGTGTGTCTCTCCGTATAAACATAGCCTGAAATTTACAATTTTCCATACAGGCACCGTATAGCTGTGTGCGCTCCTCACACACTACTGTGTACTGGCTGGTATCACGGACAAATACAAGCTATCTGTGTGTTTTTCTGGGAAAAAAACTGAGGAGATTTTCAATTTTTCCAGACCTACACCATATTGAGCTGTCTGATTCTCAAACAGTATTGTATATCTGCTGTTCACATTACAGTCACATCTATACAGAGTCAGCATGTGTGTGTGACACACTCTGTAAATACATATACGGAGTGTTAGGCGTCAGGTTTCTGTGTCTGCTCTGCAGGAATCCAGAGCCTCACATTCTGCGATCTCCTGCTGTCTTTCTTCTACAGAGGAGATTACTTTGCAGCAGACCGCTCCAAAGACTAAGTCCCTCTGTGCTCCTACTGGGCATGTTCACGAGACGATCTCCCATTGGAGATCGGGAGTCATGTGCCCAGGTCCTGTTCCAGATCTCATTGTTCCATCTCGGAGATCTGGAAGGTCCCGCACGGCTATAAAAGGCGCGCATGGCCATTCCGCCATGCGCTAGTATAGACTATACTGCTATGCGTGAATGGTGACTGACTCATTATGAAACCCCTTCCCTCTGATATTACGCATGGTGATAGGGAATTAGTTTAGTAGTCAGCGCCAGTCAGTGGCAAGCCTTAAGCCACTGTGCTCACCGGAACCGCTACGCTAGCGTCCGACATCGCGCTTGCTTTCAGGCTTTGTAGTTGAGCGGCAGTGTCCTACGCCGCACTGCAGTTGCAGCCCTTCTTAGCGTTTTCAGCAGCGACGCCGCACACATGGTAGGTCTAGAGGGACGCAGCTCCTCTGTCTTGGGTCCTGCTCTTGTGACCAGATACCGTGTGTGCATTTACCTGAAGCCTGTGTCACTAACAGGTTCAGTGTTTTGTATGTTTTTGTTGCGGCACCTCTGTGTGTGAACAGAGCCTGCTCTGCACACTCCGGGTGAAATTGAACCCGTGTGCATCATACTGCCATATTGCTGCTCTGTCATCACTCAGCAGCGGTTGTTACACCTACTGCACGGTGGACCCCGAGCGGCGAACACACTTTTATTATTTATTATTCTTTGTTGCAATTCACCAGTTTCCATCCACCCTATGCCAAAAAATCTTTACCTTATGGCCAATTCCTTAGAACACGCAGGGTTAATAATACCAACAAAGCCTATATGACACAATCTGCAGAACCGTATAGCAGGCTTAAGCAAAGGGGGTATCCAGATGAATTATTGACCTCAGCATTGGAGAGAGTTAATAGAGAAAGAGTCACAGAGGATGGAATTGTAGTAAGAAATAAAGGGGTTAACAACAAAAAAGAAAAGAGATTCACATTTTGTTTCCAATATGGCTCCATGGATCGACAGATCCGCGCCTCGATCTGGAGAAACTGGCATATCCTTGAAAGGGACAAAGAACTGGCTGAGACGGCAGTGAGGGGACCTCTTATTTCATGTAGAAGAAGCACCAGGCTAAGGGATATCTTGGTTCAAAACCGCATCAGGAAGGACAGTGTGAATTGGTTGCATACTAGTATCCCAAAAGGAAATTATAAGTGTGGCCATTGCCCATATTGTAAATTCCATCTAACAGACAAAATTATTCGCATGGGAGCCGTAAGTCATTCTGTAGCAGAGTTTATCTCATGTAAAACGAATTAAGTCATTTATGTAGTGCTCTGCCCGTGCAAATATTTTTATATAGGGAAGACCATACGGCCACTATATGTCGGCTTCAGGGAACATTAAAAATCTATCATGTCAAATAAGGGTGTACCACTAGAGATGAGCGACTTTGCATTTTTTCGGGTCGAGTCGGGTTTCATGAAACCCTACTTTTAAAGTCGGGTCGAACGAAACCGGCCGACTATAGGGAAAAGTCGGAGGCCGACAGAAACCCGAAACCCAATGCAAGTCAATGGGAAGCAAAGTCGGCAGGGAGTGGAGGACAGGAAACACACCCACAGTGCCCATTTCAATGCCAAAAACATAAATTCTTATAACTGAAGCTTGTCAACCTTAATTTACTTCCTAACAATAGTTACGCATTGAAAACTGGAGTTATTTTGCTAAAGTTGAGGGGAGGTTGGGCTGGCTCCAGGGTTTTGTGTGCCCTGGGCCAAAGTGTCAGTGCACCACTTTAACACATACTACAACTCACGATGCTCCGATATGCCACAGAAATATAGGTAAGGTACAATGACACATACTTCACTGCTTACATGACATGACTGATCTATTTTAAATTGTGCAATAGCTCAAAAACAGGACAGTATATTACTCCATACAGTGTTATGGCCACCACATTGAGTAATGAGCCCCATATATTTCTCCATACCAAATATTTAGTTACATATAATGTTCCATACAGTATATGATGAGCTCCACATATTGCTCCATATATAATGGGCCCCATTTGTAATGCTCCAGTTTATAATGTGCCCCTTAGATGCTGCTCCAGTGTCTGATCTGCCCCATTTACAATGCTCCAGTACATGATGGGCCTCATGGATGATGCTCCAGTGTATCATGGGCCCTAATAATGTTCCATACATAATGGACCCCATTTGTAATGCTCCAGTGTATAATGTGCCCCTTAGATGCTGCTCCAGTGTCTGATCTGCCCCATTTACATTGCTCCAGTGCATAATGGGCCCTATTTTTAATTAACCCAGGCATGGTATGTGAAAAGCGCTCCATGGAATGATCTGAGGTGTGTGCTTCCACATCCTTCACTTTTAGTGTGGGAGAAGGACACAAGGAAAGGCATTGCTCCTGACCAGAAGTCTGCAGTTACGACTCAGTGCTTGCATTTTTTACAACTTCAGAATAGGAGGCGATAGAGCAGGAGGCTGTTTCAGCAATGTAAGCCACAAACAGTTCCTGATACTCCTGCTTTAAAATCAGTCTACCTACTCCCAGAAAAGGGAGCCTTACAGGCCTTCCAGAACTACACCATGATGCTGGCTCAACACCTACTGACTTAGCTGCTATTGTGTTTTTGGCACTACCAGCAGATGCACCACCATCAGTACCAGGTGGTCCTCCATGCCCACATCCGCATCCTCTTCCACCATACTTCCTCATATTTTGAAAATGGACCCAAAATACCAGCAGATATATGGTACTGTATCAGAAGCGTACAGCTCTATACAGTCTATGGATAACAGTAAATCTCTGTATATAATTCAGGAGTCATACACAGATGCTCACAGGCCCAGTATGGATTACCCAATAAAGTAACAAGTTGAAAAAGGGTACATTATCACCAGATAAAAGGTATATATAGTATAGTGTAAACATTCTGATTCTCCGTATACATTTCAGGAGGCAGACACAAACACTCTCAGGCCCAGTATGGATTACACAGGAATATGAAAAGCTGTAAATGGGTTATGTAACACAAGCGTACAGCTGTATACAGTGTTGGGGTAATCTTAAAGTTCCAAATATATTGGCGGAGTAACAGACAGACATTTATAGGCTCTTTATGGATTACACCAGAATCTAAATAGCTAAAAAGGTTACTGTATCAGAAGCGTTCTGCTGTATACAGTGTTGGCAAAATTGAATATATCGGTATATATTTCCGTAGTCACCCTCAGACGCTCACTCAGTTTGGTTTTGACCATAATAAAAAATGTTGTAAAAAAGGTCCTGGATAACAAGATAGCAAGTATATATTTTTTAGGGTACAATTGAAATCTCCATATAAATAGTCCCATAGTCACTCTCAGACGCTTACACAGTATGGATTTGACCATAATGATAGATGTTGAACAAAGGTACTGTATAACAAGATACAAGCTGTATCGAGTATAGTGTAAAAATTTGTTTCTCCGATTCACCGTATATATAGAAGGCGTAACCCACACACGCTCACTCACTATGGATGATGTAGGGAAGGTGGACTAACAGACAAACCAACCTGTAGTGAGAAGCAGAGGTGTGGCACAGTGTAGGTGTGAAACCGCTAAGATAAAGAGAAAGGGTGCAGTGTTTTAGCTTGCCCATTGGAGGGCAGTGGAGAGTGTAGGAGTGGGACTGAATAACTGCCATTGGTCAGAGAATCTGTTAGGTGATGGTGGGCGAAGTTACCAGAACTGTAAGTATAAAAGGCTGAGGGAAGGTTCTGGAAGAGTCAGTAAGCTAAGGGAGCACAGTAAAGAGGAAGTTCTGCTGAGGAAATAGAGACAGTGGAAAGGCTCCAGAGAGGACTGACAGTTGAGGTGGTCACGGGAGGGTGGGCCAGAGGACGGTAGCCGCAGACGAAGACGGCCTGGGGCTATCGTACGGACGGTGTGCTCAGACTGGTGCAGCGCTGTGGTGGTCGGGCCTAGGGCAGCCACAGTGGAAGAGCCACAGAGGACGCTACAATTATAGTTACAAAGGAAGTGAAGGTACTGGGGCCTGTGTACAGAGAAATGTGAAACGGCTGTGGTGAATTGCTGTTGTTGACAGAAGGATGGGCACTAAAAACGGACCTGTTCAATACAAACTCTGTCTCAGTCTTGTGTTTGTCTGCGGCAAGTAGAGGGTCCCCCCTCACAGTTGGTTATCCTACAGATGATACCTTGATATAAATTTTTGAAACAAGGTACTGTATCAGCACATACCAGGTGTGTCCAGTCTAGGGTTAAATTTCCGTCTATACTTCCGGAGTCAGACACAGACACTCACAGGCTCACTATGTATTACACCAGAATTAAAAAAAGTAGAAAAAGGGAAAGGTATTCATAGCATACACCAGTATACAGTGTTGTGGTACTTTTAAATCTTCGTATACATTTCAATCTCAGTAAGCTAGTCAAGAATCTCCGCTACTGGAAACTACATGGATACAAGTATAGACGCAAAGTCGAGTGTTAGCAGAAATTTTGGAATTACTCATCACGGGGAAACCTCCCGGTATATGTTGCAGAGGCGATGCAGACCCTCAATTGCTGTGTCTGTGGAGAAAGCGAAAAAGGTTCTTTGTGAAGAAAGGATCGCAGTAGCATGGATCACATCACCATTACTAATCTCCATCAAATTGTGATCACAGGGAGAGATGTAGACATGGTCCTCACTGCCTATCATGATGTGTCTGATCATTTTGGAGGGCAAAAGGCAGAAGTCACAGGCTGTAGGCGATCTTATTGGATTGGCATGAGAGGAGACATTGAAAAATGGTGGCAAGAATGTCACACGTCTGTGACTATCACAACTGTGAGAGGTGATCATAAACCACCACTGCATCTGCTTGTAAGTTGATGTCCATTTCAAATGGTAGCCATTGATCATCTGAAGGTAGAGGCCAGCAGGACAGGCCATAGCTACATCTTAACCATCATTGATCAATACACCAAATTTCGAGTGGCCGTCCCTGTGCAGGATTTAACTGCCCAGACAACTCAGCGGTGGAGCAGGGAGAGGTAAGTACTGCAACTTGCAAGTGCTGTGGCCATGAACAAGAAGGGCGGGCACAAACGTGGTCGACCGTACTGGCACAGGGCCCCTCATAGTACTCTGGTGTGTCTGACAGCGAGTGGGCCCTCCCACCCTCTGAGACACTGTATTGTAGTATGAGGGGCCCTGTGCCATTGCCGGCGGCGATCAGTGGGCTCATCCACCTATTCAGAGCAATGGCACTTGCCGGGGTGCATCAGGTCTTGACCTCAGCCATTGGGGGAGGGGTGGGAAGCCCAGTTAGGGAGGTTTAAATATTGGCATATGTAGATGTGTTGGCTGGACATTCAGCTGCTGCAAAGGGCGAATTGGGCAAGTCCGAGGAAGAGGAGGAAGAGGAAGAGGAGGTGTGCTTAATGGTGGCAGTGGTCTTACAGTGGGGGTAGCGATGGAGCATTGTTGGCTACCTTCAGTCGGAGCAGGTGCTCATGTGCTACCTGAGGTTTTGTAGTCCGTCCACGCTTGCAAGTGCATGTTGATTAAATGTCTCAGCATGCAACTGGTATTCAAATTTCTGAGTTGTTTCCCTCGGCTAAAGGTCCTTCTGCACTTGTTACAGGTAACCTTTGCCTCATCAGTAGGATTTTGGACAAAGAAGTGCCACACTGCACTCTTCCTACTATGGTAAACATTTTCTGGCCTTGCACGCTATGCTAAGTTGACCGTCTGGTCAAGCTGTCCTGCAATTCTTTTAGTTTTTGTTCCATGTTTTAGGACAGCTACGGGCCTGCTAGATAACCGCTGCTGCGATGTCAATGCCTGCTGCAGATCCTTCTCCTTATCTGAACTATTGCCAACGTCACCCTCCTCCCCCAATGGATGCCAATCCTGTTCCAGAAATGGGTCATCCATCACCTCCTCTTCAAAGTCATCTGCACCTTACTCTTTACCTTCCTCTTTGTCACCGTGTAAAGTGGTATGGAATACGGGAAGGGGCACCTGGGTTTCATCAGGGTCAGATTCTGGCTCAATAGACTGCGAGGGCAATGTAGTGCTGTGGGTCAATGTACCAGCAGAATCATCTAGTAGTAGCTGTGCATAAGTGCAGTCCATGTAAGATTCATCTTGGACTGGGTAATTCAGGATTTGACTGGATAACCCAGGCATGGTATGTGAAAAGAGCGCCATAGAGTAATCTGCAGTGTGGGCTGCCGCATCCTTAACTTTTGGTGGGGGTGAAGGACACAAGGAAAGGTGTTTTTCCTGACCAGAACCCTGCAATGACAAATCCTTGCTTGCAGGTTTCGACCGTTCAGAAGAGGAGGCAATAGAGCTGGTGGCTGTTTCGGCAATGTACGCCAAAACCTGTTCATGATGCTCTGGCTTTAAAAGCAGTTTTCCTTCTCCAAGAAAAGGCAACCTAACAGGCCTTCTTAGGCCAGAGGATGACACAGGCTCAACACCTCCTGCCTTAGCTGCTATTGTGCTTTTACCAGAACCAGCCGTGCCCTCCCTGCCCACGTCTGCGGCCTGTTCCACCATACTTCCTCATGTTTGGGAAAATGTAACCAAAATACCAGCAGAGAGATGGTACTGTATGAGGAGCATCCAGCAGTGTAAGGTGTATTAAACAAATTAAATCAGCGTATATATTATGTTAGTCACAGACGCTCTCACAGTATGTATTGGACTGTAATCCAACAAGCAGATATACGGAACTGTTTGAAACATGGACACGACTCTAAAGTGTAGGTCTGGAAAAACGGACAAACTCCTCGTTTTTTTTTTCCCAGAGTCACAAACAGGTAGCTTCTATTTGTCCGTGCTAGGAGGCGGTACACGGTAGTGTGTGAGGAGCGTACACCGCTGTACGGTGTGTATGCAAAATTGTCAAGCTCCGTGTATTTGTATATGGACTGATACACGCCGTCTCTGTCTAGTTTTCACCGTAATCAAACAGCAGATATACAAAACTGTTTGAAAAGCAGACACGACTCTAAGGTGTAGGTCTGGAAAAACGGACAAACTCCTCGGCTTTTTCTTCCAGAATCACACACAGGTAGCTTCTATTTGTCCGTGATACCAGCTGGTACACAGTGGTGTGTGAGGAGCGTACACCGCTAGATGATGTGTGAAAAAATGAACGCTCAGTAACTCACCAGGACAAAATAATAAAAGTTGGAGTGCTTTGAAAAAAGCAGTTTGAACACAGCAATGCAGCTAGCAGGTAGCCTTAAAAGGCAGCCTAATCCCCACCAGCGCTGCTGCACACAACAAAAATCCTCCCCTTTCACTGCACACTAACTGCACAGTGAAAAGCGCTATCAGCAGAAGCAGTTTTTTTTTTTCTTCCCTGCCTAACACTCTCCCTGTTCAGAATCAGCAGCAGCACGGAATAGTTTGGTATATATACATATAAATATGGAGTCTGATGAACCAGATTGTGATATAAAGACATTATTATAATTATCATGGCGATATTTGGGTCGCACATTTTTTGTATATAATCAGACTGTATGTTATTAATGGGTAGTCCAACTTTCCATTTTGCTTATTCATTCAGTGTGCAAGATAGGCATATATTTGCTGCAAAATAGTTTTGTGGATAAATATGTATTTACACATTCTAATGAACTAGGTTATCTTGTAATAGGATTTTTTCCACACGTTTATGTGACATTCTGTATGTTTTCATGCTTGCATCTTGTTTTAAATTGTTTTTAGATATCTATATGTTTCATGTCATTATGGCAGCAGCTGTAGAAGGAGGAGCAATAAGGTGGTATGGTATAATTTCCCATGTCACATCTTTCTACTCACTGACCCGTCGAAGTGCTAGTAAGCACGAAACGGCCGTCGTCAGACATTGCTCACTCCTCCCTCCAGCCTCCCGGCCATGAAGTTTTAATGTGGATTGCTAAATAAAGTGGACATTTTCACCTGGATCGGTGAGTGCTATGCTATTCTTTCCTCTCATTGGATTCATACATTGTGTCTTCTGCACCAGCACCGGAGATCTTGGGGTTCAGCCTCTATGAGCAGTATGGACATGACAGCCTCACATCGGGAGTAGTATTGGCAGTGCCGAATTGCTTTTTCTTCACACGTTTAGGGAAAGTAATAAGTGTGCAAAAGCCACTGGGAAAGAACACATGGGTTGTACTTGCTCTGTCAGGCAATACACCGTTAATCTCACAGGAAAGTATAGCTTACACATGGGACAGAAACAGATAGCAAACTTACAGTCAGCGAGTACACGCAGCAAAACCTCTCCGGAGGAGCCGGAATTCTAATGGCACAGTGCCAGCCCTGAACGCATGCTGACACAGATCACTGATGTCCCACTGGCAGCTTATACAGTGCTAACCACACAAAACTTACATACAGAGTATCCACCCACACATACACCAAACAAAAGTGACACTAGCACACCCGCATGCTTCGCTGAAAGCCCTTTATGTGCTTGTCTCCACCCCAAACACTCACACCCAGTCGAATGGGGCGTCACCCGTGGGCTAATTCGGAGCTGCCACATCACCAGAGCAGCAAGTGTCAGAGCACCAAATCGAAGGTGCTACATCTTGGACATGCTCAGTAAGGTGATTTCTGGACTTAGACTTCAGAGAGTAGTGTGGCGCCCCTGAGGGTCAGTCGCCACAGAGGTACTGCACCTTCTCCTAAGGTGTAGTGCCCCACCGCCTAGGTAAATTGGGGGCTCCTTTCCATGCTCCAACACTCGCATCCCACACAACAGGGTAGTTCTGCACAACCACATTGCGGCTCAGTGCTTAGAGAGTAGCAGAGCACCTCTGGTGGTTCCCTGCATGGAACACTGGATGTGCTGGGAGGTGGGTGGAGTTGAGATTCATATAAAAAGTTGGGAAGGTTTAGAATTAGAGGGTCAGTGAGGAAGGAAGCCACTCGGGAGGAGTGGGGATCCCTAGAAGAAGGGATGGAGGAAGGAGTGCTGAAGCTGCCTCAGTGATCTGAGCCAGCTGGCACGGGAAAGGAACAGAAAGAGAAAGACGTAGAACTGAAACCTAAGCTTCCATAGGAAAGAGGAGTAGAGAGAACAGAGAGGAGTTGTGGGTTGGAAGAGGAACCCTGCCTAAAAGGTTCTCAGCGCAAGGGCGGGGCCCGGTCCCCAAGGTTGTATGGACACTTATGGTTCTGCAGCAGACACCGGTGGAGTAGTTGGCTGTAAATGCACTACCATCTAAGACTTGGGGCACAAGCAACTGAATAGAGAGCCAGGACTCCGGAGAAGGGAGTCCCCGATAGAGGCTACAGCTGTCTGCCATACGAGTAGAGTTGTTAGGAACATCTGACAGGAGGAACTCCAGAGTACCACGGTACTGGAGTTCTTCACACTAAAAGGCGCATTGGTGGAGTCATTCAGGAAAGGTACATGTTGGCGGAGTGTTGGAGAGGAGAATCCTGACTTGCCCGGGAGGTTGATTGAGTCTCTCCCCCAGAGGACACGGCATTGATGCGGGCACCAGTGGTTACCACGAACTGTGAGTAAAGCCTTGAAACTGCAAGCACTGGTGTCCTCCATTCCTTCTTGCGTCCGCCAGCACTGCTACATCCCCTGCGCTGGACACTACACCATCAAAGTGTCCCCACATCTACACTGCCCTGGGACAACAGCCCTGCCTGTGGAGGGTCATACCACCATTGCTGCATCACACCATCTGTCCCAGAGGATCTGTCTGCAGCGTCGGCTTAACACCTCTCTTGCCGAACATCACAGGTGGCGTCACAAACTATTCCATTCCACTTTAACTACATATACAAACCACCATTGATTTGGGCACCCAGGCCCACGGACCGGGTCACAGCCGCTGTGACACATCCCACTGACACCGGTACCTGACACCTGTTACCGAGTACCCCACTGCCCTGGGAGGGCGACCCAGTAGGGCTGTCTCTTTATACCACTGGTTACCATAGACTTTAGCTGGAGAGCCTGCAGTAACCACACGTATAACAGGAGCCTGAGCAAGATGCTGGGAGCAATGTCTGCGTTAAGCAGCAGACCTAGCAGCCGGGCCTGAAAGGGAGACCAGAGCACCTAACAGTGCCTGTGATACTTCCCACACAGCAGGGATCCAGGCCTCTAACAAACCCCTGTTTAAAATGGCTGGATTTTCACGCTCTAACACGGAAAGGATCTGGATATATTCTGCAGTGCCAATGAGTAAAAAAGCATGTGCTCTGGATTGCTCTTGAAGAAAATAGTCAGGATTAAGATGCAAAAAATATTATTCCTGGCCACTGATACCTGGGGCTATGTATATACGTTAAATATCTGTAATAGGCAGCAGCAGACAGTAATGGAATGGACCCTCTTGCTGTATGCAATGAAATCTGCCACACACAATGTCTGCCTGACTAGCACTGATATCTATATACCCACATACACTCCCTGCCTACCTAGCATTGTTATCTATATACCCGGTAATTAGTCCTCAGAAGGACTGTTGGTATAGATGGATTTGTGTATTCAATATGGTATACCTACACTAATTTATACACCACCAAATCTGTTCCTATTTCTGCAGCAACGCTCCATACACTGCCTAAGTCTGGAGCAGACTGTGATGACCATGGCGGCGCCAGGCCTGATATAAACCTGATGATGATGTGCAGCCAAACAATCACTGTAATGCCACCACCAACATGGCTGTGGCATTACAGTGTGTGGCAGATAATCTCTGCATGTTGATTGGCTCTGTAAAGAGCGCCCCCCAAGGAACTCCGTTTGCTGAGCATCTCCAGCAGTGCGAACACCGAGCACTTCCGAGCATGCTCGCTCATCACTAGTCATTATCCTGTTGCAAGACCAATGACCTGTGACCAGCGTCGGACTGGCCCACCGGAGAACCGGTGGATTCTCCGGTGGGCCCTGGCATCTGGTGGGCCCTGGCACCTGCTGGCATACAGGGCCAGCAGTTGCCAAGGGCCCCCGCTGCTCCAGGGGCCCCCAGCCAGTGGTGTGTCGCACACCATGCAGCTGCTATGGGGGCCCCTGCCAGCGGAGCAGCAGCGGGTGTCAGGAGGGAGGAGCCCCTGTCCCCGCTGCTAAAGAGAAATGAATATTCACTGCGAAGCAGTGAATATCATTTCAGGACTCCACCCCCAGAGGCCCCGCCCCCAGCCCAGTAAGCCGCTCTGCAGACTACAGCTGTAAATCAGGGCCGGCGCCGCCCTCAGTCCTCTCTGCTCCTGGCTCACAGCCAGTGCGCGATGACGTCACTACATCGCGCACCCGCTGTGTGTCTGGCAGAGGGGGCAGCTCCTGACACTGAAGCCGGGATCAGCGTGGGAGCGAGGAGGAGAGGTGAGTATTGTGGTTTGTTTTTTATATCTCTCTCGCTCTCTCTATCTGTCTCTCTCTCTCTCTATCTATCTCTATATCTCTATATATCTCTCTCTATCTCTCTTATATCTATCTATCTTTCTATCTCTATCTATTATCTATATCTATCTATCTCTATATCTATCTCTATCTATTATCTATATCTATCTATTTCTATATTTATCTCTATCTATCGCTCTATCTTTATATCTATCTTTCTATCTCTACATCTATCTCTATATCTATCTTACTCTATCTATCTCTATATCTATTATCTCTATATTTATTATCTATCTAGCTACCATATATATCTATCTATCTTTATCTATATATATCTCTATCTAATATCTATATCTGTCTATCTCTATACCTATCTATCTATTTATCTATCCGTTATCTATCTCTATATCTTTTCTCTGTATCTATCTATCTCTATATCTATTTCTCTTGCTATCTATCGCTCTATCTCTATATCTATCTTTATATCTATATCTATATCTATATATCTATCTCTATCTATCTCTATATCTATATCTATTTCTCTCTATATCTATCTCTATATCTCTCTCTATAGCTATCTATCTATATATCTCTATCTATCTCTATATCTATCTCTCTGTATATCTATCTATCGCTCTATCTCTATATCTATCTTTCTATCTCTATATCTATATATGTATCTATCTATCTTTCTCTATCTATTTATCTCTATATCTTTATTCTGTATCTATCTCTCTCTATATCTATATCTATCTATCTCTTTATATATCTATATCTATTTCTCTCTATATCTCTCTCTATATCTATCTATCTATTTATCTCTATCTCTATATCTATCTCTCTGTATATCTATCTATCTTTCTATCTCTATATCTATCTTTCTCTATCTATCTATCTATTTATCTCTATCTATTATCTATATCTATCTCTATCTATCTATCACTCTATCTCTATATCTATCTTTCTATCTCTACATCTATCTCTATATCTGTCTTTCTATCTATCTCTATATCTATATCTATCTATTATGTCTATCTATCTAGCTATCTCTATTATCTATATCTACCTATCTCTATATCTTTCTGTCTTACTCTATCTCTATATCTATCTGTTATCTCTATATTTATTATCTATCTTTATCTATCTATCTCTATCTATTATCTATATCCATATCTATCTCTCTATCTATTTATTGATCTCTGTATCTATCTCTCTCTATATCTATCTCTCTCTATATCTACCGCTCTCTCTATCTCTATCTATCTTTATATCTATATCTATCTCTATATCTATCTATTATCTCTATATCTATCTACCTATCTATATATCTGTTTCTCTCTATATCTATCTCTATATCTCTCTCTCTATAGCTATCTATATATTATCTCTATATCTATCTATCTATATATTATCTCTATATCTATCTATCTATCTATCTATCTATCTATCTATCTCTATATCTCTATATCTATCTGTTATCTCTATATCCATATCTATCTCTATATCCATATCTTTCTCTATATCTATCTATCTCTATATCTATCTTTCTATCTAACACCATATCTTTATATCTATCTCTATCTCTCTCTTTATCTATCTATCTATTGATCCATCCATCTATCTCTATATCTATCTCTATATCTATCTATTATATCTATCTATTATATCTATCTATTATCTCTATTATCTATATCTATCTATCCATCTATCTAGCTATCTCTATCTATCTCTATATCTCTCTATATCTATCTTTCTAACTCTATATCTATCTATCTCTATACATATCTCTATATCTAGCTATTATCTCTATATATATCTCTATATCTATCTTTCTATATCTATCTGTCTCTATATCTATCTATCTCTATATCTATTATCTCTATATCTATCTATCTCTATATATATCTCTATATCTATTTTTATTTATAGCCATCTATCTATATATATTTATCTCTATATCTATCTATATATGTCTATATTATTATTATTATTATATCTGTATATCTCTGTCTATTATCTATCTCTATCTATTATCTATCTCTATCTATATATCTCTATATCTTTCTATCTATAGCTATCTATCTATCCATTATCTATTTTCTATCTATCTCTATATCTATCTACCTATCGATCTATCTATCTATATTTCTTTCTATATCTATCTTTATATCTATCTCTATCTATCTCTATGAATCTTTCTATCTATATCTATCCATTATCTACTTTCTATCCATTATCTACTATCTATCTCTATATCTATCTATTTCTACATCTATCTTTCTATCTATATCTATCTAACTCTATATATCTATATATCTATATAGCATTATACCCTATGAGGGGGCAGCATTATACCCTATGAGGAGGCAGCATTATACCCTATGAGGAGGCAGCATTATACCCTATGAGGAGGGCAGCATTATTCCCTATGAGGGGGTGCATTATTCCCTATGAGGGGGGTGTATTATACCCTATGAGGGGGGCAGTATTATACCCTATGAGGGGGGCAGTATTATACCCTATGAGGGGGCAGCATTATACCCTATGAGGGGGTGCATTATTCCCTATGAGGGGGTGCATTATTCCCTATGAGGGGGGCAGTATTATACCCTATGAGGGGGGCAGTATTATACCCTATGAGGGGGGCAGTATTATACCCTATGAGGGGGTGTATTATACCCTATGAGGGGGTGCATTATACCCTATGAGGGGGGCAGTATTATACCCTATGAGGGGGCAGCATTATACCCTATGAGGGGGTGCATTATTCCCTATGAGGGGGTGCATTATTCCCTATGAGGGGGGCAGTATTATACCCTATGAGGGCAGTATTATACCCTATGAGGGGGGCAGTATTATACCCTATGAGGGGGTGTATTATACCCTATGAGGGGGTGCATTATACCCTATGAGGGGGTGCATTATTCCCTATGAGGGGGGCAGTATTATACCCTATGAGGGGGTGCATTATACCCTATGAGGGGGTGCATTATACCCTATCATTATACCCTATGAGGGGGGCAGTATTATATTCTATGAGATGGCTGCATTATATTCTATGAGATGGCTGCATTATATTCTATGAGGGGTCTACATTATATTCTATGAGGGGGCTGCTTTATATTCTATGAGGGGGCTACCCCAACTCCTGCTACATAATTAAGACATGTACAACCTTATATTATACCCGGATATTAGTGTGTTTTACCGCACAATTGGTGGTCTGGTATTTAACTCTATGCAGCTACATAGTGGGCCCCAAGAATGATTTTCTCTGGTGGGCCCAAGGTGTTCCAGTCCGACGCTGCCTGTGACTGAGACCAAGCTTTCTGACACTGGGCAGCACATTTCACTGTAAAATCCCTTGATAGTCTTGAGATTTCATTGTAGCCTGCACAGATTCTAGAAACCCTGTGTCAGATGCAGCAAAGCTGCCCCAGAACATAACAGAGCCTCCTTCATGTTTCACAATAGGGACAGTGTTCATTTCTTGATACGCTTCATTTTTCCATCTGTGAACATATCGCTAATGTGCTTTGCCAAAATGTTCAATTTTTGTCTCATCTGTCCATAGGACATTCTCCCAGAAGCTTTATGGCTTGTCAACAAGTAGTTTGGCAAATTCCTGTCTAGCTTTTTTAATGATTTTTTTTTCACAATGTTGTCCTCCTTGGTCGTCTCCCATGAAGTCCACTTTGGCTCATACATTGACGGATGGTGTGATCCGGCACTAATGTTCCTTGATCTTGAAGTTCACCATTAATCTGTTTAGAAGATTTTCTGAGCTCTTTTGTTACCATTCCTATTATCCGTCTTTTTGATTGATGTCTACAATCCAATGGAGCTTAAATTTCTGAATAATATGTGCAAATGTAGTCACAGGAACATCAAGCTGCTTGGAGATGGTCTTATAACTTTTACCTTTAACATGTTTCTCTATAATTTTATTTCTAATCTCCTGAGACAACTCTTTCCTTCACTTCCTCTGGTCCATGTTGAGTGTGATACACACCATGTCACCAAATAACAGTGAGTATCTGTCGCCCTATATACAGGCCACTCACTGATTGCAAGACTGTAGACACCTGTGATGCTAATTAGTGGACACACCTTGATTTAACACTCTTTTTTTACATTATTTTCAGGGTTACCATCATTTCTGTCCAGGCCTATTTCGTGAGGTTTATTTTAAAAAAATTCTGTGGAAGCATGATTGAAAAGCAATGTCTGACTTTCATTTGTTCATTTTTATAGATTTTTTATTTATTATTACTTTTGTCAGATTCAAGTTATTTCTGTGACCTTTGTGGGTTTTTCTATCATTAAACGAGAGGTACCAACAATTTTGACCACGTGTGTATGTACAGTTGTACTCAAAAGTTTACATACCCCGGCAGAATGTTTGATTTCTTAGCCTTTTTCTTGTGGTGACACCGACTTCCTAATAAATCCTCTTGCCAGATTCTCCCTGATGTACTGATACATGGCCTCTGTCTCTGAGAGAGAGAGGGGATAAACTCGACCCCGGGGAGGCTCAGCACCAGGCAAGAGGTCAATAGGACAGTCATAGGGGTGGTGCGGAGGAAGTGTCTCCGCCGCCTTCTTGGAGAACACAAAAGAGTACAGCCAACAGCACACAGACTTGTAGAATGCACGCTCCAAGGATCCCAGGACCAAACAGGATCAACAGCATAAAGAGAACATGAAGGAGGAGCAGTATCCGTTCCAGGTGAAGAAATTCCAGCTTTATTCTGCCATCAATAGATACAACGTTTCGACCAGAACCTAGTCTTTATCAAGTACTTAATAAAGACCAGGTTCTGGTTGAAACATTGTATCTATTGATGGCAGAGGAAAGCTAGAATTTCTTCACCTGGAACGGATACTGCTCCTCCTTCATGTTCTCTTCTTGGAGAACACGTCTTCTTGGAGAGCACGTCGCCCCCGGAAGAAGCTTTTTGCGAAACGCGCGTTGGGGTGGAGTAGGCTGCAGCGCCCACCGCTACTTTTGTCCACAGCATTTAGGTAATGTCATTTATGGCTTATTCATCCACATATGGTTCACTGGGCAACTAGTTATTATTTTTTTCATTGGTATAGGGACTTAGACTTAGATGTCATGTTTTCCGTTGTACCTCATTTATTTTGGTTATACACCTTCATTGGTATAGGGATTTAAACTCAGCTGTTATGTTGCTGCTGCACTTTATTTATTTAACACATGGGCCCTATTTATTACTTTTTGAGGATGTATGGAGTTAATTATGACTCTTTAAATGCTTTGCATATCTGACTTTATTACCTATATATGCCTCATGTTTCATTGTCTTTGTTAGGGCATATGAGCGCCTCCTACTGGGCATTTTCTCTATTTTTTATTTATTTTTATGTGTAATTAATAAATATGTCATTTTAATATATTCTCTGGATCTCTTCATTTTTTCGGCAAATAATATTATTATGTAAGTCCGGAATTTTTTCAATTATATACTGTTGACAGTGTTTGGGGAGAGAGGAAAGATCTGTGGGAATCTCAGTGGAAGCAACCTGAACGCACTCCCTCTAACATCTACCCTCACAGGATTTAATCCAACTGAGAATTCTCCCCGAGGACCACTCTATACGGGGAGAATGGTAATGATAAAGTAACCAGGGTACCCCTAAAAGGACCTGATCGATACCCTCGGACATGACGAGGAGGGATAATGTTTTCTGATGGGGTGGCCTGGTGGTTGATCTGTGATGGTAGAGACACGCCGTTCACCACTCAGATTGTGGCTGGCTTAGATAGCATAAAAAGGGGTATTGCATGTCGATGAGCAAAGGCAGACAACATAAAATTGCCCTCCTCTCCGGAGTCCATGCAAACCTCCACCGCAAGAGTGGATGAAGCAAACTCAAGCGTCCCCTTAAAGGACAGCTTGGAGGAAAACGCCGCTGAGTCTAGTGAGCCTCCTTCAATGAACACTAGACGAGAGTGTTTCCCCGATCACTGTGGGGAAACACCTGTTGGCAAGGTGACCAGACTGCTGGCAAACATGACAGACCATGGGTGCTCGAGCGGACCGGGACCTAGATCCCACTCAAGAGACCCCCATGACCGCTTGAGGCTCAGATGCCCGATCGAGAGATTCCAGAGGTTTGGCAAAACTAGGTGCCAACCTAAAACTCTGCCTACACTAGGACTGCTCCAACCTTCGCTCCGAGAAACGAAGGTCTATACGGGTGGAGACAGTGATAAGCTCCCCCAGTGTGGTGGGAACCTCCCTGATGGCCAGGGCGTCCTTCACATTGTCAGCCAGACCTCTCCAGAACACCGGAACCAGGGTCTTGTCTGACCACTCCAGCTCTGAAGCCAGAGTCCAGAACTGGATGGCATAATGGCTGACCAAAGATGAGCCTTGTGATAATGCCAGCAGTTGGAGCGCTGTATCATGAGTGACTCACAGTCCCAAGAAGACCTGCTTCAGAGTGACCAAGAACTGCAAGGTACTCTGCACCACATGATCACCATGCTCCCACAGCAGTGTGGCCCACTCCAAAGCCCTGCCCAACAAGAGGGAAATGACAAATCCCACATTAGCCCGCACGGTGGGGAATCATGCAGCCAGCAGCTCTAGCTGTATAGCATTGAGATTAACGGGCCCGGTACCGAGTACCACGCTAGTCCTGGCGGGCGCTCCACTCTGATATCTTAGGTTTTCAGTTCAGCACTAAAGAATAAAAGGTAGCACTGTATGCCGATGTTTTCATAGGTAAGAGAGTTGTTGGAATTGTTAATATCTTCAATTGAAAATGTTTGGAAATTTGTCTCGCTTAATAATCAATTGGAACAAATCTGTACTTACACCTGTAGATGCACTTTCAGTTTCCCCAGTTATATCTAGTAGTGCTGTACAGTGTGTAGATAAATTCAATTACCTGTAAATAATAATCTATCATGGAACATATCAAATTCTACATTTCTGAATGTGCAACCATGATATTTATGGTAAACGGCAGGATAAACTGTATAAAAATGAAATTGATGTCCGAACTGCTAAATCTATTGCTTAGTGCCCCAGAGTATCTTCCATTAAAAAGTCTTTATCATATTAGTGTCTTCTTTTAAGGATCTAATCTGGAAAAAGGGCTGACCAAGAATTAAGTAATATCTGATGGTGGTCTGATTGTGCAAAATCCCAGGATATGCTTCTTAATATGCCCCTGCTAACACTAGTGGGCTGAGAGGAGGCAATGTCAGACAGATCTATTGATAGTGTAAAGTTGTGCTCAAAAGGTGACGTACCCCGACAGAATTTTTGCTTTCTTGGCCCTTTTTTCAGAGCATATGAATGATAACACCAATCCTTTTTCTCCACTCATGGTTAGTGGTTGGGTGAAGCCATTTATTGTCAAACTACTGTGTTTTCTCTTTTTAAATCATAATGACAACCCAAAACATCCAAATTACCCTTGCTCAAAAGATCACATACCTCATTTCATAATACCATGTATTGCTCCCTCTAACATCAATGACAGCTTTAAGTATTTTGTGGTAGTTGAGGATGAGGTTCTTTATTTCTCAGATGATAAAGCTGCCCACTCATCCTGTCAAAAGCCTCCAGTTCTTGTAAATTCCTGGGCTGTCTAGCATGAACTCCATTGTGGAGATCGCCCCACAGTGGCTCAATGATATTTAGGTCAAGAGACTGAGATGACCACTCCAGAATCTTCACTTTTTCCTGCTGCAGACAATGACAGGTCAACTTGGCCTTGTGTTTGGGATCGTTGTCGTGTCCAAGTACGCAGCTTCCAGGCCAATAATTGTAAATTTGCCTCCAATATTTGCTGATAACATGCGGCATTCATCTTTTATTCAATTTTGACCAAGTTTCCTGTGATTTTATAGCTCACACATCCCCAAAATATTTGCAATCCACATCCATTCTTAACAGAAGGAATTGTGTTCCTTTCAGCCTAGGCCTTGTTGACCTCTCTCCAAATGTAAAATTTATTGTTGTGGCCAAAAAGTTCAATTTTGGTCTCATTACTCAAAATTACCTAGTTCCAGAAGTTTTGAGGCTTGCCTCTGTGCTGTAGGTGAGATACTTTGAGGCATTTGCGCAGTAATGGCTTTCTTCTGGCGACTCGACCATGCAGCCCATTTTCCTTCAAGTGGCTCGTTATTGTACATCTTGAAACAGCCACACTGCTAGTTTTCAGAAAGTCCAGTATTTCAGCTGATGTTATTTGTGGGTTTCTCTTTGCATCCCAAATAATTTTCCTGGAAGTTGTGGATGAAATTGTCATGATCTAGGTCGGGTTTTGAAACCTGCTCTTTCTCTCCTGGTCTGGTCATGTCAGGAGTTAACTTTTCTCTGCCTTGTTCTGGTGCGTGGTCAGCTATTTCTCTCTACTGAATCCTGCAGGCAGTGTCAGTTATAGTTTCTGCCTATGGCGTGAGTAGCTGACTCCTGTATCTGTTTGTTCCCCACACCACTTCCCAACTCAGTGTTTCCCCTTCATGTTTTGACTCCCTGGTTCTTGACTCGGCTTGGACCCTGATCTGCTTCTTGTCTTTTGTCTTTGTTATTTCCACTCCTGACTGGCTCTTACCTTTTGGCTTGCTTCTGACTCTATGTCTGCTTATTCCCTCTGTACTGTGTTACAGTCTAATTCTGACCTGGCTTGCATAACCATTCTGATGCCACCTGGTGGTTGCCTTGCTGCTGCACTGCAGATCTACTTTGGTAGTGTGCAGTCCTTCCTCCACTCCATTGCCACCTAGTGGAGATTGCATCTACCTGCATAGCAGCAGCGTGACAGAAATTTTTGTTGGTCTACCTGACCATGGTTTTGTTTTACAGAGCCCTTGATTTTCCATTTGTTAATCAGTTTGAACGCTGCTGACTGGCAGTATCAATTCCATGGATATCTTTTTGTATCCCTTTCCTGTTTTATACAATTCAACTACCTTTGCCCATTGATCCATTGACAATTCTTTTACTTTCCCCATGACTCACAATCCAGAAACAACAGTGGCTGGATAAAAGATGCAAGAGTCTGTCTGGATCTCAGAAACTCACTCAACTTTTATGCACATACTGATTACAAGCAAACAGGTAACAGTTTAGGATGTTACCTTTAGCATCCATTCAAGCTCATTTGTATCAACTTCTGTGCATGTTATCAGGCCAAAATCACCAGGATATATGAACTTTTGATCAAGGTAATTTGGATGTTTTTGGGTTGTCGTTATGATTTAAAAAGAGAAAACACAGTAGTTATAAAATAAATGGCTTCACCCAACCACTAACCATGAGTGGAGAAAAAGTTTTGGTGCTATCATTCACATTCTCTGAAAAAGGCCAAGAAAGCAAAAATTCTGCCGGGGTATGTAAACTTTTGAGCACAACTGTACTGAGACATATTGTGGGTGAGGGATCCCTGATATCTGCATTAGAAGACAGTATATAATGTAATACCTGGAACCACTACCAACATTAACTAAGATGCATAAAATATGTAACAAAATTTAAATCTTTCATAGCTGATGGTTGTAATGATTTCATTCCAATCTTGGATAACTGTTTGTCTTTGAGACTTCACTTCTCTCCAGGAGTATGAAGCCGGCAAACAGCGGCCATCACCAGGGTTTGTCAGTTGATGTCTTCCAATGGTTTCAAGACTTAGGAGGAATGGCTGGTTGAACTCTTTTTATCTCATCGGCCTTTTTGCCAATAACTTTAACTCAGACATTCATATAATACTCAGAGTCAAATATTATGCCTGTACATTGCTAAATTAGCTTTGGTACATAGGATGGGTACAGGGGGTTCAGGGGGAGCACATCTGGTCTTATTTCTTTTGTATATAAAGCTTCATTACAAAATTATTTTACAAAGTTCCTTATCCAGGTCCTAGATAAATGGGAAAGGGACTTAAGCCCCCGTTACACACCGCGATATCGCTAGCAATATCGCTGTAAAGTCACCGATTTTGTGACGTTGCAGTGATATTGCTAGCGATATCGCTGCATGTGATACTTACCTCCGACCGGCTCCACCGCTGCTCATCATTGGTCGCGCGAGAAGCTCCTGGATTATTTCTCGTTGGGCGCTTCCTGCTGGGCTTCCTGTGGTGCTGACGAGCGACGCTTGGATGCGGGCGGGAGGACGTCAGCATCGCCTCGTCTGACAGGTAAGTAGCGACCCCTGACCCCAGCGATGTTGCTGGTGAGATCTACCTGTGTGGCAGCTCACTAGCGACCACCTAGCGATGCACCAGCTATCCATATCATTGTCAGGATCGCTGGTGCATCGCTAAGTGTAACGGTACCCTTAGGCTCAAAACAAATAGTAGGCAAAGTATCCTAGACATGGTGTCCAAATCATCTCTAAAGGTACTGTCACACTTAGCGATGTACCAGCGATCCCGACCAGTGATATGACGCGGTCAGGATCGCTGGTACATCGCTAAGTGGTCGCTAGTGAGCTGCCACACAGGCAGATCTCACCAGCGACATCGCTGGGGACGGGGGTCGCTACTTACCTGTCACACCAGGCGATCCTGCGTCCTCCCGCCCGGCTCCACGCGTCACTCGTCGTCACAGCAGGAAGCGCCGCAGGAAGCTGACGACGAGAAACGGCCCAGGACGTTCTCGCGCGATCAGTGATAACCAGCGGGGGAGCCGGTCGTAGGTAAGTATCAGACACAGCGATATTGCTAGCGATATCGCTTAGTGTGACAGGCCCTTTAGTGAGAGAAAAAGACTCTCACAACTATACCTCATTCACAGGAATACAATAGACTCCTTGGACTCTATTCAAGGTCGGCTAACAGATAATATTTATATATATTGGACATGTACACACCTAAATTACTGTTGGAATGAGGTTGTAGATAATATAAACTCTGCAAATATTGTTTCAGTACCAGGAGACCCAGTTATGTGCGTATTGGGTTATATGGATGAACTGTTAACCGAGGAATCTGGAGAAGTAGCCAAAGGGAGACTGCTCTACGTGGCTAGGAAGTTGCTCAACATTAACTTTTCAGATGTTCCCCCATCTAGAAGAGAATATAGCATTAGGTAATGTCATGCTTTCATTAGGAAACGGAATATAACTCAAGAGATGAACTCCACTTACATTAGTAAAGTTATGGGGTCCATGGCTGGGCACCCCTGGTCTTGCTCCTCTCACTCTTCCTCAAGAATACTCATTGGGTTTCTCTTTGAGGACATAGTAATTGAAACAGATTGGAGTTACACCGGATAGTGTTAGGAGGGATTGGCGCAGTCTTCTGTGGAACTTGATATCCAGCTAAGAATGGAAACAGTGATAAAAACCAACAATAACAAGTGATGCATAGTAATCTTTACACTCTATTGTGTTCTTTTATTCATGGTGTAAGCAATGAGTGGTATGTTCAGTGACAGTCTGTATTCATTTGTGCATGTCTGCTCATGTTAAGGGGCGGAGAGGTGTCCTTATGCTGCACTTACCAATGTGAACAGGAGCCAGGAAGACAACGTTTTGTTTGTTACTTCTTTTTATAAATGTTGTACTTTGCTTTTTTTGTTAAAATAAAGATTAAATAAAAAATCTGTATAACAGCCTCGGCTTCATCACCACAAAAATACTTGGTTATGTCCTTGCGAGCTCCTTTGGCTTAGTACTTCGATTCCAGTAATGTCAGTGTATTCAGTTCATTATTTTCGTTGTAGGAATCGATATCTGGTGGAGTTTTTATATTACGGCAATTATTGTGACGTCACACATGGACTGGGCTGTAAGTCCTCCATCCGTTGTGAAATCATAAGTGGGACATTTGGAGGCTGCATGAGCCTCTAATTCTGCTTATTTTGCTTTATATTGTACTTTATAAAACCATTCTAATCATTCTGGTTTTTTTATTAAAATCATTTGTACCCTTTTATTGTCACCCTGTGTTCCTCATTTTTTGAGTAATTTTACATTTCTCTTTTCAAATTGAGTGTCCGGGAAAAGCTGCCAACACCAACAATATTGGCTTGAAATGTTAAGCTTATGCTTTTTGGTTTGCGTGACTGACAGAAACCCTCTACAGGTATGCCAGAGACTGAACAACTTAACTAATGTGACATCTACAGTACATCTCCTATTTCTTTGCATTTTTTTGCATTCATTTATTGGTTGTATGGTGGTTTGGTTACCCCCTGAAAGTCCTAGTTATAGTCATCGTATGATTGTTTTAGAGAATAGAGATTCACAATAGTTTGAGCTTACAGGCAGGTTATAAAAAAATAATGTGCTCTGGTTTTCTAACATTAACATTTCCGATATCAACGACTTATTTGATGAAGCTACTATAATGTCTCCAATAGACAGCACACACAGACATGATGGGTTACTGCTTTATTGTCTCTATCAGATTCAGAAGTAGCAAGGAACACATTGTACAGAAGTATTAAGCAGTGTAGGTGTGCATTCAGCACTCACTTAAAGTATAACACTAACAAGGAAACAACAGCTCAAAGGACATTATACAACAGCACTCAGTAGGTAAGCTATGAATGTATCTCTGCTGTAAATAAGAACAATCACTAGAAAGCAGAAGCAGCATGTAGTACATTATACAAGAGTACTGAGCCATGTAGCTGTTTATCCAGTTCTGAGATGAAATAAAGCAATCACTAGCAAGCAATGCAGTCTATAGCTCTGTCTACTTTCTTGCTATTACTGACAGCTGTTGATGATTTCTTGTCAAAAGCACCTTTAGAAATATATTTACTTAGAAAATTGGTGACCTGTTCAATACTTATTTCATTCACTGTATCACATCCTGAAATGTTTGCCATGTCAGCACATTAGCGGTAATGTTGCACACTTATAGAAAGCTAGGGGAATGTCTGCTAGAGAAAATGCAGAAAGGAAGAGGAATGCAGGGCAGGTCAGACAGGTGCTGGTGGTTAGGACTTCAAATCAGGGATAGTTGAGCAGGGTTTTACTTGACACTTAAATTTGAACACCCAAACTACTAAAATCATTTGTTATGGGTTTGCAATAAAATAAAACTTTTTTAATTGTTTTTAGTAGATTTAAAAGAAATATACAAACATGAATGTGATGTGGTGTGTGACAGAGCAGGCACGGACAGCAGGCCAATGAACAATCCAAACACTTTTATTGAGACTGGGCGAATATAACCTCAAACGTAGATATAGTTCCTTAGAATATGCATCGAAGGTGGCCACACAAAGAGGGACAAATCTGGGGGTGCCACCCAGTAATCCAACGCCAAGAAATATCCATCAACAATCTTTAGATTCAGTCCTCAAATCCATCAGGTGGGTGAGACATCACAATTCCACATGGCAAAAGAACTCCAGTCTCCATACATGGTAGAGGATCTATCCGCAGTTTCAGATCCTCACCCTAATTAACTGAAAATGTGGCTTATTGTCCTACCTCTCTTGGGATCAGTCCCCTTGCTGGGCAGATACTAACACCCACCCCCTTAAACATAGCTCCAAGGATTAAGAATGTTCCACAACCCAGTCTCCAGCCTGTCTGCAGGTTTGTGTATTGGAGATTCCTCCTGCAGAGAGGAACAAAGACACACATGACCCCACCAGATACAAGACAAGGAATGCTAATGTAGGCCTGATTACAGTATAATCCATGTGTACAGGCTAGGGGTGACTCTCTGTTACAATGAACAAATATATATCCCAAAGAAAACATATTCGATAGCGCATCTTCATGGTTTTTTTTAACTGTAATTTTCTGTTGATACACGATTTCCTAACTAATAACATTACTTTCATATAAATCTAAATGCATGCAACAAACATGAATAATAAATTACCATAAAATCTTAATTCTTAATTAAATCTTAATCCCGGGTAATTGTAATGCATAGCCTTCCCCATATTCACTTGTACTGAGATTGTTTCTGAATTTGATTTCTTTTTCTGCCTTTTTCACCCTCCATAAAGATATTATAACATTTAGGTAAAAATATGCAGCTCAGTATGGCTCCCACTGAAGCCAGTATAGCAAATATTTCCACAGTGACCTTGTGTTTCCCGATACTGCTCAGATATGCCGGGATGGCACAGATCCAGACGCTGCAGAACACCAGCATGCTGAAGGTGATATACTTGGCTTCATTGTAAGTATCAGGTAATGTCCTCACCATGAAAGCCAGGACAAAACTCACAGCTGCCAGGAGCCCCATGTAACCCAGCATAAAGTAAAAGTCCAGGAGAGAACCTGCATTACACTGAATGATGATCTTCCCTGGATAATCCAGATTAAACTCTTGATATGGAGGAGAAACTGATAACCAGATCACAGCATTCCCAATCTGAATAGAGGAACAAACCAGCACTACGGAGTAAGGAAGCTGAACTCCCACACACTTTCTCCAGGGGCTGTCCGGTCTGGTGGCCTTGAATGCTATGCAGACTATGATGGTCTTCGCGAGGATAGAAGACTCTGCAACTGTGAAGAAAATCCCAAAGAAGACTCGGCGCAGCACACAAGTGATATCCAAAGGGCAACCGATGAAAAGAAACACACAGAGCACGCTGAACATGAGAGAGATCAGTAGGATGAAGCTTAAGTTCCGGTTATTGGCCCTGACAATTGGAGATTTCCAGAATAATGAGAATATTCCAATCATCAGTAGAGTTATAAAGGAGAGTAATATGGAGATGATGGAAAAGACCGAAGCAAGAACATCAGTCTCATAAGACACAAACTCATGATCTCTGGCAACACATTTGTTTTTTCCCTTATTTGGCCATTCATGATCAGGACATCTCTGGCAATTTTCACTTCCTACAAAATAAAATTGAGCACAAATTAACATTATGTTTTGTATGTGTGAGATTAACGTTATATGACAAAACTCATTTGTACATTCATCCACAAAAACAGATTTCGTTAATGACAAGTCTTTGTACAGTGATCCTATATTATCAGGATATAATTAGGACTAGTGATGGGTGAGCACTAAAGTGCTCCAGTGCTCGTTGCTTGGGTAGAGCAAATTGAAATGCTCAGGTGCTCGACCCGAGCAACGAGCCCGACGTAAGTCTATGGGAAACATGAGAATATTTCGACAGCCCCACCGGGGTCTTTTAAGGGTCTATAAATGTTTGTGACCAATGGGAACAGTACTCAAATGACATGAGAACATCATGGGGAAGACCCCTGGAAGCATTTCTGACTCCCAGGTCACTGCTGTGAACAGATTCTTAAGCCACTTTTACAGGCGCACAATAAAACATACAAAAACTAAACCAAAATGGATTTTCCTGGGAAATATGTTAAGGAACATCCTTTCCAGGGTAATGACTTGTATATAAGGCAAAATAAATTTCCAAAAACAAAAATGCTTCTCCACACCTTTGGCTATGTTCACACGTAGCATTTTTGATGCATTTTTGAACTTTAGCATTGCCTTCAACCAAGACAAATGCATTCACTGGGAAATGTCATTTTAACATTTTACAACCATATCTGGCCATGTGAGTGACACATCATCAGACACATCCTGTTTCATTTATGAAGGAGCAACTCTGAAAGTCACACAGTCTATTTTTATAGTGCCATCAGGCAGCATTAATATTCTTAAAGGGCCAGCAGTCTGCCCTCACAATTCTTAGAGAGTCATCAGCCAGCTAGGCTTTGTTTTTCACATTATTTAACAGTGGATTTCCTATACTGTTATTGCGTATGCAGTGAATGGCAGGGCTGGCCAAAATTTGGATGCACCCCAATACCCCTTTGAAGAGATGTACAGGAGGGCCTCCTGAAAACAATCTTCCCATTATTAGAAAATGGGTCTCCCATACTGTTTGCCTATACAGTGAATGGAAGGGCTGCCAAAAAGTTGGAGGCACGCCAATGCCCCTTTGAAGATACATAGAGGAGGGCCTCGTGATAAAATGTTCCAATTATTAGGAAGTGGGCCTCCCATTGTGTTTGCCTATACAGTGGATGCAAGGGCTGCCAGAAATTTGGAGGCACTCCAATGCCCCTTGGAAGAGACGTGGAGGCGTGCCTCATAAAAAAGATTCCCATTAGAAAGCAGTGGGTCTCCTATACTTGTTGTGCCCATGCACTAAGTGTATGGGGTGACAAACATTTACCCCTGGGGCATATACAGGAACATAAAGTATAACAATTATTTTTACGGGCATCATAAACACCCTTTAGAAAAATTATGTGGGTGTTGCATAATGGACCACAGTCACCCTGGTGATATGGTGGTGGAGGATGAGGAGAAGAAGAACAACAGCAAATATCCAAAATCAGGAAGCGTATACCCTTGTGTGGGTGAGAAGTGGTGCATGGGAATAGACCTCCCAAAAAAAGACACTGAGCCTATGTTAGGCTGCTATCATTCGGTGGTGTTCAGAAGTCTGGCCCAATCCAGCCCTTGTTCATTTTACTAAAGCCCCCATTACACATAGCGATATCGCTAGCAATATCGCTGTAACGTCACTGATTTTGTGATGTAGCAGCGATATTGCTATGTCTGATACTTACCTCCGACCGGCTCCCCCGCTGCTCACCGCTGGACGCGCGAGAACGTCCTGGACCATTTCTCGTTGTCAGCTTCCTGCTGGGCTTCCTGTGGCGCCGACGAGCGATGCGTGGATGCGGGCGGGAGGACGTCAGGATCGCCGCGTCTGACAGGTAAGTAGCGACCCCTGTCCCCTGCTATGTCGCTAGTGAGATCTGCCTGTGTGGCAGCTCACTAGCGACCACTTAGCGATGCACCAGCAATCCATATCGTTGTCGGGATTGCTGGTGCATCGCTAAGTGTAATGGTACCCTAAGAGTCAGCCTGTCAGCATTTACAGTTGACAGGCGGATGTGCTTATCAGTTATAATTCCACCAGTGGCGATAAAAACCCGCTCTTTCAAAACGCTAGTGGCAGGGCAGGCCAGGACATCCGAGGCATAAAGAGCCAATTCATGCCATGTGTCCAGAGTGGATACCCAATCATTATAAGGCACAGAGGAATCACGGAGGATGTTGGTACAGTCAGCAAGGTACTCCCTCAGCATCTTCCCATACTTTGCACTCCTTGTAAGAGTACCCCGCGCCTCAGGGCCTGTGTGATGGGAGGGTCTGAGAAAACTCTCCCAGAACTTTGACAGTGTTCCACT
Source organism: Dendrobates tinctorius (assembly GCF_039654945.1). Classification (NCBI taxonomy): domain Eukaryota; kingdom Metazoa; phylum Chordata; class Amphibia; order Anura; family Dendrobatidae; genus Dendrobates; species Dendrobates tinctorius. The sequence goes on along the minus strand of NW_027361763.1, from coordinate 26,520,584 downwards.
GCCTCTGCTTGATTGGAGTTGTGTTTTTCTGACCTGTACTCCTTGGTTGTCCAGCGAACTCTGAACTCTGCCGCCAGTGTTTTCAGATGGGAATTTTTTTTTTTAATAATTCCGCAACAAGGGCCCTCTGGTATTGCCCCATTTTAGTAGACCTGTCTGTTTCAGGAATAAGAGATAGAAAGATCTTTTTGTTGCGTGGGTCTAGAATTGTCACCAACCAGTATTGGCTGTCACCCAAAATTTTGAGATCGCGAGGTTTCACGGGAAAGGCAGCATAACAAACTCATCCATGCGCGTGAAACTGCTAACAGGCAAGACTTCCATGTCCTCACCAAAAGGATGACTGACCATGCTCTCCTCACTATCCTCAGGCCACCCACACTGAACAGACAGTATGACAGTTGTGCAGGTAGTACCGTCTATAGTGCATTAAATTAGCTCCTGTTCCTCCTCCTCTTCCTCATTGTCACCCAATCCACATTGGGATGTGAAGAGGCTGAGCTATTTGTAATCACCCTCTATGGTTCCTTGCTCCATCTCATTGTGCTCCGCCTGCAATGCATAATCTCTGATTGTGAGCAGAGAGCATTTCAGAAGACATTCTGCTATGGTGACGCTAATTATGGCATCATCGCCTCTCACAATTTTGGTGGAGTCTTCAAAGTTTTGTACGATGGCACATATGTCTGACATCCATGTTCACTTCTGAGGTCTTATGTGTGGAGTCTGAAATAAATACCAACGGCCTTGTTGATGCTGGTAGTCAACAACTGCCCTATTCTGCTCACAAATCCTTCCCAACATTTGCAGTGTAGAGTTCCAATGCGTGGGGACATCACACAACAGTAGGTGTGCCGGAAGCTGCAAACACTGCTGAAGCACGGCAAGGGCAGCGGAAGATGTAGCTGACTTTCCAAAATGGGCACACAGGCAGTGCACTTTGACAAGCAGATCCAGCAGCTCCAGGTAGCTATTGAGAAAACACTGAACCATGAGGTTAAGCACATGGGCCAAGCATTGTACGTGTGTGAGCTTGCCTCACCTCAGAGCCGACACCAGGTTCAGGCCATTGTCACACATGACCATGTCTGGCTGTAGGTTTAGTGGTGTCAGCCACAGATCTGCCTGCTCTTTCAGAGCTGTCCACAGCTCTTTAGCATTGTGCAGTTTGTCACCTAAGCATATAAGGCTACTTTCACACATCAGGTTTTCGGCGTCAGGCGCGATCCGGCGTCGTGCCGGAACGCCGGATCCGGCAAATGTTTTGTAAAACCTGAAGTGCCGGATCTGGTTTTCTGCCGGATCCGTCTTGTTCTTGACAGACAAAACCGGATCCGTCTCATCCGGTTCATCCGTTTTTCTATCCGTTTTTCGACGGATTACGCCGGATCCGGTTTTTAAAATTGACCCTTGTGGCCTTCCGAACGGGATTGGCTACTGGAAAACTAGATATAGCATGTTCCTACAGCCCTTCTTTGACAGGTTGTAGAGAAGAAAGTGCAGGTTGGAGAGAAGAGCAAGTTACTGGCGAAGATGGATGTTGTCATTGGAAATATTACCACTAGAAGTTCTGTGACGGCTTCAGGGACAATTTTCCACTATACTTTATGTCACCTCAAGGCAGAGTACACTGGGATGACAGAGTGTGAAAGATTTGTGCCCTAAACTTGTGTACCTTCTGGACCAACAGTATATACCTTTGCCAACCAAAGTTGGCTATCTTGTCATGGTCTTACTATTTTTACCTTTAGGCCACAGGTGTGTACCTGGTTGTGTTTTATGCAAAGTATTTCACCTTTTAACAAAAGTTGTGTACATTGGTAGGAAATCACCAACAATAAACACAACTTTTTAGGTGAAATGCTTTGCTTCAAACACAACCAGGAACACAACTGTGGCAAAAAGCTAAAATTTACCCACAGTTATATACCTGGTTTTGAATACCTTTTTACCTTTGAAATACCCTGTATTTAACCTTTTTTTAAAACATAGTTCGCCGCAGAAAGAAATGACAGACAACCATTGTGAAACGATAATTTAACTTTTATTTAATTTTTTTTTTTTTTTTTATGTTTTTAAAGTGCAAAAAACTTTTTTAATAAAGGTTTTAAACCCAATGGGCATTTTTATTACAAAAAAAAAACATTACAACTCTGTGTACTGTGGGGTGGAAATACTGCTGGAGGGGCTGCGGGACACTTCGACACTGGGTGTGTGGAGAGAGGACTGGGATCGTGGTGGGGAAGGAACAGTTAGAGGTGAAGGTGTGGAAAAAGCTACAGAATGGGTGGACATGTGGGAGGCAGAAGAGGTGGTGGGCGGTGGAGTGGAGGGTTGGGCAGGGACTGTAGGAGCAGATGATGTTGATGGAAAGTTGTATGGGGAAGGAGTTTGGTACGGGGAAGGAGTTTGGTACGGGGAAGGAGTTTGGTACGGGGCAGGTTGCTGGAAGTGGGGAGATGTCTGGTACTGGTGAGGTTGCTGGTATGTAATAGGAGGGGGAGGATGGAAAGTGGCTGGAGGGGGTGCAGATGTAATAGGAGGGGGAGGATGGAAAGTGGCTGGAGGAGGTGCAGATGTAATAGGAGGGGGAGGATGGAAAGTGGCTGGAGGGGGTGCAGGTGGAGGAACTACAGTGGTGGGAGGTGGAGGTTGGGAGATAACCTGCTGTAGAGCACCGTGGCACGAATGCATTACATGCATCTGCTGGGTAGGAGATAGTGTTGCCATGCGCTCCACAACAGACCTGAAAAAGGTGTGGTTTGGCGAAGATCTTGCTTCTGAATGCATGGTTTGCAGAAGTGTCTTCACCTCCAGAATGCTGGAGTTGATCTGCTGAAAGCCTGCGGAGATTTGCTCTGACAAGACTTTGAGACAGTTCTGGAAAGATGCATTCAGATGCAAGAACTCTTGCGCATAACTCTTTTCCTGACCCCTCTGCCGCTGCCGCCCAGTACCCGCAGGTGTACTAGAGGTGGCAGGGGCAGAAGGGTGGGGTAAAGGGAAAGCGATCTCCTCACCAGCAGCTTCATGTAATGTAGGCGGCCACGATGCTCCTGTGCTGGTGGATGGGACAGATGGGTCGAATGTGTGGGAAGGCTGGGAAGGTGCAGATGTACCGGGGCGGTCGAAGTGTCCCTCGGTGCCGGTCTCCTCAGGGATCGCCTCAGAAGGGTCCAATCGTGCAGGCTCCCGAGTGCTGCTCACCGTGTGTGGAATAAAGAGAAAAAAAAACAATTAAAATACTGACATGGTATGGCCCTGGCTGAAAAAAAAAAGTTACATCTAACATTTTTTTCACATGTGGTGTGTAATATTTACCTTCTGGTGAGCATTGTTTCCCGGAGGAACGACAGGGCTTCTGCGTACTTGTACTTGCTCCTGCGTCCTCCAGATCCACTCGGGGCCCGCATCTCTTTATTGAACTCCTTCTTGAAACGATCCCTCACAGACCGCCACCGATTCACAATTCTGTTCCCTGAAACGAGAAAGGAGTGGTTAGTATACAACATCAGTGTTTCACAAACTCCAGTCCTCATGGTCCCCAGGGGTCATGTTTTCAGGATTTCCATAGTAAATAGAAATCCTGAACACATGATCCGTGGGGACCACGAGGACTGGAGTTCGGGAAACACTGGTTTACATCAAGCAACCGGTACTGTATATACTTACGCTCTTTAATCTGGGCCCGAGCTTCGAGGTCCTCCCAGCGGCCCACAAGGAGAGAACAGATTTCCTCCCAGAGTCGTCGGGTAACGATAAGGTCAGCGTGGCGGCGGTCAGCCATATTCCAGAGCGGCTCCCTTTCTCTGACGAGATCGATGAGGTGGTCCACATCGAGTCCTCCATCCTCACCGTCAGAGTCGGGAGCACTCTGTGAAGGCTGTTAAAGAAAAAGACAAAAATAACATAATTAGCCTCCACAAAAGAAATGAAATAAAAAGTGCAAAAAAACAAAGCAAAAATATTTATACTTACACGCTGGTGACCGCCGCGTTGCTGTCGCCGACGACCCTGGGAGGCACTGCGAGGACCTCTTGGCCGAGCACCAGATTGGGAAGACTAGAGAAGAAAACAAAAAATGTTATGTCTTTGGATGTAGGCATTTGTTTGCTGTGTGTGGTCTGCAGAACATTGTTTTCTATGTGTTGTGTGTAGTGTGATGTTGTGTTTCTGCGTTTGATGCAAAAAACTTACCAATTGTGAGCCCACTCCAGGTGTCTGTCCACCCCTTCCTTCTTCTTCTGGGAGCTCCTCTTCATCTTGTGATTCCTGTTTTGAAATAAAAGGCAATGAATAGACATATATTACAGAGATGATGGATTTTGGAAATAAAAACTTACCGTCAAACGCTGACGATGCGAGGGAGGGCTCCCAGAAGAAGATGTGCTGTCCTGTTGATGGCCAGACTCCATGGCTGTGGGTATTGCTGCTGCCAGTGATGCCATTTCTGCTGCTGCTGCTGCTGCATCTCTTTGGCGGCTGTTGAATAAAGAGAAACAAAGGGCCAATGAATATCTTGATATTCCATGGCCCTAGTTTGGAGGAATGGGGGATTTGATAATTACCGTCTCTCATCTGCTGCTGGACTCCCCTCCTCAGCATGTTCTATTTGCTGCTCCATTTGGGGTGGTGGTGGTGCTGATGGTGCTGCAGTGGTCTCCTGCCTTCTCCTGCTTCGCTTGGTTGCTTTCTTGGGTGGCATGTTGGGTGTGGCTGTGGGTCCCACTGTCTTGCTTTTATATATGTCTTGTGGGCAGAGCTTCTGAGCATGCTCAGACCAAAAAACCGCATCCGGCCGCCGGATCCGGCTTTCGCCGGATCCGGCGCATTGCGGCGCTCATAGGCTTTCATTGTGTGAAAAAGCCGGACGCGCTGGATCCGGCGTGTCCGGCTTTTTCGCCGGAGACAAAAAACGTTACAGTAGACGTTTTTTCCAGACGCCGGATCGCGACACATTGCGACACATTGCCGGATCCGGCGAAAACCGGATGAAACGCATGGCCATCCGGCGCGATCCGGCGCAAATGCAAGTCAATGGGGGGGAAACCGGATCCGGCATTGCATTTCGCCGGATCCGGTTTCTGTCAAAAGCGCCGGATCGCGCCTGACGGCGAAAACCTGATGTGTGAAAGAGGCCTTAGATTCAGCACAGTCTGTTGCCGCTTGGATGAGGCAGTGCTGCAGTGCTTCCAGCTTGTGACTGATGTGGTCATTTCGGAGATGGAGGTTGAAGAGGAAGAGGAGGAGGAGGTGAAGCCGCTGTAAGGTGAATAAAATACAGGTGTTGGGGGGCTGTAATAGCAATGTCAGTAAATTGCATTCTACTAGACACCAAAAGCATTAGAATTAAATTCTGAATACAGTGTATGCAAGTGATGGCCTGTATTGTGGTCAGTCTGTAAGGCCTGAAACCCATGTCAGGAACATGTACAAGCCTCATTTTACTTGGAAGCAGCCTCCTCAAGGGAAAGAGCCAGGACTGCCATTAACCAATCTGCACAAACCTACGCACTTCTTATGGAAACTACCCAACCAGGAAGAATGTGCCTTTTCTATGCTTTTGAGCAACAATGGAGAAATTACAGGATATGTCCCAGAGAGTGTCGAAGTCTGTGGAGTGTATTACTCAGGTGACAGGCAGTGCTACAGAGCTCAGGTAAAGGCCTTAGTATGGCAATTACCATGTTCCAATATGTGTAATGCTCTAGCCTGAATAGGTCTGTGGAGCGTATTAACCCAGTCTCTTAGACGTTCTTAAAATGTACATAAACTGGCCAATACCCCACCACCATTTTTGTAAGGATTGCAATTTGGAAAACATAAGGGAAGGAACAGTTTAATAAAGAGACACAAGTCTCATTTAGGAGCATGGAAAATTCACCAATGGTCTTTGTCCAGCACCTGACAATGTAAATTGCTAATGAATATGTATGCAATATCTAGCTAACAATTTGTGAACAGATATATATGATGACAAGGGACAACTGGACGCTGGGATAACGAATTGGACGTGGTTGTTGGCTGTTGTGTCTGTGCAACTGCAGGTTGTGGCCAGGAGGCGTCAGTGCCTCTTTCCTGGACAGTAGAGTGGGAAGGACTTAACACAGGGGAAGGGCCAGTGGTTTCACCGTCAGTCACAGGTTTTGTACCCAGGCGTTCCTCCCACCTACTGGGGTGTTGCGTATATGAGCAGTATGTGGCGTATGCTAACACAGGTATTATGTCGACTTTCCCTTTATAAGGGATGTGTGGGTATGATTTTCGAACTAGCAGCATATATATAGAGCATGCTCCGTTACTCATATTATTATTCCGTGTAAGGCTGAAACATGAAGAATTGTGTGGAGCATATTAATGCATTTATGTTCCAAAATGTGCAGACCCCCAAAAAATCACGTTACAAGATACACGCTTAAAGAAACCGTGAGCAGGACAACACATTAAAAAAATTATCGTAACAGAATATATGGAGATTGAAATTAAAAATTTGACCATTGCACAATGCACAAAGGTTTCCAAAAATTACCCCAAGGGGTCTGTACCATACACGCTGAAAGAGACCGTGATGGTGACCTCACAATACATTTTGCAGTTACTACAATAGGTGGATATAGGGAGTACAGGTTTCACCATTGCACAATGTGCAAAGTTTTAAACAAGTTACCCAAGGGGTCTGTATCATACACGATGAAAGACGACGTGATGGGGACATCACAACACACTTTTCAGTTAATACATGAGGTAGAGATAGGGAGCAGAAATGTGACCATTGAACCTTTTACAAAAGTTTCTAAAAATGACTCCAAGGGACCTGTATCATACTTGCTGAAAGAGTCCGCGACAGGGATCTCAAAATACACTTAGCAGTTATTACAAGAGGTAGATATAGAGAGTAAAAGTTTAACCATTGCACAATTTGCTAAGGTTTCAAAAAATTAGCCAAGGGGTCTCTCTCAGACCAGCAGAAAGATGCCGTGATGGGGACATTACAATATACTTAGCAGTTATTTCAAGAGGTAGAGATAGAGAGTACAAGTTTTACCATTGCACAATGTGCCAAGGTTTCAAAAAGTATAAAACATTACCCACGTGGGGTATACATAGATGAATACTAAGTACTTGTTGCAGAAGCAGAAGGAGGAGGAGTTGATTTCCTGATCAAAATAGTTTTGGATGGTAAGGGATGGGATTTAAGACAATTTCCACAAAAAAATTTGACCTGCATTTACATAACGTTGCTGTCATCCGTAGGGCTTACAAATCCAGCCATTGTTCATTTTTAGAAGAGTCAGCCTGTCTGCATTTTCCACTGACAGCTGTGTGCACCTATCCATTATGATTTCACCTGCCGAACTGAAAACCCACTCAGACAACACACTTGTGGCAGGGCATGGCAGAACCTACAAGGACTAAAAGAAGTTGTTTCAAGTGTGCAGCTTGGACAACCAATAGTTAAAGTGCACTGAAGAATCAGGAAGGACGCTAGTATGTTCACTTATGTAGTCCTTCACCATCTTGTCAACTTCTCAATCCTCCTCATAGTTACACCCACAGAGAGCTCTTACTGATGAAACGGTCTCATGAAAATGGCCCAGTTTGTGGACATTTCCCTCCCCTGAGTTGCACCTGGCATTTGTGGCCCTCCTCTGTAATCCTTGTAGGTGAAAAGAGCCAATACCTCTGCCTCCAGCTTTGTCTGAGGGTAATATTTTGTGTAAGTCTTCCACCACGGCATTCTGGCGTGCATGCACTAAAATTGGCATGTTTGCCTCAGACATTACAGAAGCAAATTTCCTTGTACCGTGTGTCAATAAAGGTGCACAGTCAGTATTTCATGATGGACAAAATGTCTTTCACGCAAAGGTCTTGGGAAAGGCATCTGGCCATGAACTCTGAAATGTGTGGCAGACTACAAAGAGTCAAATGTTCAGTGTCCTCACCAGGAAGAACAGTAACCATCCTCTTCTCATGACGCATAGCCTTCTCCTTCTCTTCTTCAGGCCATCCATGCTGGACAGGCATGAAGCTGGGATTGGGAGTCTTCTCTGTAGTGCACTAAGGGCCTGCCGGGGGTCTGTATGGGCTGCCAGGGGTCTGTGCTGGCCTGCTGGGGTTCTGTGCGGGCTGCCGGGGGTCTGTGCGGGACTGCCGGGGTTCTGTGCGGGCTGCCGGGCGTCTATGCGGGCTGCCGGGGGTCTATGCAGGCCTGCCGGGGGTCTGTGCGGGCCTGCCAGGGGTCTGTGCGGGCCTGCCGGGGGTCTGTGCGGGCTGCCGGGGGTCTGTGTGGGCCTGCTGGGGGTCTGTGTGGGCTGCCGGGGGTCTGTGCGGGCTGCCGGGGGTCTGTGCGGCCTGCCGGGGGTTGTGTGTGCGTGCAGGCATCGTCCGATGGGACTGCAAGTCCCATCGGGCTATGCCTGCTACAATGACAGTGATTGACACATTAGCCAATGATGGGACAGTAGTAGTCCCATCATCCGGCTAATGTGTTGAATGTAAAAAAAAAAAAAAAAAACATACATAATACATACTACATACATACTACATATATACTACATTTATACAACATACATACATACATAGTACATACCACATACATACAACATACATAAAACATGCTACAGACATACAACATGCATACTACATACATACTACATACAATACATTCATACATTCATACAATACATACATATAGACATACAGTACATATAACATAGAGTACATACTCACCATCACTTGTCACTTTGATCCCCGAAGCCAGTGTCATCTGTAAAAAATATTAAAATAACAAACAACCGATATACTCCCTGATCCGCAGAAATCCACTAGTGTCCCACGACGATCTCCCGTGGAGAACAGCAGCATCAGCTGATGCCACCGCTCTCTAGGGGCCCCAGGAATACAATGACAGGAGGTAGGTATCCTTCAGCACTATATTCCTCCACCACTGTAAAAAAATAGTCCCTAGTCTCACTTTTGGCATTGCTGTGTGAGAAAGTTCCCACGCAGCTTTTGCCATAAAGTGAGACCAGTGAACTATAGTAACCTGTTATGAATGGGAAACCGAGGAGGAAAAACAACACAACAAGCTAAGTCTCAGAAAATTACAGAAGTTGGTAACTATGCAGTTTGCAGATCCCTGATCTTAACCGCACAACTAGCAGCAGTCGAGGAGCGTTCCTGCGTTGGTCCTAGACACCTCGTCACAACCGGAGAACTACATAAGCCTAAAACAGTAAAAGAAGAAAACAAACTGCCCCAGAGCAGACCCCAAAGGAAAGACAGCCCCCCCACATGTATTGACGGTTAAACAAGATGACAATAAAAACAAAGGCAGGAAAATAGGCTGAGCAAACGATGGGGCCTGGCTAACTAAAAAGGACAGAAAAGGAAAGACACTGTCTGCAATCTGCCAAAAACAACCTACAAAAATATTGTAAAACACTTCTGATAGCAAAATTAACCCTGAAGTCACTAGATTTCTAAACCTATATCAGCACTCTGAAATATTCAGAGACAGAACAAAAAAGAGGCCAATCTAATAAGGGACAAAAAGCAGATTGGCAAATACTGATTAATAGGAGTGGAATTTCAGCATAGCCCCAGCAGGGGCAGGCTGATTACACAACAAACTGAATTAACCAACAAGCGCAAGTGTGAACATTAGCAAAAAACAAACTTAACTTGAGAAGACTGGAAGAGAGCTGAAGTCCAGGACCCGAGAAGCAGACTAAATCACCAGCACCCGGATAGGGCATCGGCTGTCTTATATCCAGTCTGATACTCCAGAGATCCAATCGATATCTTCCTCATCAGGTGGCAGATCACTACCACTTAAACCAACCGCACTACCTCCTGTCACCACCAGAGGGAGATTGGAAGGGGTACTCTCAACTGGTGGAGCAGAAAATGAGTTCATGACAGTAACCTCTCAGTGATGCACTGCAGGAGATCGTCATGGGACACTCGTGGATTTCTGCGGATCAGGGAGTATATCGGTTGTTTGTTATTTTAATATTTTTTACAGTGAGATGACACTGGCTTCGGGGATCAAAGTGGCAAGTGATGGTGAGTATGTACTCTATGTTTTATGTACTGTATGTCTATATGTATGTATTGTATGAATGTATTGTATGTAGTATGTATGTAGTATGTATGTTGTATGTAGCAGGTATGTATGCTGTATGAATGTAGTATATATGTAGTATGTATGTATGTTGTATGAATGTAGTATATATGTAGTATGTATGTAGTATGTATGTATTTTGTATGAATGTAGTATATATGTATGTATGTTGTATGAATGTAGTATATATGTAGTATGTATGTAGTATGTAGTATGTATGTATGTTGTATGAATGTAGTATATATGTCGTATGTATGTAGTATGTATGTATGTCGTATGAATGTAGTATATAAATAGTATGTATGTAGTATGTATGTATGTTGTATGAATGTAGTGTATATGTAGTATGTATGTAGTATGTATGTATGTTGTCTGTATGTAGTATATATTAAGTATGTATGTATGTTGTATGTATGTAGTATATATGTAGTATGTAGTATGTATGTATGTTGTATGAATGTAGTATATATGTAGTATGTATGTAGTATGTATGTATGTTGTATGAATGTTATATATATGTAGTACTAGCTGAAGAGCCCGGCACTGCCCAGGCATAGTAACTAACTGTGTTTAGTTATAGCAAATTATAATTATCCTCCATCCCATAGTCCCGTGCCCATATACCCATCATACATATCCACTATCCCATAGGCCTGTGCCCATATACGCATCATACATATCCTCGATCCCATAGTCGAGTGCCCATTTACCCATCATACATCCTTCATCTCATAGTCCCATGCCCATATACCCATCATACATAGTCACGATCCCATAGGCCCGTGCCCATATACCCATCACACATATCCTCCATCCCATAGTCGAGTGCCCATATACCCATCACACATATCCTCCATCCCATAGTCGAGTGCCCATATACCCATCATACATCCTTCATCTCATAATCCCTTGCCCATATACCCATCATACATATCCTCGATCCCATAGTCGAGTGCCCATTTACCCATCATACATCCTTCATCTCATAGTCCCATGCCCATATACCCATCATACATAGTCACGATCCCATAGGCCCGTGCCCATATACCCATCACACATATCCTCCATCCCATAGTCGAGTGCCCATATACCCATCACACATATCCTCCATCCCATAGTCGAGTGCCCATATACCCATCATACATCCTTCATCCCATAGTCCCGTGCCCATATACCCGTCATACATATCCTCCATCCCATAGTCCAGTGCCCATATACCCATCACACATCCTCCATCCCATAGTCCCGTGCCCATATACATATCCGCCATCCCATAGTCCCATGCCCATATACCCGTCATACATATCCTCCATCCAATAGTCCAGTGCCCATATACCCATCACACATCCTCCATCCCATAGTCAACCATTATGACATCATAATGAGCGGCGGCAGGGCTTGCAACTTATGATGACATCAGCGTCGCCATGGCAACCATTGTGACATTATAATGAGGGACGGGGCTTGATACGCACACACTGTTTCCCCAGTATGCAAATAGGGGCATTATGACATCATAATGAGGGGCGGGGCTTGACGCACACACACTTTTTCCCCAGTATGTTGATAGGGGCAAAATTGTTTGGTTAATTGGAATGTGCGAGGTTAAAATTTCGCCTCACAACATAGCTTAGGACACTCTCAGGGTCCAGACGTGTGACTGTGCCAAATGTTGTGGCTGTAGCTGAGACGGTGCAGATGCCTATCCCGGACATACACACATACATACATACACACACACATACATACACACTTTGAGCTTTATATATTAGATGTATGTAGTATGTATGTAGTATGTAGTATGAATGTTTTTTTTTTTTTGTTTTACATTCAACACATTATCCGGATGATGGGACTACTACTGTCCCATCATTGGCTAAAGTGTCAATCACTGTCATTGTAGCAGGCATAGCCCGATGGGACTTGTAGTCCCATCGGAGGATGCCTGCACACACACAACCCCCGGCAGGCCCGCACAGACCCCCGGCAGCCCTCACAGACCCCCAGCAGGCCCACACAGACCCCCGGCAGCCCGCACAGACCCCCGGCAGGCCCGTACAGACCCCCGCAGACCTGCACAGACCCCCGGCAGGCCTGCACAGACCCCCGGCAGGCCCGCACAGACCCCCAGCAGCCCGCACAGACCCCCGGCAGGCTCGTACAGATCCCCGGCAGCCCGCACAGACCCCCGGCAGGCCCGCACAGACCCCTGGCAGGCCCGCACAGACCGCACATCATGATACGCACAGACCGCGCATCATGATGACATAATTTCAGCAGCCAATCACAGCCACAACACTGGCTCATTGCATTATGGGAACTTCCGATTCCGGTATTCGATATAGTAAAAATATCGGTACTCAGTATCGGAACTCCGATACAGCGAATATCGGCAGATACCCGATATTTGCAGCATCGGAATGCTCAACACTACTGGCAGGTAATCACAGCAATACAAGGCACTATTGCAACAGTAGCAATGATACAGGATGCTCTTATATCGATCGGTATCATGCATTATAGAAGCTGAGCAATACAACATACACAGCAGTAAAAGAGAAAGATATCTAAAACAACTAATGGCTGCCAGCTTTGCACTCACTGAACAGAGGATGAATATAACTATCATGCAGTGTACTAGCATTACAGGAGCTGAACATGCATTGCAAACATCATGAGGCATGCATTATGGCGCGCTAACACAGATGCATAGCATAGTTTGCATAAATGCATTAAACCTTACCGGAATCCACTTGTTATAAGCAGTGGTTTTGCATGGAGCTGAGCTCATGTGGGCTACTCAGGAGTTCGGCAGGAATGGTTACACGCTGCAAAACCCGGGCAGGAAGAAGGGGCGGTTCTGAAGAGTTAATCATTTGGGGGAACAGAAAATTCCAAACACATGAATAAGAAAGAGAAAGGCAACTTTGACACCTAATGGCCATAGCTGGAACAGCGCTTAAAATATCTTGCTGCACAGAATGGGCAGAACACACATGCTTGGCATGCAAAGCTTCCTCTTTCAGTATCAGTTAACAATTTAATAGACAGAACAGTGGGATGCTCATAATAGCATCATCAATGCTCACCATCTTGATGCAGTACTCAAATTTTGAAAAACCTCACATAGGTCAGTGATCCATACCCACTTGGTAGTTGTTATGTGTGGGGACTGAGTGTTACTCTGATGGGCATTGCGAAGCTGGAATTCAGAGATTTCCCTCTGCTGCTCACTAATCCATGCCAACATAAGGAAGGTCAAATTCCAAATTGTGGGCATGTCACAAATCAGGCAAATTTCTTTTTTTGGGGGGTCCATTTACACCATTCTGCGTGCGGTAAAATTGATAAAGCAATTTTATTCTTCGGGTCAGTACGATTACAGTGATACCTCATTTATATCATTTTTTAGGTTTTGGCGCTTTTATACAATAAAGACAATTTTATATAAAAAATAATTATTTTTGCTTCGCTTTATTCTGTGATCTATAACTTTTTTATTTTTTCACTGATGATACTGTATGGAAGCTCATTTTTGCGAGACAAGATGACTTTTTCAGGGGCACCATGTTTACTTATATATGTCTTTTTGATCGCGTGTTATTGCACTTTTTGTTTGGCGGTATGATGATAAAGCATTGTTTTTTGCCTTATTTTTTTTATAAGGGGTTCACTAAAGGGGTTAACTAGTAGGACAGTTTTATAGGGTGGGTTGTTACAGACGCGGCAATACTAAATTTGTAGTTTTATTGCTTTTTTTATTTACAGAAAAAAAGAATTTATTAGGGATTTTTTTTTATTTTGGAATTTTTTAAAATTATTTTTACACATTTCTTTTTTATTCTTGTTTTTACTTTATTACATTGCCCTTGGGGGCGGGCACATTGCTATTTAGTGTCATATCGCTTATCTGACACTTTGCAGTGCACTGTGTCAGATCAGCGATCTGACAGGCACTGAGAAGCCACCTCCCTGCAGGACCCGGAAGGCCCCCGTGGCCATCTTGGATCCAGGGGCCTGCAGGGAGGAAGGCTCTCGGAACAATGCGAGCACATTGCATTGTTCTGAGGGTCTCAGGGAAGAACGCAGGGATCCCCCTCCCTGCCCAATGCTTCCCTATGTCCCCGGAACACTGCAATCATGTTTGATCGCAGTGTGATGGGGGTTAATGTGCTGGGAGCAGTCCGTGACCTCCCCTGGCACATAGTGCCCAGTGTCAGCTGTGATAATCAGCTGACACCCAGCCACGATCAGCTGCACTCCCACCGTAAACGCAGCTGATCGCGATGACGCACTATCCCGTCCACGTTCTTACGGACCCTGGTCACCTGGACGGGATAGTGCGTCATCTGTCAGAAAGCGGTTAAAGTCAGGTCCCTTACTGTATGACGTTAATAACAGAAGATTTTTTTTCAGGCCTCTATTACATACTAGATGTTACAAGCTATTTTAAAGTCAGGTCCCTTACTGCATGATGTTAATACACTATTCAACGCAAAAAAATCATTAGCAAAGGTAATATGTCTGTTTTATGGATTTTAATGTGCTGATTCCAAAAATATGCTTAGTTTTGCTCTATCACATAAAGTTTCTGAGATAGAAGTAGATAGATAGGGGAGAGATTCTCAACCCTGCCAAGCCTGACCCCATCGTGACATTACCGCTCTCCCGATGCGATAGTATCGGGCCTCCATCTAGTCATATAATAATGGCCAGGTAATCCTGTTTGATAGTGTCATATCGCATTTGATAGCTTCATACATAATACGCTGCTATCAAATTCATTGTGTAACACACCAACATGGTAATAATAGCCTGACAATTAACGGACAGGCTATCAGAGCTATTTGGATCATGTCACTGTCAAAATCATTGCGCCGTACAGACACAAAAAATAATAATAGCTATTAAATTGATAGCAACATTATCAAAACAATTAATTAAATTAAATGTTTTGATAACACTGGTCAACACAGAAAAATCATCAGCAAAAGTAATACGTCTGTTTTATGAAGTTTGATGTGCTGATTCCAAGTATATGCTTAGTTTTCCTCTATCACATACAGTTTCTGAGATAGAAGTATTTTTGTTGTTTCTGCATTTTCAGTGTATGAGGTTTTTCCTATGTTATTCCCATTTCTTTGCTTGTCTTACTTAATTGTGAATTTTCTTACAGGGAAAACATCAGTAATGATTTTAGTAAGTTTTATGAGGAGTATTGACAGGGCAGTCAACCAATGACTGCTCCTCGGAAAGTCACATGTTATGGGGAGGAGCTAACTGTTATGAGGCGGTAAGATGTGAGTCAGTCAGAAAAGGATGGTGGTGGCAGCAGGGACTGGTATGTGAGACTCTGACAGGAGACCGGCCTCTACAGGGATCTGAGCCCTGCCACAGGGAGATAGAAGAGAAAACAAGGGCGGGGGCGCAGACATAGGGCTTCACCTGGTATAAATCAATTAAAATATAAAAGTACTCTGGAGTACTCACCCTTTATGGGTTGTGTTCAGACACAACCACTCTCAACGTTTGTTGCAGTCATGTAGCTGCTGCAGAACTCGTGCAGGTGGACAGCGTCCACTAGGTGTCATAAGTTGAGGATCCAAGAAAAGCCCTTCTGAGCATCCGCGCTACTTTAGTGATAAGAATTCTTCAGAAATCCATATAAATCTTTCAAGTTCTTTATTATATGTACTACAGAAACTACGCGTTTCGAGGTGACAAACCGCACCTCTTCTTCAGGTTAAGTACAGAGTTGTGATCGGTCTATACAAATGACAGCTTTATATGCTGTGTGGGCGTAACCCCCCGTTGTGAGAAAAGGGCGTCAACCTGCACATGCTGCACATCAAGATATTTGAAAAAGACAAGCAAAGTGACATATATATATAGAAAAACATATATTCCGGATAGTGATAGTATTGTGCATCCTATTCAGACAATCAATGCAATAACATGGACTTTTATAATTAAATAAAAAGAAATAAATGAAATGTGTAGAACACAAAAAAAAGGGAACAAGAGAGGATAAGAACCAGTTTCATTGTGGTGAGTTGGAGACAAATGTCTGGCGGTTTCACCACGGAGCTATCACGAGTGATGAGCTACCGGTGGTGAGGAGTAGTGGAGAGTAATTACTCATGTGATATAACTAGTGAAGATAGAGAGTGCAAAAAGTTTCCTTTCACCAATAGTAGTGATAAATGGGAGTGTATAAAAGGAGCTATATTTAGAGAAATTATGTATTTTAAACCAATGTGTTTTTTTTTTTTTCTTCTCTTTTTTTGTGTTGTCATTCACATGGCAGATCTATGAAAGAACTAGAAGCATATTGCCACAATTCCCAGTGTGCAAATATGCGAGTGAAAAATATAAAACCAAAGTGTTTAATTAAAAATGTGTTTTAGAATTATTTAAAAAATTATTTAAAAATAATTTTGTGGGGAAGTTTTTAAATCCCAAAAACCAACTGAATGAAAGGACTGATACAAATTAAAAACAAATGTATTTAAAAAATGAGAATTAGCGGTGAACCCAACTGTAATATAATTATGTCCACCAGAGGGAGTAGCGCTGAGTGAACTAGAATGACCCAATGGATCCCTGAGGTATATCCTGGCCAAGAGTGTAGTAGGGGAAAAAAAAAAAAAAAATTAAGAAATGTATCTCACGTAACATATATTATTTTCTCATGAAACTTCTTTTCAATTCACCAGATAAAATGTGAGGATAATTTAGTACACTTTAAAAATTTTTTTACAAATAAATTAATATATTAAATATACAGAAAAATGTGAAAAACATTCCTCAAGGTAAGACTTATATAAAAATAACGCATATTTCATTTAAACCTTTTGGATTAATAGTATCGAGTCGATAAATCCAACTAAATTATCCTCACATTTTATCTGGTGAATTGAGAAGAAGTTTCATGAGAAAATAATATATGTTACGTGAGATACATTTCTTAATGTTTTTTTTTTTTTTTTTTTTTCCCCCCTACTACACTCTTGGCCAGGATATACCTCAGGGATCCATTGGGTCATTCTAGTTCACTCAGCACTACTCCCTCTGGTGGACATAATTATATTACAGTTGGGTTCACCGCTAATTCTGATTTTTTAAATACATTTGTTTTTAATTTGTATCAGTCCTTTCATTCAGTTGGTTTTTGGGATTTAAAAACTTCCCCACAAAATTATTTTTAAATAATTTTTTAAATAATTTTAAAACACATTTTTAATTAAACACTTTGGTTTTATATTTTTCACTCGCATATTTGCACACTGGGAATTGTGGCAATATGCTTCTAGTTCTTTCATAGATCTGCCATGTGAATGACAACTAAGTACCCTATGTTATTTAATGCACTTGCTTTTTTACTTATTTATTTTTATTAGGGTATATGCATACATTGTTTTTTTTTCCTTTGGTTTTGCTTGCTTTTATGGCCAATGTGAACATGCTTTTACATCATGCATGTCATTCAATTCTACTTCAGTTCAGTTTTTTTTGTTTTTTCTTCAGCATTTTTGTATTCAGTACAAATAGGGTGTGGCCTCCATTCTACTGAGCTGTGTAGTTTATTTAGTCCCTCTGAAGCTGGGTGTCCGTTTGGGACCCAGAGATTCTGCTACTATTCACACTAGGTAGGTTTTAACCGTTAGTGTAGTTACTGTCTCAAATGGGTACACCTTGTCGTGGTGGGACAGCTTTATACTTTTTTGATCAAAATAGTGTTTACTAAGTACCCTATGTTATTTAATGCACTTGCTTTTTTACTTATTTATTTTTATTAGGGTATATGCACACATTGTTTTTTTTTCCTTTGGTTTTTCAATATCACACTGAGAAGCTGCCTGTCTGCAAATGGTCATCTGTTAGGAACATGCTGACCCGTTCACCTCACAACTGTATATAGTTATCTACCAGATTACCTCCATTAAAATCAGTTCTAAATACAAGAAGCTGCCTCTGTCATCTCTGGGGAAATATCTACATACAGTGGGTACGGAAGGAATTCAGACCCCTTTAAATTTTTCACTCTTTGTTTCATTGCAGTCATTGGTAAATTCAAAAAAGTTCATTGTTTTTTCTCATTAATGTCCACTCTGCACCCCATCTTCACTGAAAAAAACAGAAATGTAGACATTTTTGAAAATTTATTAAAAAAGAAAAGCTGAATTATCCCATGGTCATAAGTATTGAGACCCTTTGCTCAGTGTTGAGTAGAAGCTCCTTTTGAGCTATTACAGCCATGAGTCTTCTTGGGAATGATGCAACAAGTTTTCCACACTTGGGTTTGCGGATCCAACAGGCCAAGTGCATTCAATCACTCCTCATGATATTAAAAAGATGTACCAGATGTACTTTAAGTGTTGACTTGGTGATCAAGGCAAAAGCTGGGCCCCTCATGTGATATGCTCAAGTCGTTCAAATGGTCTTCATGACTGGTTGAATATGAAGAATGTGGCTATGCCATTTGCTGTTCCTATGATTTGGAGAGAACCCAAAAATCATAGTGATGACTGCTACTTTTGTTTTGTCAAACTGAAGGGCTTTTCCATAAGATTACTTAGCCTGAACTAGAGTCTGCGATTAGGCCAGTTCCACATGATGGTACCTAGCCAGTTCCTGTACCACTGTTGTCTAGATTGGATGAAAATGAAGGAAAACATGAAGACTATGGAGCTTAAGCTACCGGCGAAGACATTGAGACCTCAAGTCAAGATGAGTATATACCTGATGGAGCAGCCGAGCAGCCAGACACCTTTCTTTGTCAAAAGATAAAGCTGACCTTCTTGCATCTAGGTTGAAACAGAAGAATCTTCTTCATGATGTCACCGAAGTGTGTTATAACTGAAACAATTTTTCGCAGTTGATGGACCAGTGGTGTACTGTAACAATGTGAATGGCCTCTTTGAAGAAATGAATCAATGTTCAGCATAATCCTTTAGTTGCTCCAACAAAAATCTTTCTTCCTCCACTACATATAACGTTGGGCTTGATTAGAAACTTAGTGAAAGCCATGGAAAATACAAATTCACAAGGGTTCCAGGACATTTCACAGAAATTCTGCAGCATTTCACCAGCAAAACTGAAGGAAGGGGTATTTGTTGGTCCTCAGATCAGAGAGCTTATGAGAGATGATGTGTTTGAAGGAACTGCACATGATAATGAATTGAGATCTTGGAAAAGCTTCAAATGGATCTGTGAAAACTTCTTAGGAAAACAAAAATTTCCAGAATATGTTGAAGGTGTTGAGGAACTGCTAAATGCATACCAGTGTCTTGGATGTCGCATGTCTCTGAAAATGCACTTTTTGCATTCATATTTAGATTTCTTCCCTGAATATCTTGGGGATGTAAGCGATGAACAAGGCGAGTGGTTTCACCAGGACATTGAAGTAATGGAACACCACTACCAGGGTTTTTGGATTGACTCAATGATGGCGGATTACTGCTGGGTGTTATATAGGAACAACCCTGACAAATTGTATCAATGACAGTCTAATGTCAAGCACTTTTAATTTCTGCTCATATTTTGGTCTCTATTTTGCATGTGAAATTATTTTTGTTGAATAAAAACTATTTTGTAAGGTGAAGCATTTTTTTCTGTTATGTAGATTACTGTTTTCTTAATATCACCAGTATATTTCCTATACCTTATAATAATGATGCTTCTCCATGGAAACTATACATGCTACACAAAAACTATATACATTTTTTTTAATCAGGACAAAAAGATGATTCAGAAAAATACAAAGTCACCTGTGATGATTACAAACAATATATTTTTTTGTAGACCTTTGTAATTTTTGAAAATGTGAGCACTCATGGTTGGGTCTTCTCCATGTGTGTTGCCTGTAGCAGTAGCACTCTGAGATCATCAGGCCTCCATTTCCTTGGACTCAGCTACCCATGTTACTATCCTTAAATTTTTCTGACAATGGCAGTCTAGAAAACTGATATTTGTGCCACCTGAGTGTGGCTCAGCATGAAAGCAGATAGAGGTGTTGCATGTGGTATCAGGGCTCCCAGCAAAGGGGGCCTACACTGATCCCTCACCCACCTCACCTTACTGGGATGTTCAATTGAAAGCTCTAAATGCTGTCCCAGACCACGATACCTCATCCCTGGCTGATTGCTGAAGTTCCATGCTGCAGTTTGTACTGTGGATGAATTAAAGCCACTTTCCTGGTGTCTGTCCCTCATTTGACGTGTTCTGGCAGCATTTGGGGCCGTTCTAAGGTGTTGTGAATGCGTTTGTTTTTGTCTCCCATTGACGTGAATGGCGTTCCGTAACGTTGGGCGAATATGCGATGAATTTAATCGGCGAATAATGCAAATTCAGCGAACGTAATCCAAACTGAACATTGAAATATTCGCTCATCTCTAATGTTAAACTTTTCTTATTTTCAGAAAATTACAGCAAATGTATAACATGTTATTTTACAATTATTTACAATTAATATACAATGTAGTAAAACTTTGAATGATAAAAAAATAAATTAACCATGAAAAGTTCACCTGAAATATTTGCAAATTCACTTTCTGGACATGGGATGCAGTCATAGCAGCAGATATGAAATCCTTCCCTGAGGATCTTCCTGCTTCCAGGTAGACATTGTTCACTGCATCGACCTTTAGGCATCTAGTAATGTAAACCATTTAGAATAGTTATCACAATCCATGTTCATTAAAAAAACAACATTTGACTCTAAATTGGTGTTATAAATCTTTTGTTATTTCACAGATATCCAAAGTCTTGGTAAAACTTGGCAACTCGTGAGGCCAAGTCATAAAAGGAGATTCTTCATTTTTAAGTAAATTTTACTTATTTAGAAGTCTCTAAATGCCTCGCTTCATAAAAACTACATTTATGTTAGCCAACATTCAGTAGTTTTAACCCGTCATTTAATGTTTATGAGAACCTGAAAACCACCCTTGGCAGATAATGTTGAGTTAACAATAATTATAACCCCATAAGTTTCATATATAATTTTATCTTATCCCCTTTACCCTCAAGGGTGGTTTGCACGGTCATGACCGGGCCAATTTTTGCAATTCTGACCACTGTACCTTTATGAGGTAATAACTCTGGAACGCTTCCATGGATCCCGAAAAATATTCAAAATTGAGAGTCCTCAGTGGTTGATACCATTTAATGTCTAACTGAAAAGACATTGATTCTGACACTGTTTTCTCATGACATATTGTACTTCACGCTAGTGGTAAAATTTCTTTGATATGACTTGTGTTTTTGTGAAAAAAAACTGAAATTTGGCGAAAATTTTGAAAATGTTGCATTTTTCCAACATTGAATTTTTATGCCCTTAAATCACTGAGACATGGCACACAAAATACTTAATAAAGTGGAAGTTTATAACGTAGAGCCGTAAAATTAAAAAATCATATTTTTTCCACAAAAATGATCTTTTCACCTCCAATTTTTTATTTTCCCAAGGGTAACAGGAGAAATTGGACACCAAAAGTTGTTTTCCAATTTGTCCTGAGTACACAGATATCCAAATGTGGGAGAAAACTACTGTATGGGCACACGTCGGGGCTCGGAAGACTTTTTAATGGAATTGGGATTGGGCGTCATGTCGCGTTTGCAGAGCCAATGGTGTGCCTACACAGTGAAAAAGCCCAACAAGTGCCTTCTTTTTTTAACTAATCTACTGTTTCCTGGTATGTGAATTTTACAAGTGACCCCGGATCTCACCACAGCTCAGCCCGGCTGGGAACAGAGCCCAATGACCAGAGGTAACCTCTATGACATCTCCCCCAGTTACTGACGCCGCATTCCCAGCTGCTCCTTCACCAGTGGCTCTCAGCATGGACGTTTGCATCTTGGCATCATCCAGGTTGAAAGCTAATTGCATGATCAACAAGTTTCCTAGCTCTGGTGACCCGGATGTCGTCATGGCAACATCTGCTAACCATGGCAACAATCGGGACCCCGCATCATGCCGTGTGGTCTCCGATCCAAAGGCAGAGGAGCTGTCAGTCCTGTGCCAGATTCCGGAATTCTGCGATATTGTTTGATCGCAGTATTTCGGGGGTGAAAGTGCTGGTAGAATCAGCTGACACCCGGCCTCGATCGCTTAGATGTAATGATCCATTCATGGTCAAATTGGCCCAGGTCACATGGACAAATCATTATATGAGAAAGGGGTTAATGTCAGAAAGGGGTTAATGTCTACAACATTTTTGTGTTTGTTCATTGTCACATTACAGGAGATATAATTTTTTTTCCTTATAAAAGTAGCTGTATGACCACTTATTTTGGGGGGAAAGATTGGTAGTTGTGAAATTGGTTAGAGGCACCATGTCAGGGTACATACAAACTATTTTCAAAATTTTAATAACTTTTTAGGGAAAAAAATTGAAATATAACACCAATTCTCCAATGTTTTTTTAAACTTTTTGTATTTTACACTTTTCATTTGCTGCACTAATTAAGTGTTTTCTTTATTCTATGGGTCAGCAGAATTATGATGATAGCAATTTTAAGTCTTTTTGTTTATGTTTTCTTACTTTTTTACAATAAATAATCAATTGAAAAACATATAATTTGTACTTGATAGTATCCAACCTCTATTTGTGTGGCATAGTGTATTCTGACAGGTTGTTATCGTGGGTTGCTCTGCACAGAAGATGACGCTGAGATTGTGACTGTGTGAAGGAAAAACTGTTAATGTGTTTGCCAGCAGATTAGATTAAGTATGAGTAAAGCCCCCTTCACACTTAGCGAGATCGCTAGCGATCTCGCTAAAGAGTCACTGATTTTGTGACGCAAAGCGATATCGGTAGCGATTTCGCTACATGTGACACTTACCTCCGTCCCGGCTCTCCGCTGGATATCGCTGATCGCGCGAGATCGGCCTGGTCCATTTCTCATCGCCGGCTTCCTGCTGGTGCCGACGAGCGACTCCATGGACGCAGGGAGAAGACGTCACCCTCGCTGCGTGGGACACGTAAGTATCGACCGCTGCTGCATCACTAGTGAGATCTGCCTGTTTGGCAGCTCACTAGCGACCATTTAGCGATGCACCAGCGATCCTGACCAGGTTGTATCGTTGTCAGGATCGCTGGTGCATCGCTAAATGTAACGGGGCCTTAAAAGATTTGCCAGTTTTAGCTTCTTCAACTTTCCACCTCTGTTCAAGGACATTAACTCTTACAGTTAAACTAAGCGACACACCAGCGATCCCGACAAAGATACGACTTGGTAAGGATCGCTGGTGCCTCACTAAGAGGTCGCTAGAAAGCTGTCAAACGTCAAATTTACCCAACCATGCAGCAACGATTTCGGTGCTTAGTGTCACACGGCAGCGATTCTGACGACTCCCACCTGCGTCCATGATTTCTGAGTCGCTGACGAGGTTGCTCGTCGGTTTCAAACACAGCGATGCATGCTGACCAGTGGGACAACAGCGATCAAAAAATGGCCCAGGACATTCGAGCACAATCAGTGACATCGCAGCAGGGGCCTGGTCGCTGCTAAGTGTCACATGTAACGAGATCGCTGGCGAGGTCGCTGTTGCATCACAAAATCGGTGACGCGTCAGCGATCTTGCTTAATGTGATGTACCCCTTATATTGAGGACGCTATCCTCAATCTTGTTGTCTCAAGTGATTTCAAAATCCTTGACCTGTTTCTGGTGTTTCTCTGAGTTGCTTTTGCCATCGCTCAGTGGAGAAACTTCTCTGACCAATGAGACCCAGCATGTTCATATTATTTTATGGAGTCAGCAGACATAGTCCCTGGCACTTACACAAATTAATCTGATTTTTAATGGTGTACAAGCAATAAATAAATGGTGGCGGTAGCAAAGACCTGCGGTTTGTTTGAGGTCTTATGAATGTTTCCTCATGGTGTTATTTAAAGAGAATCTGACATATAATGCATTTTGCCCAATCCATGGGCAGCATGTATCAGGTACTGGCTCTATGATTACAGCCATGTATGATAGATGAATGATAGATGGTGTGACTCTAGGCACATCGTGGTCAAAGAGCAAACATGCTGTAAGGACATTGAGCTATTAGCTGTGGGCATGAGACCTTTTTATTTACCGAGGGAACTATGGCATGTAATCATGATAGCTGCATATGTCCCCCCTTCTCCGAAAGCTGATGCCGCCACTGAGGTCCTACAATCCACAGTGAGCATGATGCAGTCCCTTCACCCCAAAGCACTCCTTCTGGTTTCGGGAAACTTCAATCATGTGTCTCCAGCATCCATACTACCCGGTTGCACACAGTATGTTACCTGCCTCACTAGAGACAAAATATCGGAATTGTTCTTTGCCAATGTGAGAGGGCCATATGCCTCATCAGCCCTACCGCCCCTTGGAAGATCGGATCACAACCTAGTGCACCTCCAACCCGTGTACAAGCCACTTGTACAGAGAGAACCTGCTGTCACTCACACAGTGAGGATATTGACTGGGGAGAGTGATGATGCTCTGAGAGACTGCTTTGAAACAACCACTTGGGATGTGCTGCAAGATTCCTATGGTGATGACATGGATGGTCTCACACACTGTATAACGGACTACATTAATTTCTGTGTAGACAACACGGTACCCACAAAAGTAGTGAGGTGCTTCTTTAACAATAAACCATGGATCAGCCCCGGAATAAAGGCTCTTCTCAAAGAGAAGTTGGCCTTCAGATCAGGTGACAAGGGCAGGCTGAGAGAGGTGCGGAAAGATCTGAAGAATCTAATCAGGCAGGGAAAGGCTAAATATAAGAGAAAGATTGAACTGAAATTGTCACAGAAACGGATTCATGAAGTCTGGGAGGGTCTAAAGTCTATATCTGTGCATAGACAGACTGTCTCCAGGATGGTTGTAGATAAAGAGGGGCTTAATGAACTTAATCTATTCTTTAACATATTTAATCACTCACTGGCTGCTCCTGCCCCTGCATACCATTCACACCTCTCTGCTACAATAACCTCACCCCCTGCTGCAACTTGTCAACTGAGCCAGGGTCTGTTCTTCACAAGTACCCAGGTTGCAAAAGAACTGGATAAGATCAAAGTTTTGAAGGCTGCAGGTCCTGACGGCATCAGTGCAAGGCTAATCAATACCTGTGGGCACCAGCTGAGTGAGATCATTACATATCTGTTCAATATGAGCCTGAGAATAGGTATAGTACCACAACTGTGAAAATTATCATGTGTGGTACCAGTTCCGAAGAAACCTTATCCGAAAGACCTTAATGACTATAGACCTGTAGCATTGACATCACACCTGATGAAGGTACTAGAGAGATTGGTTCTCACACGTCTTCGCCCTCTAGTGAGCTCGGATATGGACCCTCTCCAGTTTGCCTACAGGCCGGGCATTGGTGTGGATGATGCCATTATCCACCTTCTAGATAGGACTCTCTCTCACCTGGAGAAACCTGGGAACACTGTGAGAATAATGTTCTTCGATTTCTCTAGTGCTTTTGATACCATACAGCCAGGTCTACTGAGAGACAAGCTGGGCCTTGTTGGCATGGACCTCCAACTCTCCACCTGGATCCTTAACTACCTCACGAACCGACCTCAGTTTGTAAAGGTTCGGGACAGTGTGTCAGACACGGTGATCTGCAATACAGGGGCACCTCAAGGTACAGTTCTTGCCCCTTTTCTCTTCACACTGTACACTGTGGATTTTAAGTGCAACTCATCTAGCTGCTACTTGCAGAAGTATTCTGATGACTCTGCAATAGTAGGCCTCATCACAGGAGGAGATGAAAGAGAGTACAGAGATACTAACCAAGCTTTTGTGGAGTGGTGTCAGAGGAACCACCTTAGGATTAATTCCGGGAAGACCAAGGAATTGGTGGTGGACTTGTAGGGAAGGTGACCTGACGGACGGACGGACTAGTCAGAGTGAAGAAAGATAGGTTTGCACAGTGTAGGTAGGAGACAGTGATTACAGTGGGGAAACAACTAGAAAAGTGTAGTGGACGTGCAGTACCTTGGGATGACCATTAGATGGCAGGGTGGAGTGTGAGCAAAGGACTTTACAGCAGCTTAGGGCTTTAGAAACCGTTGGTCATGGGGGGCGTGGTGACAGTTAGTGACAGTTTCAAGGAACCGGGGAAGTTATAAATACTGAGGGAGGGTTCCAGAAAGTTCCAGTCCCCAGGGGGAGCCCAGGTGACAGGAGGACCACGCCAGTCTGTGTTCCCTGAGGAGAATCCGACCAAGGGGACTGAGGAGAGGAAACGTCAGGGGGGTGGTCCTGACAGGAAAGGACCGCAGCAGAGACAAGGCTCTGGGTGGAAGACACCGTATGTTTAACGACGAAACTGACCAGTAAAGTGCTGATGGTGTACGGGCATAAGGCGGCCACAGTAACCGAGCTGTCAGGATTGTCACAATGTGAGACGGGACGTACGTATAAATACGTCCCTAGTGTAACATACGGTGTTGAAGCGGCCCTGGAAACGGAGGGCAGAGAGAGAGATATCACGGTGTACCGCGAGGACCGTCAGTCGGACGGTGAGCAATAAACTTGGACCTGTTGCACCCAGAATCTGCCTCATCGTGTCTCTGTTATCATCTCTGCGCGGTAAGAAGTGGGACCACCCCCTATCATCCCCCAGCTCGGCACCCCACCACCGACACTACATTTGGCGTAGTCGGCAGGATCGCCGCCGCTAATACGCTATCTTCTGCGGCAGGCCTGCAACTGAAGGACTGAGGAAAACTTGGACTGCTCTATTTCGGATTATAAATACCTGTGGACTACCAATTACTGACCTGTGGATTACAAATTGGGACCCTGTGTCGGATCTGTGTTGCTTGCAGAGGATCCAAGGCAGTAGCTGATTCTGCCCAAGATGGCGGTATTACTTCAGCGCAGAGGAGAGGTCCGGGTGTTTGCAGTTGTTCAGAATCCACTGGGACCCCCTCCAACGTACCCCAAAAGGAAGCAATATATGCCCGGAGACCGACGTTTCCATATATTGGACCCTGGCAGATGGATGGAAAGGTCTGCCAACGCCCCACCCAGCAGGAGGAGTGGCACAGAAGAAAAACTTGGCTGCGGCTGTCTGACGCCATTCGAGTGCTGCCCAACGGACGGTATGAGATGCTGCGGGTGTCGGGGCATCGGCCGCCTAGAGTGGCAATGGCGGCGAGAGATGGAGCTGCACCAGAAGTCATCTTCAGATTTACGGGCAGGCAGCGGGATGCTGAGCCGGGGAGCGGAGCCTGAGGGGAGTCAGCGAGAACGGCTGCCACCAATACCAGCAGAGGACTTCTCAGCGGAGCCCCCGAGTCCGGACCGGAGGGAAGGCCCGCAGGACAGTGGAGCAAGGAACGGAGGCTGCGGGGGAAACTGCGTGATGATGGAACGGAGGCCGCAGCGCCGGGGAAGGTGAGAGTACCCCCGGCCCTACCAGTGCCTCCACAAGCGGCCCCCACCATTCTGCTGCAGCACGCGGCCCCCTGCGCACCGGAAGGCCTAGTTACCACGGGCCCCGTGGTGTATGCAGAGCTGAGCGAGGCCCCCGCTCATGTCCCCGAACTACCCCGCCCGGAGTCACCAGTGCAGAGCTCACCCAAAGAAGACGCTGCTGCGCTTTCCCTGCTAATAGCAGCTGCATCGTTGAAATCGGCCGTTACTCCAGCTCCGTTGGAAGTAGTGGATGCGGCCTGTCCTGAGGCCGCGGTTATGCCGCTGCTGGAGTTGGCTGCGGCCAACTTAGCGGGCCCTATGATTCCAGCCCCCGAGGACCCGGTTGTCCCCATTTGCCACCTGACCCCAGCGGCTGCTGGGCCACAGAAATCTTCGGCCGTTTCTGTCTTGCGGTCTTTTTCAGCGGAGTCCCGCCCACCGGACTCCAGGGCCCGTGCTGTTCCCTCCGTGTGGGTGGCGGAGGTGATCAGGAAGAAGGCCCGGGAGCAGGAAGTGTGGAACCTGCTCCACACTCAAGGAGAGGCTGGCATGGCGGTGGAAAGATCCCGGGGGCGGCTGGTGTACACCAATGTGGCCCGGGGGTATGGCTTCATACGTGATCAGACTGGTCAGAAGGTATACGTGAACGTAGCCTCCATACGCCACGGCCGTGCCCTGGAAATAGGGGACTTTGTCTCTTATTATAAAGAATACTGCCCCCGCGGGTATTATGCGGTGGCGGTACTGGCGGTACCTGAGGAACGCGAACCCCCGTAAAGAGGACTGTATTGGACACTCCCTTCACCCCAGGAGTTCCACGGCTGTGGGCCCCTTGCTACGGCCATTAGGAGATGGCCTGGACTGTCAGAGTTTGAAAGAACAGTTCTAGTTTTTTTTTTTTTTTTTTTTTAAATGTTTTATGTGATTAAGCTGTTTTTTTTTAGAATGTTCCTCTTACAGGATGTTATTTTACTGATTTGGAAACTTGACAGAACGGGGATACGAAGACAAGAGGGAGTGTTCATGTCCAAGGAAGGGGGAGGGAAAAGGAGTACTGGTGATGTTTATTGTTGAACGTTGAGTTTTAAAGCAAAAGAAAATAAAAAAAAAAATTATAAAAATGGGGTACTTGTGCTATTATAAAGTTGTATGATGTATAATATGCAAAGTAAAATGCAACAGGTCCGGGTTAAGGGAAGGTCTGCGGGACCAAAGGAAAGTGTGAGATCCGGTAGGGATCTAAGAGTTGAGGTCTGGGAGACTGGGACGCCGACCATGACATGTAATTGAAAGAAGGAAAATGAGTGGGAAGACGTGAGAAAGACAGCCGTCCTAGGTCAGGTCCCCAACACCACGGACACCCCTGAAGAAGGAAAGGCGGGCGCCGGCAATGATCTGGTAGGTGAGTGGCCTCGATCATGGCGTACCGGATAGTGAAAGGTAACAGTAGGGGAGAGTAGGGGAAAGATACACGCCGTAGAGAGAATACGGGTGTACCTTGCCCAATTTGAAAGACGTTGTCATGTGGCGTGCGCGCTGGTGAGTAGCAGTAGGCTGCTCAGAGCATAGTGCTCCCAGTATGGTTCGGCCCCCGCAGATAGTGGGTTTGGCTCAACTTCTGGTCCGACAACAGAATGTAGGTGTAGATTCAGAATGACGAAGGCAGGGATGACGATTGTCGAGGACGACAATGGACAAAGGAAGGGGGAGTGTAGGGAAGGTGACCTGACGGACGGACGGACTAGTCAGAGTGAAGAAAGATAGGTTTGCACAGTGTAGGTAGGAGACAGTGATTACAGTGGGGAAACAACTAGAAAAGTGTAGTGGACGTGCAGTACCTTGGGATGACCATTAGATGGCAGGGTGGAGTGTGAGCAAAGGACTTTACAGCAGCTTAGGGCTTTAGAAACCGTTGGTCATGGGGGGCGTGGTGACAGTTAGTGACAGTTTCAAGGAACCGGGGAAGTTATAAATACTGAGGGAGGGTTCCAGAAAGTTCCAGTCCCCAGGGGGAGCCCAGGTGACAGGAGGACCACGCCAGTCTGTGTTCCCTGAGGAGAATCCGACCAAGGGGACTGAGGAGAGGAAACGTCAGGGGGGTGGTCCTGACAGGAAAGGACCGCAGCAGAGACAAGGCTCTGGGTGGAAGACACCGTATGTGTAACGACGAAACTGACCAGTAAAGTGCTGATGGTGTACGGGCATAAGGCGGCCACAGTAACCGAGCTGTCAGGATTGTCACAATGTGAGACGGGACGTACGTATAAATACGTCCCTAGTGTAATGTACGGTGTTGAAGCGGCCCTGGACACGGAGGGCAGAGAGAGAGATATCGCGGTGTACCGCGAGGACCGTCAGTCGGACGGTGAGCAATAAACTTGGACCTGTTGCACCCAGAATCTGCCTCATCGTGTCTCTGTTATCATCTCTGCGCGGTAAGAAGTGGGACCACCCCCTATCATCCCCCAGCTCGGCACCCCACCACCGACACTACAGACTTTCGCAAGGGAAAAAAATCCACCAGTAGTGGTGAACATTCAGGGAAATGACATTGAGATAGTCGACACCTATAAGTACCTTGGTGTGATCCTCAATAATAAGCTTGACTGGGCCCATCACTTGGATGCAGTGTACAGGAAGGGCCACATTAGGCTTTATCTGCTCAGAAGGCTGAGAGCCTTCGGAGTTAGGGGGGCACTCCTTGCATCTTTATTCAACTCTGTTGTGGCATCAGTCATCTTCTTTGGTGTGGCGTGCTGGGGTAGTGGCATATCAACCAGGGACAGGAATAGGCTGGACAAACTGATTAGAAAGGCAAGCTCTGTCCTGGGATGCCCCCTTGACCCAGTTCAGGAAGTAGGCGACAGGAGGATACTGGCCAAGGTGATCTACATGGTGCAGAATGATTCCCATCCTATGCATGAGACCGTGACAAAGATGTGTAGTACTGTCAGTGACCGGCTACTTCATCCTAAATGTGAGAGTGAGTGCTATCGAAAGTCCTTCCTTCCTGCTGCAGTTAGGCTGTATAACCAGCACTGTCCAAAACGGAGACGGACCCAAACAGTGAACTGATAGATCCAAAGTTGTGATAGTCCGGTTATATCCTTTTTTTTTCATATATGTACCTATCTACTGTCAATGTAATGCCTTTATGCATCTGTATCTGTACTTGTTCCTGCCTTGCTGCTGTAATGCTCTGAATTTCCCCATGGTGGGACGATTAAAGGATTATCTTATCTTATGTACAGTCATATGTTAAAGTTTGGGCACCCCTATTAATGTTAACCTTTTTTCTTTATAATAATTTTGGTTTTTGCAACAGCTATTTCAGTTTCATATATCTAATAACTGATGGACTCAGTTATATTTCTGGATTTAAATGAGGTTTATCGTACTAACAGAAAATGTGCAATCTGCATTTAAGCAAAATTTGACCGGTGCAAAAGTTTGGGCACCTCAACATAAAAGTGACATTAATTTTTCGTAGATCCTCCTTTTGCAAAAATAACACCCTCTAGTCGCTTCCTGTAGCTATTAATGAGTTCCTGGGTCCTGGATGAAGGTATTTGTGACCATTCCTGTTTACAAAACATTTCCAGTTCAGTTAAGTTTGATGGTCGCCGAGCATGGACAGCCCGCTTCAAATCATCCCACAGATGTTCAATGATTTTAAGGTCTGGGGACTGGGATGGCCATTCCAGAACATTGTAATTGTTCCTCTGCAAGAATGCCTGAGTAGATTTGGAGCGGTGTTTTGGATCATTGTCTTGCTGAATTATCCATCCCCTGCGTAACTTCAACTTCGTCACTGATTCTTGCACATTATTGTCAAGAATCTGCTGATACTGAGTTGAATCCATGCGACCCTCAACTTTAACAAGATTCCCGGTGCCGGCATTGGCCACACAGCCCCAAAGCATGATGGAACCTCCACCAAATTTTACTGTGGGTAGCAAGTGTTTTTCTTGGAATACTGTGTTTTTTAGCCTCCATGCATAACGCCTTTTTGTATGACCAAACAACTCAATCTTTGTTTCATCAGTCCGCAGGACCTTCTTCCAAAATGTAACTGGCTTGTCCAAATGTGCTTTTGCATACCTCAGGCGACTGTTTGTGGCGTGCTTGCAGAAACGGCTTCTTTCGCATCACTCTCCCATACAGCTTCTCCTTGTGCAAAGTGCGCTGTATTGTTGACCGATGCACAGTGACACCATCTGCAGCAAGATGATGCTGCAGGTCTTTGGAGGTGGTCTGTGGATTGTCCTTGACTGTTCTCACCATTCTTCTTCTCTGCCTTTCTGATATTTTTCTTGGCCTGCCACTTCTGGGCTTAACAAGAACTGTACCTGTGTTCTTCCATTTCCTTACTATGTTCCTCACAGTGGAAACTGACAGGTTAAATCTCTGAGACAACTTTTTGTATCCTTCCCCTGAAAAGCTATGTTGAATAATCTTTGTTTTCAGATCATTTGAGAGTTGTTTTGAGGAGCCCATGATGCCACTCTTCATAGGAGAATCAAATAGGAGAACTACTTGCAAGTGGCCACTTTAAATACCTTTTCTCATGATTTGATACACCTGGCTATGAAGTTCAAAGCTCAATGAGGTTACAAAACCAATTTAGTGCTTCAGGAAGTCAGTAAAAAGTAGTTAGGAGTGTTCAAATCAAGAAAGTGATAAGGGTGCCCATACTTTTGCACAGGTCAAATTTTGTTTAAATGCAGATTGCACATTTTCTGTTAGTACAATAAACCTCATTTGAATCCAGAAATATAACTGAGTCCATCAGTTATTAGATATATGAAACTGAAATAGCTGTTGCAAAAACCAAAATTGTTATAAAGAAAAAAGGTTAACATTAATAGGGGTGCCCAAACTTTAATATATGACTGTATATGGCACTTTCTCTGAAATGCATTTCTGAGAAAAACACTTTTAATAACTATTGAGGACCAAGAAAGTACAGTAGACTAATTAGAGAGGAAGGTGCTAGGCGGCTTCTCCCTTTCTCCTGCCCTGGATTCACAGATATCTGCATACATGAGCACAGGCGGAGACCATCAATTCCAGAGCAGTGAGCAGAGAGAGGAACAATCGGTTTGACTAGTCTGCAGTGTGGTCTTGGGTAATGGCAGCTATTAAAAATAGGTTTCTGTAGAATTTCAGAGTTAAGCATAGTGAGATCGTCCATCAAGTTTCTGATACCTGCATGAGACATACTGCCTAGGGATTGGGCATAAGTTATTAAGTTCTCTTTAAATTTTGTTTAACCCCTTATTGACATCGGACGGTATAGTACGTCTGATGCAATTGTCCCCCGCTTTGATGTGGGCTCCGGCGGTGAGTGATCCGCCTATGGCTATAAACTTGTTAAAAGCTGCTGTCAAACTCTGACAGCGGCATTTAAATCGCGCTTTCGGTCATCAGGACGAAAATATGTGCACCGCTGACCCCGTCACATGATCGGGGGTCATTGGTTCATTGGCATGACAACCAGAGGTCTCCTCTATGGTTGTTGATGCCAGATTGCTATGAGCGCCACCCTGTGGCTGGCGCTCATAGCAAGTCTGTAATTCAGCTACATAGAAGAGATCTGAGCATCGTCTCTATGTAGTTGAGCTGATCGGGCTATGGCAGCATGTAGCCTCCCATGCAGACTATTGAGGCATGCCAAAAGTTAAAATATGGAAAAAAAAAGTTCAAATCACCCCCTTTTGCCCCTTTCAAAATTAAACAATAAAGATAAAATCAAATATACACATATTTGGTATTGCCGCATTCAGAGTCGCCCGATCAATAAAAAAAATATCCTGATCGCTAAACGGCGTAGCGAGAAAGAGAAATCAAAAAGCCAGAATAACTTTTTTTGATCGCCACGACAGTGCATCAAAATGCAATAATGGGCGATCAAAAGATCGTATCTGCACCAAAATGGTATCACTAAAAACATCAGCTCGGCACGCAAAAAATAAGCCCACACACAACCCGAGATCACGGGTCTTGGAAAATAGTGCAATTTCTTTTTTTTTCTTTTTTTTTAGCAAAGTTTGGAATTTGTTTTCACCCCTTAGATAAAAAAGGACCTAGGCAAGTTTGGTGTCTATGAACTCACAATGACCTGGAGAATCATAACAGCAGGTCAGTTTAAGCATTTAGTGAACCTAGCAAAAAAAACAAGTGTGGGATTGCACTTTTTTTGCAATTTCATCGCACTTGGAATTTTTTTCCTGTTTTCTGTTACATGACATGGTAAAATCAATGGTATTGTTCAAAAGTACAACTCATCTCGCAAAAAATAAGCCCTCCATGGCCATATTGATGGAAAAATAAAAAAGTTATGGCTCTGGAAAGAAGGGGAGCGAAAAATGAAAACGCAAAGCTGAAAAAAGCTCCGATCATGAAGGGGTTAAGGTTGTTCAATTAGTGGGTGTTTAAAAGTTATGCAAACGATAGAAAAGAAAATTAGCAAAAAATAAAAAAACACAATATATACAGGGAGAATTCCAATTGTTAAAAATCAAAGAATAAAATGATCAAATTATTTAGGTATTATTTATGTTGAAGCGCCACATGAGCATTTTTTATTATCTTACTGCTGGAATGGTGCCACCAATGTAAGTCCCCGGCCCTTAGTAATTCAAGTGCTTATCACTAAATTAGAATATCATCAAAAAGTTAATTTATTTCAGGCCTTTATTACAAAAGTGAAACTCATATACTATAGTATATAGAGTCATTACAAACAGTGTGTTGTAATTCAAGTGTTTATTTCTGTTAGTGTTGATGATTATGGCTACAGCCAATGAAAACCCAAAAGGCATTATCTCAGTAAATTAGAACACTTTATAACACCAGCTTGAAAAATTGATTTCTGAAATGTTGGCTTACTAAATGTTCAGTAAACGCACTAAATACTTGGTCAGGGCTGCTTTTTTCATCATTTACTGCATCAATGCGGCGTGTCATGGAGGCGATCAGCCTATGGCACTGCTGAGGGGTTATGGAAGCCCAGGTTGCTTTGATAGCAGCCTTCAGCTCATCTGCATTGTTGGGTCTGGTGTCTCTTATCTTCCTCTGTTTGCTGGCCAATCAAGCCTAGTAATACTGTTGTGTGTAAACCAGGTATTGGTACTTTTGGCAGTGTGGACAGGGGCCAAGTCCTGCTGTAGAATGAAGTTTCCAGCTCCAAAAAACTTGTCACCAGAGGGAAGCACGAAGTGCTCTAAAATGTCCTGGTAGACAGCTGTGCTGACTTTGGTCTTGATAAAACACAGTGGACCTACACCAGCAGATGACATGGCTCCCCAAACCATCACTGATGGTGGAGACTTCACACTAGACCTCCAGAAGCTTGGATTGTGGCCTCTCCACTCTTCCTCCAGACTCTGGGACCTTGATTTCCAATTGAAATGAAAAATTACTTTCATCTGAAAACAACACCTTGGACCACTGACAACAGTCCGGTTCTTCTTCTCCTTGGCCCAGGTAAGACACTTCTGATGTTGTCTATTGGTCATGAGTGGCTGACACAAGGAATGAGACACTTGTAGCCCATGTCCTGGATACGTCTGTGTGTGGTGGCTCTTGAAGCAATGACTCCAGCAGCAGTCCACTCCTTGTGAATCTCCCCAAAATTTTTGAATGGCCTTTTCTTAAGAATGCTTTCAAGGCTGCGGTTATGCCGGTTGCTTGTGCACCTTTTTCTACCACACTTTTTCCTTCCACTTATCTTTCTATTAATCTGCTTGGATACAGCACTCTTTGAACAGCCAGCTTATTTAGCAATGACCTATTGTGGCTTCCCCTCCTTGTGGAGTGTGTCAGGTCAACAGTCTTCCCCATGATGGTGGAGCTACTGAAACAGACTAAGGGAGCTTTTTGAATGCTTAGGAGCCTTTACAGGTGTTTTTGTTGTTATTCAAATTTACTGAGATAATGACTTTTGGGTTTCCATTGGCTGTAAGCCATAATCATCAACATTAACAGAAATAAACATGTGGAATAGATTACTCTGGGTGTAATGACTTTATATAATTTATGACCTTCAATTTTTGTATTGAAGAACTGAAATAAATTAGCTTTTTGCTGATATTCTAATTTAGTAAGAAGCACTTGTATACTTACCAGCTGCATTATTCATCTGTTATTCACGCCCCTCTGGTCGTCTTCTTCAGTTTGAGACCGGCTGGTTCGCTCCAGTGTTTGATGGGCGAACCAGAGGTTAAATCTCAATATAAGTGGATGAAAGACAGAACGAGGCTAGAATGATTAACTCAAAGACTTGCATTTAGTGCTTTTGACTGTTACCTCTTACTTCTGGTCAGTCTCCAGCTGACGGATTGGAACTGCTGCATCGCTGGGAGCATCTGAAGACAGCAGCGGGTGTAGTGTGAGTATAAAAATGGATATTTGGAGTCCATATTAAAATATACAGAATGCATTCTAACCATGTCACAGCAGAATTACTGGTCACACATTCACAGAAAGAAAATGCTCATAGTGACACAATCATGAGAACTGTTTACTTATTGTCTGAAGGTTTTACCTCACCAATAGTTCTATGTTTTTCTGTTGGTTGCTTGTTATTGTAAAACATGAAGATTTATTTAACCTCTCTCTGTTGTGGACTCGTGTAATCTTTGAGAGATTTTATATTTACACACAATGTCTTCTATTATCACAAATGCCTAGAACTTATAGGCTGCACTTACTTTTCATAATTTTACCACCTATTTTTTTTTGTAAGAATCTCATTAGCTGAGAAACAAAAAAAATAATTTTGAAGTGACACAAAAAGATTCATAAAAAATAATTAATAATTAAAAACAGATCATTTTTCTAAAAAAGTTTTTTTGCAGGAAAAGGTGCTGAAAAAAAGCGAAAGTTTTTTTGGAGTTCTCAACTGACCATTAGAATAACACGATGATTAAATTTCTTATGCAATCATATTGTGGAACAACAAAATATAACAATGTAACTCGAAAGGTGCAGATGTGCTGTAAGTTATTCATAGAAAAATTATCCCACAATTTGATAAATTAAAGGGCCTAGTGCTATATATATCTCACAGAGAAAAGATTTCTAAGAATGGGCCAAGGAAGCGGGGAGTCTCGTGACAAGCGGCACCTCATAGCTTTACCACTAGACGCTAAGGTTGTTGTGAATATTCCAGGAGGTTCTCTGTCTTGGTGCATGCTTCTCTGATATTACAGATGGATAATGTTTAAAAGCTCCTTGGTGATGATGTAAGCATATGTACTTAATCTTTATATGTACTTAACCTTTGTATGCTGAAATATACAAAAGTGTACACACTCATACAACTCCTTTAATTTTCTACTTTGAAATAAAATTGTGCCATATTGCAAATAGTAGCCTCCTTTAAAGCTGTTTCCGAACCTTAGGCTGGAGTCACACCAAACGATAATAAAATCGGTCCAACTTTAATGGTCCGAAATCGCACAAAGAATTCTTGTCCAGGGATCCATCTGACCTACGATTTTCCGGCGATGAACCGATTTTATTCGCATCTAAGCATCAAATTGACATCCAATGCCAATGCCTGATGCTCGTTCCTGTTGACCTGGAGAAGCCTTGCGATGTGGTGCGTTTTCAATGCGATTTTTAATCGCACCCATAGACTTGCATTGGCGATTCCGATCCGAAAATTGGTGACAATCGCAGCATGCTGCGAATGTCTCGGTCCAAGGAACGGATCCGATCAAAAAAACGGATGATGTGAGCTACACCATAGAATAACATTGGGACGAAAGCAATGCAATTTTTTTATCGCATTGCATTTGTCCGATTTAATCGCTAGTGTGACTCCGGCCTTAGTGTTAAAAACTTGGCAATATAGCGGGTCAGTAGGTGTTAGGTGCCAGGATTATCCCGCTGCGTGGGATGGATCCCATGTGTTGTTTGGCCCAGCGCTCTCCCAGTCGGGTCAAGCCGCTGAGACTGTTTCTCAGCGTGGACAACAGTCCCGGCCTCTTGCACGGGTGCATGGCATGCAGTTGGTTACTGCTGGCTTTCCAGCCAAATCTATGGTAACCAATAATATTCAGGTGCAGCCTTGCACTCTGGAGTCTAAGGCCTCATACCCATTGGTGATTATATCGGCCGATTGCAATCCGATTTTTAATCTGACCAATGTTAGTGAATGGGTGACATCTCACTTGCAATTTTTTTCTCAGCCAAAATTGGTCTGAGAAAAAAATCGCAGCATGCTGCGATTTGCAGCGATTTTAAACAATAGAAGTCAATGGGTGCGATTAAAAAAGCGGACCATCCATTTTCCATCCGTTTTTAAAGGTTACATCACCATTCTGCGGTATAGAACACTGTAAATGGTCCTGTAAATGACTGTAGAAAAAGAGTGGCTGGGAAAAAAAACAGATGAAAAACAGATGGAAAAAAAAATCGCAAAGAAATCGCATGACATTGGCATAACACTCCACCCTTTTTTTCCAGTCCAGAAATTGGACCGTTTTTTTAATCGCCAATGGGTATGAGGCCTAAGTCCAGAGATCACCTTGCTGAACCTCGCCGTGATGTACCTGCTCCGGTTTGGCCCATGACTGATGTATTTCATTTGCAAGTGTGCCTTAGAGAAAAGTTATCTATTTTATTTTTACTCACAAAAAAGCAGAAAGGCAAACCCCAAAAGAATAATGACTGGACTGCTTTTATCGTTAATTGTCCCCAATAAAAAATTATGAATACATGCTAATCAATAAATTACATGTATAAAAATTTACAAGCTGGGTTTGCAGAAAAGTTGGGAAGTTGTGTTTCTTTAAATGCAACAGTGGAAAAAAAAGGTTGGTCCATAAAGCTTGTGACGTTAACGTGGTATTCTTTGTAGCAAGTACAACTTATGGGGCTGTCAGCAAGAAAATCAATCACTTTTCATATTTTTTAAACGTTCCATGGACTCTTTGTTGAAATCGTAACATTCAAGTAGAAAAACATCTTCCATTTGTTAAAAAAACCAGTATGACAAAGAAGAACCGATATTCTGCATCAATGTAAATAATCTGTACCAATATTTCATATTTGCCCTGTTAATTTGTGATGCAAATTATTTTCATTTTCTATGGGTGATATAATAAATTATGTTTTCTCATAATTAGGAACAATACAAAAATGTTGCATTTAATTCTCTCACTTAAAATGTGCTGCTCATTATTTTATAGAATGTAATAACCAGGAAAGCATTCCAAACTACAAACCAGTATACAGGCAGTAATTAGTTCTTATTTGCTTCACTTTTTTTTCTAACTCAGTCTTACTTATCGAACATAAAACTCTGACCCACCGAGTTCTGTTTCCATGTAATCATCATTGTTGTGACATTCAGCTGATCTGGAAGTAAAGTATCAAATATTCCGACACGAATGCTAGATAGTTTTGTATATGATCCATTTACTCTGACAGCCCAGTTCATAATATGCAAAGGTGTTAGCAATTCCCCTTTCTCATTAAACAATATATCCTCTTTTAGAGAGTTTTGGGAGTGTACTCTTTTGATGAACTGTGTTAACTGTTAAAAAAAGAAAAAAATAGTTAAAAATGAAATAAAAAAATACATATTTTTTTTCTAATAACAATGAGATTACATGGGTACTCATCATGAAATTGTCAGATTCCACTGTTCACTGTTTCTTGCATGCAATGATTGGCAGCTCAGTCATCCAATCTGATGTGCTGAGCTGTCGGTATTTTGAGTGACAGCTCGACCGTGCTGTCTGTGTCTGGGAGATGCTGGGCTCCCTTCTATTGTTCCCTGTTCCAGTCAGTACTTAACTTCTTAAATAAGCTGTCTGGCCCAGATAGCAGCCAGTCAGAGCACTCAGTTCTGTGTGGCCTTTTCCTCTGTGCTTTGTTCTCAACATTCTGACTTTCTGATACTTTGTTGCCAGATCCTGGACTTTCCTATTGACTAAAGATTTGTATTACCCTTTAGCTCTGGTCCATTTGTGGCGCCCCCAAGGGGTACGGTCGCCACACTGGCTTTGCCTTCCTCCCGGGGAGGGTAATGCCAGGCTTGGAAGCAGTGATAGGTCTCTCCAGCAGTTAACCTAATGCATGCAACACAGTTCCACTCCGGGCCAGCAGGGGGACCTCTGAACCAGGATTCTGGAGAGGAGTGTCCTCTGAGGGCCAGATAGTCTGTGGAGGGTGAAGTGTGCAGACGGGAGGTGCGAAGCTGAGAGGTTGAGCTGCAGAAGGCGAGCTCCCTCAGCTTGAGAGCGCACAGAACTGGAGCCTGGTCTCCACGGTGGTACGGATACTGACGGTCCTACCACAGATACCAGAGGAGTAGGAGGCTGTAAATGCCCTGCTCCCAGCAAAGACTTGGGACACAACAGTGATTGAATAGAG
Organism: Dendrobates tinctorius; assembly: GCF_039654945.1. Classification (NCBI taxonomy): domain Eukaryota; kingdom Metazoa; phylum Chordata; class Amphibia; order Anura; family Dendrobatidae; genus Dendrobates; species Dendrobates tinctorius. The sequence goes on along the minus strand of NW_027361763.1, from coordinate 26,480,655 downwards.
AGCCAGGACTCAGGAGAGGAGTCCCCGAGAGAGGCTACAGCTGTCTGTCATACAAATAAAATTCTAGGAACATCTGAACTGAGGCATTTCAGAGTAATTAAGTACTGGAGTGCTTCACACTACAAGCGCTAGGAAGGAGACTGCACAGCCCTACTGCTGAGAGAGAATCCTGATCTGCTTCCAAGCTAACCTGCTCCAATAACATCTGTAATCAGGACTCTGAACTGCATATACTCAGTAAAGGTACAGAAACTACAACTGCTGTGTCTTGTCTGTTCCCTATGCTTTCGGCACTGCTACATCCCTGTGCCAGCTACATCTACACTGCCCTGGGACTACAACTCCACCTGTGGGGAGCTTTACCATCTAAGCTGCACACACCATCAGTCCCAGCAGATCCGTATGCAGCGTTGGCCTAACACCATACTTGCCAAACACCACGGGTGGCGTCATGAACTATTCTACCATTAACTACATCTCCCCATTGCTTGGGTGCCCAGGGCCACGGACCGGGTCACTGCTGCTGTGACACATACCCCTGACACCGGCCCGGTACCGAGTACCCCACAGCCCTGGGAGGGCAACCCACATTATCTTACTGATACTTCTGACCTCAGGCCGTCACCTGACTATATCTTTGTGTTTTCCCTCTATTTATGACATACTCTCCTTGCTTTAAACCTTGGACTCCTTGATGACCTTGATTCACAGATTGTCTTTGAGAAGTTGCTCAGCCCCAGGATATGACTGGCCCATATGTTTTTGCTATTTTGCCAGTATGGATCCTGATCACATGCTCTGTTCCAATATTTTGAATAAATCATGTCTCTACTGAGAGGGAGTCCTCAAATCTGGGCATTTTCTTTGTCCTCACAAGCTCCAGAAAGGTTTTATGTAGATGCCTTTTTCATGCTTTACATTTCATCTATGACAAACTGCAGGGGACTACTGCAGTGAGTTCAGGCACTGGTCTACTGAAATTCTGTGGAATGATGCAGCACTAAGGTGTCAGTTCTGCAAAGGTCTTTCAAAGACTTTTAAGTACACTCGTTTCCTTCATGACTTCCCTTGCTCTCAGGTGTAGGCCATGACAAAGGCTATACGAATGTGTGACGCCCCCGAGGGTTCTGTCACCACAGAGGTACTGCACCTCACCTAGAGGTGTGATATCCCACAACTAGGTAAAGTGGAGAAACCCGACCAGACTCCAACATCCACATCCCACACACACCAGTAGTGTAGCAGAGCCCCCTTTATGACCCCTGCTTGGAACATGAAGAGTGCTGGTAGGTGGGCAGAGCATAGCTTGAGAGTAGGAGAAGGATAGAAAGCAAGATAAGATCCCTCTGAGGAAGTGAAGGAGGACATGTCTGCAGCTGCTCTTCAGAATAGAGGCTGCTGGACGGATTAGAATTACAAAGGAGGCTCTCTAAAGGAAAGAAGGTTCTTCTTTCTGGGACACAGCTGGAGCATACTCCCCGTGGGTCCCTTCTCCAGGCTGACTACAGGTCAGGTGGAGGGAGAAACTGGTTGCAAAGAGAATGGCCCCTAGCTTAGCTAGAGTACCTCAGGGCGCTACTAGCAAGCCGATAGCTTTGGTTACTTTATGGACCATCGCTCCTACCACAGTTAGTCCGACTAGAAGGACAGCTATATAGGATCACAGAAACGGAAGGATACACATTGTCTGACAGGATTCACAGTTGCTGGCCCAGAACAATAACTGTGAAGTGCTGGAGAGGAAGGAAAGAGTTAAAGCAGTATAGTGTAAGGAGACGGCCAAGAAAGGTACATACATTCTATGTCCTCACAAGCCCCAGAAAGGTTTTATGCAGATGCCTTTTTCATGCTTTACGTTTCACAATTTGGCTTCTTAATCTAATAGTGACAACAGTTTTTCTTTATCACAACAATTTTTTAAGATACAGGATGCCCTCACTTTGTCTTTAAAACCATAAATAACATACATATAATGGACAATAATGCAAAAAAATAGCCAGAGTCTAATGTTTAGTTAAAGCTACTTTAGTTCACGCAAAGGATATAGTTACTATTAGGAAGCAGTTAAGGTAAAAATTTAGGCTTATAGCTTTTCCTGGAGTGTTCAACCTGTGGACAATTTTGACTGATACTTCAACAATAGTCAGCAATCATATGTACATCCCATCTACTCTGATACCTGATTGATGATCTCTAAAGTCCTCACATTAGGCAAAAATTACCCAAAAATGGCTACTTGATTACCTATTTGACTATTTCTTTATTCATGATCGAATAGTCCCCCTGATTGGCTATACTAAACCTTGTTATGGCATAGCTGCTAGGCGTTATGGGAAAACCTGTTAGGCTGTGTTAATCATAATTAGCCCCCACTCTCATGCTTCAGCAGTGTGTAAAATGGAATAGGACATTTTTGTTAATTATGTAATCTTCACAATTCAAATTGCAAAGTGTTCCACGGAAGCCTGCAAATTTCTGAAAATTCTACTTGAAGTCATTCCTCAAAGGATCAAGGGAACAGTTGCCTGTCTTCTGTCTGTGACCAACACAATACTTCTTCCTGCCTGTTGGGGTGCTATGCCTCCTTCCCATCGTCTTCCACTTCCACACCCTGGTCCTTCTCTTGACTTTCGGGCAATTGTGTCTCATCATCGTCCACCTCTTGTGACATGGTCCCACAGTCGCCTTCTTGTGAACATGGCTGGTCAAATATTTGGGCATAGCTAAATGTGATCTTGTTTAGCCCTGCTTCAACTGCACTGGGAGAGGGCCCGAATCTCTATTTGAAAGGTGAATAGCTCTTCGGAGTGTCCAAGTGTGGGATCAGTTGTCAGCATTGTGGGAGGAAGGAGGATCAGGGTGAGGAATATAAGGTACAGACTCACGGCTACTCAGACGTGACCATGTGGAAGACAGGGTGGTGGTGATGGTGGCAAACTGACTGGAAGCATTATCTGCTATCCAACCAACAATTTTTTGACACTGCTCTGGGTTCAATAGTGGTGTGCTGCTACGGTCCCCTAGTGATTGTGACAGGAAGGTCGAGCAAGAAGATGTAGGTGCTTGTTTTGGGCCAATTTCAGCTTGCCCACGTCTTTGGCCTCGCCCTCTGCATGCACCATCATCATCATCACGTCCACTTCCCTGTCCCTTGGCACATGCCTTGCCCATTTTAAATGCACTGCAATATTTTGCACTTTCACTTCAAATGCCTGACTTTGGAACAAATTTATATGTGATCTGTGTCCAGGAAAAAAACAGTTTAAAACATTTGGCCTGTAGGTAACACATTTTTGTTAAGCAAACTGATGTCAATAAATAGACTAAGACACAGCAAAAACAGTTCAATGGAGCACCAAAAATTCCCCACAGATAGGTGAGACGTGTGACGGAGAAACCAGACTTGAAATTATCTGGCCTATATTTTTTTAAAAACAGCAAAAGAGTGTGAATAACTAGGTTAAGACTAAGCAAAAACAGTTCAATGGAGCCCAAAAATGTCACAATTTTTTCCCCACAAATAGGTGATGCGTGTGAAGGAGAGACAAGACTTGAAATTATCTGGCCTGTATTTTTTTTAAAACAGCAAAAGAGTGTGAATAACTAGGTTAAGACTAAGCAAAAACAGTTCAATGGAGCCCAAAAATGTCACAATTTTTTCCCCACAAATAGGTGATGCGTGTGAAGGAGATACCAGACTTGAAATTATGTGGCTTGCTTTTTTTTAAAAAACAGCACAAGCATATTAATAACTACGTTAAGACACAGCAAAAAAAAAGTTCAATGGAGGCCAAAAAATGCCCCAGTTATTGCCCCACAGAGAAATGATGCATGTGACAGAGATACCAGACTTGAAATTATGAGGCCTGTATTTTTTAAAAAAATCAGCAAAACAGTTAGAATAAATAGGCTAAGATACAGCAAACAAAGTTAAATGGAGCCCAAAAAATTCCCATTTTTTCCCCACAGATAGGTGATGCGTGTGATGGAGATACCAGACTTGAAATTATCTGGCCTGTATTTTTTTTTACAACAAAATTGTGTCAATAAATTGGCTGAGACACAGCGCAAAAAAATTAAACGGAGGGTTCAAATGGCACTATTTTGAATCAGAAGGGGTAGAAATATGTATATTTAGACACACATAAAACCAAAAATTATAACATAGATACAGCATGCTCTTGCCAAGAAGTTTCCCCCTCAGGTGACGTAAAGTAATTAGTGAAAATATCATGCACTTTGAGCCCAGAGAGCGGTCTACGTTGAGGGTTGATAGGTGGTCTCACCCTACGCACATTGTCCGGCCTACGCACAACACCAGCAGAGGAGGAACAATCATGTATCCTGGTGAAGTTATGAAGAACCACACAGGCTTTAACTACTTCATTGACATTTTGTTCACTCAGCTGAATGGCAGACTGGAGTACCCGCCATTTGGCACAAAAAATGCCAAAGGAACACTCCACCAGTCGCCGGGCACGTGATAGGCGCAAGTTAAAAATTCTGCGCCTGTGGTCAAGGTTGCGTCGGGGATATGGCCTCATGACATTGCGTGTTAACTGAAACGCCTCATCTGAAACAAGGACATAAGGGACTGATTGTTCGGGGGAGCCTGGTAGCTGGCGTGGTGGTGGTAGATCCAACTGGTTGGTGCGTAGCCGCCGAGCCATAATGGAAGTATTGAAGACTCTAGAGTCTCCCGTCCTTCCATAGGCCCCAATGTCAACAATTATAAACTTGTATTGAGGGTCTACCAGAGCCAACAATACAACAGAAAAGTATTGCTTATAATTGAAGAATTGGGAGCCAGAGTTCGGCGGCATACGCACCCGGATATGTTTGCCATCAAGGGCCCCAATACAATTTGGAAATTGGCAGTCTTCCTCAAAGTCCCTTGATATCCTCAACCAGTCTTCCATCCTGGGTTCGGGCATGACGACTTGATGTAGTCTTGTCCAGATTTCAATACATGTTGACCTGACTATGCCAGAAATGGTAGATCTTCCAATGAGAAACTCATGGTGGAGGGCGGCATAAGACAGGACAGTGCCAAGGAAGCTGTAGAACAACAGAAAAGGAAGATTTTAGAATGCACAATTTACAAAAAAAACAGGTACATACATACCAAACTTGTTAGAAATTCAGAGCGACTAACACACACATATTTGGTTGCACAATTACTAAGTGATATTCAGTACATATTACACATAACATTCAGGTCTGTAAGTTGAAACATATCTGGAATAAGATGAGGGCATTAAACTTAGTCCAATAAGCCAAAAATACATACTTTGGGCAACACATTATGAACATAGAGAATGTGGTTGTGTAGTACATACCGTATTGTGAGTAGAAGTCGCTCCTCTGCAGATATGGCTTTGCGCATCCTTGTGTCCTGAAAGGTTATCCCAGGGTGCACTGTCTCCAAGAGTCGATCAAATGTTGCAAGGCTCATGCGACAGTATTGGTAGAATTTAGCCGGATGATCCCACAGAGAAGAATAGAGGCGGTGAAAATGACCTCTTGTGAGTCGTTGCCTCAAAAGTGGATGGACCAAAATGCGTCTCCTCCTCCGCGGATCCACTATCACTGGGTATGGTTGACCAAAGCGGCGTGACAAAAGCCAGTTGAAGAGAACCTGCTCAGTTGTGTTGAAAGTCAGACTGTCTGCCATGTTGCACATACAACAGCAACACACCTAGTGAAGGCAAGGTCACAAATGGACAGAATGGAGGCTGCCACCTGTTCCTGAGCCAATAAATAGGGTGCAGGCTAATGATTTAAATAGTTAGCAGGCCTCAAAACCGTTAAATGTCCATTTTGCAAGGCTGCGAGAAAATCTCGACATACGGATTCCATACGGATTACATACGAATCACATATGGATGCTGACATGCGCAAAATATGCGACCGCACCTTGCTTACGGATGACATACGGAGCACTGTTTAGGGGTCATTCATCCGTATTACGCATGTACACTACGGACCGTATTTTGCGTCAGTTAGTGTGACTCCAGCCTAAAATTGCAAATCTCTCCCTATCTCAGCAGAAACTCTCCCTACACTGCCTGAGTCCAGAGCTGACTGTGCCGAGCAGGGCGGCGCCAGGTCTGATATAGACCTGATGACGGTCTGGGTCCAGCCAATCACTGTAATGCCGCAACCAACATGGCTGCGGCATTACTGTGCGTGGCATACAATCCCTGCATGTTGATTGACGCTCTAAAGAGCATCGAAACATGTAGGGCTGTGACCCAAACTCCCAGCAAACAATCCCGAAAATGCTCGGTGCTTGCCGAGCATCGTGATCACTGGGATGCTCGGGCGAACACTGAGCCTTACCGAGCATGCTCACTCATCACTAATCATTACGTCAGATGGCAGAAACGGGTTAAAGATAAGTATCAGTAGCATATATTATGCTATGAATTCATTGTGAATGATACACTTGGTATCGATAAGGAGGCCAGCACTGACATCAAATTGTCTCTGTTTGATTTAGACACTGCTATAAATATGATTGCTTTCCTGAATGCTTTCCCATTTCATATTGTACATTAACCTTTTCATTGCTTGCTTCCATGTCTCCGCCATATGTAATTTTTAACCTTTCTGTATGGCATGTAAATATATATACTAGCTGAAGAGCCCGGCGTTGCCTGGGCATAGTGACCAACTGTGATTAGTTGTACCAAATTATAATGATTACATTGCACGTAAAAACATTTCACATCATATATTCAACACTACAGATTTGCAACACAAATTAACTGAACGATTACCCAAGAATCCTCTCCTGTGTGACACTTTCTGCTGAGCCGTGTATCTAATCCTATCGTGTGTTACTGACTGCTGAGCCGTGTATCTAATCCTATTCTGTGTGATACTGACTGCTCAGCCGTGTATCTAACCCTATCCTGTGTGATACTGTCTGCTGAGCCGTGTATCTAATCCTATCATGTGTGATACCGACTGCTGAGCTGCGTATCTAATCCTATCATGTGTGATACCGACTGCTGAGCTGCGTATCTAATCCTATCCTGTGTGACACTTTCTGCTGAGCCGTGTATCTAATCCTATCGTGTGTTACTGACTGCTCAGCCGTGTATCTAATCCTATTCTGTGTGATACTGACTGCTCAGCCGTGTATCTAACCCTATCCTGTGTGATACTGTCTGCTGAGCCGTGTATCTAATCCTATCATGTGTGATACCGACTGCTGAGCAGTGTATATAATCCTATCCTGTGTGATATTACTGCTGAGCCGTGTATCTAATCCTATCGTGTGTTACTGACTGCTCAGCCGTGTATCTAATCCTATTCTGTGTGATACTGACTGCTCAGCCGTGTATCTAACCCTATCCTGTGTGATACTGTCTGCTGAGCCGTGTATCTAATCCTATCGTGTGTTACTGACTGCTGAGCCGTGTATCTAATCCTATTCTGTGTGATACTGACTGCTCAGCCGTGTATCTAACCCTATCCTGTGTGATACTGTCTGCTGAGCCGTGTATCTAATCCTATCATGTGTGATACCGACTGCTGAGCTGCGTATCTAATCCTATCCTGTGTGACACTTTCTGCTGAGCCGTGTATCTAATCCTATCGTGTGTTACTGACTGCTCAGCCGTGTATCTAATCCTATTCTGTGTGATACTGACTGCTCAGCCGTGTATCTAACCCTATCCTGTGTGATACTGTCTGCTGAGCCGTGTATCTAATCCTATCATGTGTGATACCGACTGCTGAGCAGTGTATATAATCCTATCCTGTGTGATATTACTGATGAGCCGTGTATCTAATCCTATCGTGTGTTACTGACTGCTCAGCCGTGTATCTAATCCTATTCTGTGTGATACTGACTGCTCAGCCGTGTATCTAACCCTATCCTGTGTGATACTGTCTGCTGAGCCGTGTATCTAATCCTATCATGTGTGATACCGACTGCTGAGCAGTGTATCTAATCCTATCCTGTGTGATACTGACTGCTGAGCCGTGTATCTAATCCTATTCTGTGTGATACTGACTGCTCAGCCGTGTATCTAATCCTCTCCTGTGTGATACTGACTGCTGAGCCGTGTATCTAATCCTATTCTGTGTGTTACTGACTGTTCAGCCGTGTATCTAACCCTATCCTGTGTGATGCTGTCTGCTGAGCTGTGTATCTAACCCTATCCTGTGTGATACTGACTGCTGAGCTGTGTATCTAATCCTATCCTGTGTGATACAGACTGCTGAGCTGTGTATCTAATCCTCTCCTGTGTGATACTGACTGCTGAGCTGTGTATCTAACCCTATCCTGTGTGATACTGTGTGCTGAGCTGTGTATCTAATCCTATCCTATGTGATACTGACTGCTGAGCTGTGTATCTAATCCTATCCTGTGTGATACTGACTGCTGATCCGTGTATCTAATCCTATTCTGCGTGATACTGACTGCTTAGCCGTGTATCTAATCCTATTCTGTGTGATACTGACTGCTGAGCCGTGTATCTAATCCTATCATGTGTGTTACTGACTGCTGAGCTGTGTGTCTAATCCTATCCTGTGTGATCCTGACTGCTGAGCTGTGTATCTAATCCTATCCTGTGTGATACTGACTGCTCAGCCGTGTATCTAATCCTCTCCTGTGTGATACTGTCTGCTGAGCCGTGTATCTAATCCTATCATGTGTGATACTGACTGCTGAGCCGTGTATCTAATAGACGATAACACCATAGAAATGATAAGAATAATAGGCCTCAGTTACCACAACTGTCTACAAAGAATACTGTTGCTGATAGCGACCAATCACAGCTCATTTTTCACCTGTTAAACAGCTAGGGGACAGTGTGGCGAGTTTTTTGTGGCGACTTTTATGTGGCGAGGTTGGTGTATGTGTGGTGAAATGTGTGCTGAGGGTGGTATATGTGGTGAAGCACGTGGTAGTGTGTGGCACATTTTGTGTGTGTGTTCATATCCCCGTGTGTGGTGAGTATCCCATGTCAGGGCCCCACCTTAGCAACTGTACGGTATATACTCTTTGTCACCATCGCTCTCATTCTTTCAGTCCCCCTTGTTCACGTCTGACAGCTGTCAATTTGCCTCCAACACTTTTCCTTTCACTTTTTCCCCATTCTGGAGATAGGGGCAAAATTGTTTGGTGAACTGGAATGCGGGGGTTAAGATTTTGCCTCACAACATAGCCTATGACGCTCTCGGGGTCCAGACGTGTGACTGTGCAAAATGTTGTGGCTGTAGCTGCGACGGTGCAGATGCCAATCCCGGACATACACACATACAGTACATACATACATACATACACATTGAGCTTTATATATCTAATATATAAAGCTCAAAGTGTGTATGTATGTATGTATGTATGTGTGTGTCTGTGTGTGTGTGTCTCTGGGATAGGCATCCGCACCGTCGCAGCTACAGCCGCAAAATTTGGCACAGTCGCACGTGTGGACCCCAAGAGCGTCCTAAGCTATGTTGTGAGGTGAAATTTTAACCCCGCGCGTTCCAATTCACCAAACAATTTCGCCCCTATCTACATACTGGGGAAAAAGTGTGTGTGTGTCAAGCCCCGCCCCTCATTATGATGTCATAATGCCCCTATTTGCATACTGGGGAAGCAGTGTGTGCGTATCAAGCCCCGCCCCTCATGGGATGGAGGATGTGTATGATGGGTATATGAGCATGTGACTATGGGATGGAGGATGTGTATGATGGGTATATGGGCATGGGCCTATGGGATGGTGGATAAGTATGATGGGTATATGGGCACAGGACTATGGGATGGAGGATGTGTATGATGGGTATATGGGCACGGGCCTATGGGATGGTGGATAAGTATGATGGGTATATGGGCACAGGACTATGGGATGGAGGATGTGTATGATGGGTATATGGGCACGGGCCTATGGGATGGTGGATAAGTATGATGGGTATATGGGCACAGGACTATGGGATAGAGGATGTGTATGATGGGTATATGGGCATGGGACTATGGGATGGAGGATAAGTATGATGGGTATATGGGCATGGGACTATGGGATGGAGAATATGTATGATGGGTATATGGGCATGGGACCATGGGATGGAGAATATGTATGATGGGTATATGGGCATGGGCCTATGGGATGGAGGATAAGTATGATGGGTATATGGGCATGGGACTATGGGATGGAGAATATGTATGATGGGTATATGGGCATGGGACCATGGGATGGAGAATATGTATGATGGGTATATGGACATGGGACTATGGGATGGAGGATGTGTGATGGGTATATGGGCACTCGACTATGGGATGGAGGATACGTATGACGGGTATATGGGCACGGGACTATGGGATGGCAGATATGTATATGGGCACGGGACTATGGGATGGAGGATGTGTGATGGGTATATGGGAACAGGACTATGGGATGGAGAATATGTATGACGGGTATATGGGCACGGGACTATGGGGTGGAGGATATGTATGGCAGGTATATGGGCACGGGACTATGGGATGGCGGATGTGTGATGGGTATACGGGCATGGGACTATGGGATGGAGGATGTGTGATGGGTATATGGGCACTCGACTATGGGTTACTACGCCCGGGGAGCGCCGGGCTCTTCAGCTAGTATGTATATATATATATATATATATACAGTACAGACCAAAAGATTGGACACACCTTCTCATTCAAAGAGTTTTCTTTATTTTCATGACCATGAAAATTGTAGATTCACTCTGAAGGCATCAAAACTATGAAGTAACACATGTGGAATTATATAATTAACAAAAAATTGTGAAACAACTGAAAATATGTCTTATATTCTAGGTTCTTCAAAGTAGCCACCTTTTGCTTTGATTACTGCTTTGCACACTCTTGGCATTCTCTTGATGAGCTTCAAGAGGTAGTCACCGGAGATGGTCTTCCAACAGTCTTGAAGCCGTTCCCAGAGATGCTTAGCACTTGTTGGCCATTTTGCCTTCACTCTGCGGTCCAGCTCACCCCAAACCATCTCGATTGGGTTCAGGTCTGGTGACTGTGGAGGCCAGGTCATCTGGCGTAGCACCCCATCACTGTCCCTCTTGGTCAAATAGCCCTTACACAGCCTGGAGGTGTGTTTGGGGTCATTTTCCTGCTGAAAAATAAAACTAAACTAAACGCAAACCGGATGAAATAGCATGCCACTGCAAGATGCTGTGGTAGCCATGCTGGTTCAGTATGCCTGCAATTTTGAATAAATCCCCAACAGTGTCACCAGCAAAGCACCCCCCACACCATCACACCTCCTCCTCCATGCTTCACGGTGGGAACCAGGCATGTAGAGTCCATCCGTTCACCTTTTCCGCGTCTCACAAAGACACTGTCGTTGGAACCAAAGATCTAAAATTTGGACTCATCAGAGCAAAGCACAGATTTCCACTGGTCTAATGTCCATTCCTTGTGTTCTTTAGCCCAAACAAGTCTCTTCTGCTTGTTGCCTGTCCTTAGCAGTGGTTTCCTAGCAGCTGTTTTACCATGAAGGCCTGCTGCACAAAGTCTCCTCTTAACAGTTGTTGTAGAGATGTGTCTGCTGCTAGAACTCTGTTGTGTGGCATTGACCTGGTCTCTAATCTGAGCTGCTGTTAACCTGCGATTTCTGAGGCTTGTGACTCGGATGAACTTATCCTCCGCAGCAGAGGTGACTCTTGGTCTTCCTTTCCTGGGGCGGTCCTCATGTGAGCCAGTTTCTTTGTAGCGCTTGATGGTTTTTGCCACTGTACTTGGGGACTCTTTCAAAGTTTACCCAATTTTTCAGACTGACTGACCTTCATTTCTTATAAAGTAATGATGGCCACTCGTTTTTCTTTGCTTAGCTGCTTTTTTCTTGCCATAATATGAATTCTAACAGTCTGTTCAGTAGGACTATCACCTGTGTATCCACCAGACTTCTGAACAACACAACTGATGGTCCCAACCCCATTTAGAAGGCAAGAACTCCCACTTATTAAACCTGACAGGGCACACCTGTGAAGTGAAAACCATTTCCGGTGACTACCTCTTGAAGCTCATCAAGAGAATGCCAAGAGTGTGCAAAGCAGTAATCAAAGCAAAAGGTGGCTACTTTGAAGAACCTAGAATATAAGACATATTTTCAGTTGTTTCACACTTTTTTGTTAATTCTATAATTCCACATGTGTCAATTCATAGTTTTGATGCCTTCAGAGTGAATCTACAATTTTCATAGTCATGAAAATAAAGAAAACTCTTTGAATGAGAAGGTGTGTCCAAACTTTTGGTCTGTACTGTGTATATATATATATATATATATATATATATATATATATATATATACAGTCATATGTTAAAGTTTGGGCACCCCTATTAATGTTAACCTTTTTTATTTATAACAATTTTGGTTTTTGCAACAGCTATTTCAGTTTCATATATCTAATAACTGATGGACTCAGTTATATTTCTGGATTCAAATGAGGTTTATTGTACTAACAGAAAATGTGCAATCTGCATTTAAACAAAATTTGACCGGTGCAAAAGTATGGGCACCCTTATCACTTTCTTGATTTGAACACTCCTAACTACTTTTTACTGACTTCCTGAAGCACTAAATTGGTTATGTAACCTCATTGAGCTTTGAACTTCATAGCCAGGTGTATCAAATCATGAGAAAAGGTATTTAAGGTGGCCACTTGCAAGTAGTTCTCCTATTTGATTCTCCTATGAAGAGTGGCATCATGGGCTCCTCAAAACAACTCTCAAATGATCTGTAAGCAAAGATTATTCAACATAGCTTTTCAGGGGAAGGATACAAAAAGTTGTCTCAGAGATTTAACCTGTCAGTTTCCACTGTGAGGAACATAGTAAGGAAATGGAAGAACACAGGTACAGTTCTTGTTGAGCCCAGAAGTGGCAGGCCAAGAAAAATATCAGAAAGGCAGAGAAGAAGAATGGTGAGAACAGTCAAGGACAATCCACAGACCACCTCCAAAGGCCTGCAGCATCATCTTGCTGCAGATGGTGTCACTGTGCATCGGTCAACAATACAGCGCACTTTGCACAAGGAGAAGCTGTATGGGAGAGTGATGCGAAAGAAGCCATTTCTGCAAGCACGCCACAAACAGAGTCGCCTGAGGTATGCAAAAACACATTTGGACAAGCCAGTTACATTTTGGAAGAAGGTCCTGCGGACTGATGAAACAAAGATTGAGTTGTTTGGTCATACAAAAAGGCGTTATGCATGGAGGCTAAAAAACACAGCATTCCAAGAAAAACACTTGCTACCCACAGTAAAATTTGGTGGAGGTTCCATTATGCTTTGGGGCTGTGTGGCCAATGCCGGCACCGGGAATCTTGTTAAAGTTGAGGGTCGCATGGATTCAACTCAGTATCAGCAGATTCTTGACAATAATGTGCAAGAATCAGTGACGAAGTTGAAGTTACGCAGGGGATAGATATTTCAACAAGACAAAGATCCAAAACACCGCTCCAAATCTACTCAGGCATTCTTGCAGAGGAACAATTACAATGTTCTGGAATGGCCATCCCAGTCCCCAGACCTTAAAATCATTGAACATCTGTGGGATGATTTGAAGCGGGCTGTCCATGCTCGGCGACCATCAAACTTAACTGAACTGGAAATGTTTTGTAAACAGGAATGGTCACAAATACCTTCATCCAGGACCCAGGAACTCATTAATAGCTACAGGAAGCGACTAGAGGCTGTTATTTTTACAAAAGGAGGATCTACGAAATATTAATGTCACTTTTATGTTGAGGTGCCCATACTTTTGCACCGGTCAAATTTTGCTTAAATGCAGATTGCACATTTTCTGTTAGTACGATAAACCTCATTTAATCCAGAAATATAACTGAGTCCATCAGTTATTAGATATATGAAACTGAAATATCTGTTGCAAAAACCAAAATTATTATAAAGAAAAAAGGTTAACATTAATAGGGGTGCCCAAACTTTTACATATGACTGTATATGTAACTTATATGCTAGAGTTTCTAATAAATTTGGTATTTTACACTTCTGCTTGATGTCTTATTGTTGCTCCTAAACTCCTAGTGATTTAATGTATGCAGGAGTACTCCACCACTCTAATCTGTTTTCACTGTCTACATAAATGGAGAACATCCTATAAGGTTTTCTGGATATGTTCTCAGCCTGGACACGTAATTTGTGCTTTATGAATACTGTTTTAGTGTGTATCCAATATATTAATGCCTGTCACATAGTGCTGTCTTCTCTCCCACTCACAGTTCCAAAAAGATGTAGAAGGTAGTGTGATTGGCCAATCATAAAACTGAACATTTCCTCCTTCTTAGTGAGTTTGATAAATCTCTGAGTTTTGTTAACATTTTGTTATGGGCTTGCGGAATGCACCAAATAACATAAGATGGTATAGAGGTGCGTTCGCAGCCCGGGGTCCACTGTGCAGAGATGTTAACTGCTGCTTAGTAATGGCGGAGCCCTAACTAGACACCGGCGGGATAACTGCTGACCCGGTGTGTACAGAAGCGAACTCAGTTACCTCACTGAGACACTGGGACGAGTGTGAGAGCCTGTTTATCCTCACAGGACTAGGCAGGAGAGTGCTAGTGCTAAGACACAGGACTCTACCCAAAGGACACAAGGTTAGAGCCCCTCTAGATCCACTAGCGCTCAGCACAACAGCAGCGATACATGGACAGACACAAATAGTGTGTTCCCAAAAGTCACAAAAGGGAAAAGGGAACAAAAGCTCATACCCATATTGTGATGCCTACGGGTCACGCCGAGGCCCCGACGTACGTTTCGCTGTACTTCTTCCTCGGGGGGCAGTGACTTCTGTGACTTTTGGGTAGTTGGGCAATATACCTTAGGTATTTTTGGGATTATCCTGAAGTGACCCACACTTTTGTGGCTGATTGTATACAATTTCCCTTTTATAAAGGGACTATTTTGTGACTTCAGTTTACCTCCCTCCCCTTGATATATAGGAATATATGCCTTCCTTCCCATGCTATATGGGGTTAACTTTTTCTGCCCGAAATAGTGTATCCAGGGAATATATAGGCTACTCTTTCCAATATTTACAATTGTTCCCTGTTTGTTTAAATTTACATGACTGTGCAGTCACACCATGGTTGCATCATTATCCACTAGATTTTATCATGTATGTTTCACTTGGTATTTATTGTAGACATATGAATTTGCCCTATTTGTACTTATTAAAGCTATTGGCAGTTTTTGCATAGTTTGGGCATTAGTCTATTTCTTATTATCTTCTATTATGATTTTTCGTATAAATCTTATGGAGATGTAAGCTCTCTGCAGCTGTTTCTATGCTTATTAATAGCCAGCAGCGAACAGCTCCTGGGACTAAGTCCTTCTTTTGGTCCACTGAGCATGTCCGTGGGAAGTCCTCTCATTGGAGGTCTGAGGTCACATGCTCAAGTCCTATTGCTGCTCCCATAGGACCACTAGGAAGGTCCTGGAAGGATGCTGCTATAAAAGAGTTGCATGGCCCCACGGCCATGCACTAGTATAGACAGTATAAGATAGTGATGTGTGTGATGATGGATGCTTGTGAATCGCTGAATGACTCATTAAGAAACCCCTTCCCTTTGATATGTATGTTGGTAGGGTTTAGAGCCTGAGTCAGCACCGAGCAGTGGCACTGCATAGCATGCCAGTGCTTCCAGCACCTCTCGCACATTAAGTCAGAGAGTGTCATCTGTATGAGACATCTCTGTACCTCATATGCCGCAGTGTCCGCCTCAGCGGTGCCATGTGCAGTTACTGCGCTTTCCAGCGCTAAGCTTAGGCTGGTTAGTGGCACCCACCAGGGCGGCGCTGTACACACGCAGTGCGATAACACAACTGTCGGCTGCACACTGTGTCTGCTAACAGGGCACAGTGTTTCTCTAGGATTAATCCCTGGTGCCGCAGTAGCGGTTCCGTAAGCCGTAGTCTGTGAGGTAACAGGCCTTGATGTCTCTTTCTGCGGCTCTCTGCTGTAACAGAGTTCGCTCCTGTGCACACCGGGTTAGTGGCTACTCCGCCGGTATTCAGTTTGCGTCCACCGTTACTGAGCAGCAGTTTACCATCTCTGTTCGGTGGACTCCGGGTTGCGATGGCACTTTATTGTATTTTATATTTTGTGTGATCCGCAACCCTAACACTGGATGGCATAATGGCTGACCAAGGACGAGCCCTGTGAGAGTGCCAGCAGCTGGAGCGCGGTATTGTGAGTGTCTCGTGGTCCCAGGAAGACCTGCTTCAGAGTAGCCAAGAATTACGAGGCACTCTGCACCACCTGATCACCACGCTCCCACAGCGGTGTGGCCCACTCCAAAGCCCTGCCCGTCAGGAGGGAAACTACAAATCCCACCTTAGACCGCTCTGAGGGGAATCAGGAAGCCAGCAGCTCAAGCTGAATAGCACACTGGCTGGTGAAACCCCTACAAGAAACAGCATCGCCCGAGAACTTTTCGGGCAGTGGAAGATGGGACAAAGTCGGGGCAGGGATGGCAGTGGTCATACGGGAGGCAGCCTCCGTAGCTGCCTGAACAGTGAACGCGGTTACATCCACAGCTGAGGCTGAGCGCTCGAGAGCCGCCAACCTGCCCTCGAGCTGCTGGATGCACCTGAGAAGTCGCTGTTCGTCCACCATTACTAGCCAGACCCTGGCGCTAGTGTAATGTTTTGGGCTTGCGGAATGCACCAAATAATATAAGATGGTATAGAGATGCGTTCGCAGCCTGGGGTCCACTGTGCAGAGATGTTAACTGCTGCTTTGTAATGGCGGAGCACTAACCAGACACCGGCGAGATAACTGCTGACCTGGTGTGTACAGGAGTGAACTCAGTTACCTCACTGAGCGGCTGGGATGAGTGCAAGAGCCTGTTTATCCACACAGGACTCGGCAGGAGAGCGCTAGTGCTAATACACAGGACTCTACCCATAGGACACAAGGTTAGAGCCCCTCTAGTTCCACCAGCGCTCAGCACCGCAGCAGCGATGCATGGACAGACACAAATAAAATGCTGGGCCCTGTTAGCAGTCACAGGGTGCAGCTGCACTTAGCTTACCGCACTATATATGTACAGAGAAGCTCTGGCGGACGCCACTAACCAGCCCATGCTTGGGACTGGAAAGCTCTTAGGACGCGCACGGCGCCGCTCTAACAGATGTTGCAGTACCTGCTGTAGCGTAGTGTGTTGTGAATTCGCTTTCTGGCCTACCTCTGGTTACTACTGAAGGTAAATAAACCAACTGAGAATGGTGAAAGGAAAAACCTGGTAAAAGCCATGAATAAGAAATGTAAAATTAATTAGTGCATAAAAATGCAATTTAATACCACTATAATAAATTGAGCATATGTTTATAAATTTATATATGACCATAAAAATAATATAATGGACAAAAAAACAGTATGCTCATATATCATATATACCAACACCTCATGCCCAGTTTAAATCCTTATGTAATTTACCCAATTTATTATAGTGGTATTAAATTGCCATTTTATGCACTAATTATTTTTACATTTCTTGTTGTTGTGTCGTTTTAATAATAAAGGCTATTTTATCCAGCAATTTTATCCTTTTCACATTTATTTCTTATTCACGGCTTCTACCAGGTTTTTACTTTCACCATTCTCAGTTGGTTTATTTATTGCGTACCAGATGGTCTGCCATCTAACTATCTGGGAGAGGGCACACTTTTTCACATAGATGAATATTATATTGACTTATTGAGTCCTATTGTTTTATTTAAAGTGAGCTCTCCCAGTTAATTTACTACTGAAGGTAGTGGAGCTGGTCAAATTGACAGAGGGGTTGTGAGTTCTCTTTCTGGGCTCCCTCTGGTGGTTACTGGAGGTATTGGAGCTGATCTGATTAACAGAGGCTGGCCACTTGATAATGAGGTGGACGATTGGAGATCTGGGGTTTCAGACTGGATTTAAGACAGCCGACTCCCTCTATTCCAGCTGGTGATTTTTCCTGCCTCCTGAGGTCTTAGTTTCCAGCTCAGTCCCTGCATGCTCAGCTAAGTGTTGTTTTGCTATTCTTTTCACATTTGATCTGGTTTTGTCTATTTCAGTTTTGTGTGGGTCAGCCAGCTCCAACTGGGGCTGTGCTGAATCACCATCCATATGTTACTGTTTGTGCCAGTTTGTTTTTGTCCCTTATTAGATTGGCCTCTTTTTGCTCTGCTTTCAGAATATACCAGAGTGCTGATATAGTGGGCGAAGTGGTGCGACTTCAGTATTTTTCGCATCAGACGTGTTGGACTTTTTTGCAGGGATTTTTGCGTGATTGCAGACAGTGTCTTTCCTTTCCTGTCCTGTCTAGTCAGTGTGGGCCCCATCATTTGCTCAGTCTATTTTCCTACCTGTGTTTGTGCTTTCATCTTGTCTCACCGACAATATATGTTTGGGGCTATCTATTCCTTTGGGGTCTGCTCTGGGGCAGTTTAGATTTCCCCTTTCTTGCTTTAGGCTTAGTTAGCTCTCCGGCTGTGCCGAGGCACGGAGGATCATCGTAGGCACACTCCACGGCTACTGCTGGTTGTGTGGATAGGATCAGGGGTCTGCAATCCGCTTTGTTACCAACCTCTCTGGTTTTCTGTGGCTTAGCTTGGGCTTGCTCTCCTCCTCGGTGACCCAATCATAACAGTAGTGCCTAAGGTAGAGTGATGCACTCTGGCTCTAGCATGTGAGAGGTGCTAGGAAGTGCTGCAACTAGGCACTGAGACCGGACTCTATACCTTAACAACATGCATATCAAAGGGAAGGGGTTTCATATTGAGTAGATATGAGAGACTTTGCCTTTTTTGGGGTCGAGTCGGGTATCATGAAACCGGACTTTCTCAAAAGTCGGGTAGAACGAAATCGGCCGACTATAGGGAAAAGTCGGGGTCCGACTGAAACACGAAACCCAATGCAAGTCAATGGGGAAGCAAAGTCAGCAGGGAGTGGAGGACAGTAAATACACCTACAGTGCCCATTCCAATGCCAACAACATCAATTCTTATTACTGAAGCTTGTCAACCTTAATTTACTTCATAATAATACTTGCGCATTGAATACTGGGGGTTATTTGGCTAACGTTTTGGGGGGATAGGGCTGGCTCCAGGTTTTCATGTGCCCTGGGCCAAAAGAGTGTCACTGCGCCCCTTTAACACATACCACAATTCATGATGCTCTGATACGACACAGAAATATAGGTATAGTACAATGAAAATACTTCACTGCTTACATGACATGACTGATATCTATTTTAAATTCTACAATAGCTCAAAAAAAGGACAGTATATTACTCCATACAGTATTATGGCCACCACATTGTGCGCCATACAGAATAATGAGCCCCATATATTTCTACATACAGAATAATTGGTCACATATAATGTTCCATACAGTATATGATGAGCTCCACATAATGCTACAGTATATGATGGTCCCCATGGGCGATGCTCCAGTGTGTTATGGGCCCAAATAAAGCTCCATATATAATGGGCCCCATTGCTAATGCTGCAGTGTATAATGTGCCCCATAGATGCTGCTCCAGTGTCTGACCTGGCCCATTTAGAATGCTCCAGTATATGTTGGGCCCCATGGATGATGCACCAGTGTCTTATGGGACAAAATAGTGCTCCATATATGATGGACCCCATTTATAATGCTCCTGTCATGATCCATGCTGGATTCTGACAGATAAAAGTACATGTAACCTTTTTTTTTTCCTTAAAGCTGGTTGCTTAAAGTTAGTTTTGCCCCCAGTGGCCATTAGGGTCATTACACAGTGGTGTCTTTGTTCCAATTTTCCCCCGGTCGTGGATAGCATTATTACACGGTAATCACTAACAGGTGTGATTGCTCTGGATTACCTATAAAGGAGTGTCAGGTGGTTGCAATCACTGTTGGTGATATTGGTCATTTCCATCCATTCTTGGTGGAGGAAGGAGCTGGAGAAGAGTTCCTTGCAGCTCAGTCAGAGTCATGGTGTGGAAGGAGCTTCAGTGAAGGAGTTCCTTGCTGCTCTGACAAAGCTTGGGTGAAGTAGCAGCTATTCAGGAGGAAAGCTGCACTCAGGTGCTGGACTCTGTTGCTTGGAGCAATAGCAACAGAGCTAAGCTAAGTGATGTTACCCTTTTTTGTAACTTTCCTTTTGTGGGTTTCAGTGCAGTGGTGGGATTAGTTTCAACACCGTCCATTTCACTAGAAAGGGATAGGTGCAGGGCAAGCTAGGGTTTTTAGGTTTCCTGCTCGGTGCCAGGGGCGCAACCTGCATAGGGACTGTCAGAAATGTAGAGACACTGACTCAGGGGAGTACAGGAGGTCTCCACGTCCCTGTTCCCTATCGCAGGGCCCTCCATTGTATCGGTTTCCCTGGTGTTTCCCTTAGTTCTGTAAATTCGCCCTGCTGGAGGCGGTGTATCTAGATACACATGTAATACTGAAATTCGCCTGCAGGAGGCAGTATATCCGGCTGCACGTTTCTTTGTTTAAATTCGCCCTGCTGGAGGCGGTGTATCCAGGGTCACATGTGTCATACAAATTTGCCCTGCTGAAGGCGGTGTGTCCAGTCACATGTTGACCACCACAGCTCGAGTGTATAATGTGCCCTATAGATGCTGCTGAACTGTCTGATCTGGCCCATTTAGAATGCTCCAGTATATGATGGGCCCCATGGATGATGCTCCAGTGTCTTATGGGCCAAAATAATGCTCCATATATGATGGGCCCCATTTCTAATGCTCCAGTGTATAATGTGCCCCATAGATGCTGCTCCAGTGTCTGATCTGGCCCATTTATAATGCTCCAGTATATGATGAGCCCCATTTTAAATGAACCCAGGCATGGTATGTGAAAAGAGGTCCATCGAGTAATCTGAAGTGTGTGCTGCCGCATCCTTCACTTTTGGTGTGTATGAGGGACTCAAGGAAAGGGGTTGCTCCTGACCAGAAGCCTGCACTGATGACTCAGTGCTTGCATTTTTTGAAACTTCAGAAGAGGAGGCAATAGAGCTGGAGGCTGTTTCAGCAATGTAAGCCAAAAAACAGTTCTTGATGCTCCAGCTTTAAAAGCAGTCTACCTACTCCCAGAAAAGGGAGCCTTACATGCCTTCCGGAGCTAGACCATAACGCAGGCTCAACACCTCCTGCCTTAGCTGCTATTGTGCTATTGGCACGACCAGCAGATGCACCACCACCATCAGTACCAGTGGCCCCCCATGCCCACGTCCGTGGCCTCTTCCACCATACTTCCTCATGTTTTGGAAAATGGACTCAAAATACCAGCAGATATATGGTACTGTATCAGAAGTGTA
Organism: Dendrobates tinctorius; assembly: GCF_039654945.1. NCBI lineage: Eukaryota > Metazoa > Chordata > Amphibia > Anura > Dendrobatidae > Dendrobates > Dendrobates tinctorius. The sequence goes on along the minus strand of NW_027361763.1, from coordinate 26,459,348 downwards.
CAGCTCTTGACAGTCTAGGAATAATAGTAAATCTCCGTATATATTTCATGAGTCATACACAGACGCTCACAGGCTCAGTAAGGATTACACAATAAAATAAAAAGTTGAAAAATGGGACAGTATCACCAGATACAAGGTATATATAGTATAGTGTAAACATTCTGAATCTCCATATATATTTCAGGAGGCAGACACAAACATTCTCAGGCCCAGTATGGATTACACAAGAATATGAAAAGCTGTAAATGTGTAGTGTAACACAAGCGTACAGCTGTATACAGTGTTGGGGTAATCTTAAATCTCCAAATATATTTCCGGAGTAACAGACAGACATTCACAGGCTCACTATGGTTTACACCAGAATCTAAATAGCAAAAAAGGGTACTGTATCAGAAGTGTACAGCTGTATACAGTGTTGGCTAAATTTGAAATCTCGGTATATATTTCCGGAGTCACCCTCGGACGCTCACTCAGTCTGGGTTTGGCCATAATAAAATATGTTGTAAAAAAGGTACTGGATAACAAGATAGCAAGTACATATATTAAAGGGTACAATTTAAATCTCCCTATAGATAGTCCCGTAGTCACTCTCAGACGCTAACTCAGTATGGATTTGACCGTAATACTAAATGTCGAACAAAGGTACTGTTTAACAAGATACAAGCTGTATCTAGTATAGGGTAAAAATTGGTATCTCCGATTATCCGTATATATAGAATGAGTAAACCACACACGCTCACTCAGTATGGATGATACCATAATTAAAAATTTTGAACTAAGATACTGTATCAGCAGATACCAGGTGTATCCAGTCTAGGGGTAATTGTAATTTTCCATCTATACTTACGGAGTCAGACACAGACACTCACAGGCTCAGTATGTATTGCACCAGAATTTAAAAAGTAGAAAAAGTGAAATTTATTAGAAGCGCATACCAGTATACAGTGTTGTGGTACTTTTAAATCTTCGTATATATTTCATTCTCAGTAAGCCAGTCCCAACACTCCCCTACTGGAAACTACATGGATACAAGTATAGATGGAAAGTCGAGTGTTTGCAGAAATTTGGGAATTTCTCATCGCGGGAAAACCTCCTGGTAGATGTTGCAGAGGTGATGCAGACCCTCAGTAACTGTGTCTGTGGAGACAGCAAAAATGTTTTTTTGTGAAGAAAACATTGCTGTATCGCAGTAGCGTGGATCCCATCACTGTTACTCATCTCCATCAAATTGTGATCACAGGGAGAGATGTAGACATGGTCCTCACTGCCTATCACGATGTGTATGGTAATTTTGGAGTGCAAAGCTATAGGCCGTAGGCGATGCTATTGGATTGGCAGGAGAGGAGACATTGAAAAATGGGTGGCAGGAATGTCACACATCTGTGACTATCAAAACTGTGAAAGGTGATCATAAAGCACCACTGCATCCGCTTGTGAGTTGACGTCCATTACAAATGGTATCCATTAGAGTTGAGCGAAACAGGTCGGTCAAATTCAAAAATAGCCGACTTTCGCTAAAGTCGGGTTTCGCCGATCGAAACCCGACCATAGCGTGAGGTCGGCCATGAGGTCGCCGAGCCGAGCGCCAAAGTCGGGTTTCAAAAAATGATTCCAGCGCCTTTTCTCAGCCAATGATGGAGGACTCACACAGTGGGCAACGCGATAACATGCGCAGCGGCCACCACCATTTTAGAGAAGGGCATTGAAGTGATTAGCTGGCTTTGTATGGCGTCACAGTGGGTATAAAAGGCCGTGACCGCTGACCGCCATCTTACTTCTGCTGATCTTAGAATAGGGAGAGGTGCTGCTGCTGCTGATTCTGAATAGGGAGAGCGTTAGGCAGGGAAGAAGAAAAAAAACTTGCTTCTGCTGATAGCGCTTTTCACTGTACAGCTAGTGTGCAGTGAAAGGGAAGGATTTTTGATGAGTGCCGCAGCGCTGGTGGTGATTAGGCTAGCTTTTAAGGCTACCTGATAGCTGCCTTGGTGTGTGCACACTGCTGTTCAAACTGCTTTTTTCAAAGCACTCCAACTTTTATTATTTGGTTCTGGTGAGTTACTGAGCGTTCATTTTTTCACACACCGTATAACGGTGTACACTCCTCACACACTACCGTGTACCGGCTGGTAACAAGGACAAATAGAAGCTATCTTGGGTGTGACTCTGAAAAAAAAAGCCGAGGAGCTTTTCCATTTTTCCAGACGTACACCTTATAGAGCTGTCCGCTTTTCAAACAGTGAAGCGATCTGTGTGTGACTCTGGAAAAAAAAGCCGAGGAGTTTTTCCATTTTTCCAGACCTACACCTTAGACCAGGGTTCCCCAACTCCAGTCCTCAGGGCCCACCAACAGGTCATGTTTTCAGGATTTCCTTAGTATTGCTCAGGTGATAATTGCTTCACCTGTGCAATACAAAGGAAATCATGAAAACATGATCTGATGGTGGGCCTTGAGGACTGGAGTTGGGGAACCCTGCCTTAGACAACTGTCCGCTTTTCAAACAGTTTCGTATATCTGCTGTTTGATAACAGTCAAAACTAGACAGAGACAGTGTGTGTCAGTCCGCATATAAATAGACGGAGTTTGACAATTTTCCATACACACACCGTATAGCAGTGTATGCTCCTCACACACTACCGTGTACCGGCTGGTATCATGGACAAATAGAAGCTATCTAGGTGTGACTCTGGAAAAACAAGCCAAAGAGTTTTTCCATTTTTCCAGACCTACACCTTAGACAACTGTCAGCTTTTCAAACAGTTTCGTATATCTGCTGTTTGATTACAGTCAAAACTAGACAGAGACAGCGTGTGTCAGTCCATATACAAATAGACAGAGATTGACAATTTTCCTTACACACACCGTATAGAGCTGTCCGATTCTCAAACAGTATTGTATATCTGCTGTTTCGCATTACAGTCACATCTATACAGAGTCAGCGTGTGTGTGTGACACTCCGTAAATACATATAAGGAGATTGTTAGTTACACAAAAAGTGTATACAGCTCTACACTTCTGATACAGTTCCGTATATCTGCTTGTTGGATTACGGTCAAATACATACTGCGAGAGCGTCTGTGGCTAACAAAATATATCCGTAGATTAAATTTTTTGAATACACCTTACACAGGTGGACGCTCCTCATACAGTATCATCTCTCTGCTGGTATTTTTGGTACATTTTCCCAAACATGAGGAAGTATGGTGGAAGAGGCCGTGGACGTGGGCAGGGGGGAGCAGCTGGTACTGATGGTGGTGGTGCATCGACTGGTTATGGCAAAAGCATAATAGCAGCTAAGGCAGAAGGTATTGAGCCTGCGTCATCATCTGGCCCAAGAAGGCCTGTAAGGTTCCCTTTTCTTGGAGTAGGAAAACCGCTTTTAAAGCTGGAGCATCAGGAACAGGTTTTGGCGTACATTGCCGAAACAGCCACCAGCTCTATTGCCTCCTCTTCTGAACGTTCGAAACCTGCAAGCATGGAGTCGTCAGTGCAGGGTTGTGGTCAGGAAAAACACCTTTCCTTGTGTCCTTCACCCCCATCAAAAGTTAAGGATGCGGCAGCCCACACTTCAGATTACTCTATGGAGCTCTTTTCACATACCATGCCTGGGTTATCCAGTCAAATCATGAATTCCCCAGTCCAAGAAGAATCTGACATGGAGTGCACTGATGCACAATCACTGCTAGATGATTCTGCTGGTACATTGACCCAGATTACTACATTGCCCTCGCAGTCTATTGAGCCAGAATCTGATCCTGATGAAACTCAGGTGCCCCTTCCCGCATACTATACCACCTTATACGGTGACACAGGGGAAGGTAAAGAGGAAGGTGCAGATGATTTTGAAGAGGAGGTGATGGATTACCCAATTCTTGACACGGATTGGCATCCATTGGGGGAGGAGGTTGGCGCTGGCAATAGTTCAGATAAGGAGAAGGATCTGCAGCAGGCATTGACATCGCAGCAGCGGTTATCCGGCAGGCCCGTAGCTGTCCAAAAACGTGGAGCAAAAACTAAAAGAGTTGCAGGACAGATTTGCCACATGGTCAACTTAGCACAGCTTGCAAGGCCAGAAAATGTATACCATAGTAGGAAGAGTGCTGTATGGCACTTCTTTGTCCAAGACCTACTGATGAGGCAAAGATTACCTGTAAGAAGTGCGGAAGGACCTTTAGCCGAGGTAAACAACTCCAAAATTTGATTACCAGTTGCATGCTTAGACATTTAATCAACAGGCACTTGCAAGCGTCCACGGACTACAAAACCTCTGGTAGCACATGTGCACCTGCTCTGACTGCAGGTAGCCAGCAACGCTCCATCGCTTCCCCCACCGTAAGACCACCGCCACCGTTAACCACACCACCAACACTAAATGTGGAGGTGTCGTCGCAAGGCCAAAGCACACAGGGAATCACAATGATTTTGCAACACAACACTGAATCTAGGCCATAACCACCAATACCATCACCAACCCCCTCTCACTCCATCCGGTCCACCGCTACTTCCCCCATATGCAGCTCTCCAGTCCAGCTCACCCTACCAGACACTCTGAGTAGGACAAGAAAGTACTCATCCTCTCATCCACGTACACTGTGTTTGAATGCCTACATTGCCAAACTAATCTCATTAGAGATGATGCCCGACCATTTGGTTGAAAGCGATGCTTTCCGCGAGCTCATAGCCTACGCTATCCCACGCTATGACCTACCCAGTCGGCACTTCTTTTCTTGAAAAGCCATTCCTGCCCTCCACCGGCATGTTAAAGACCGCATTGTCCATGCACTAAAACAGTCAGTGAGTCGAAAGGTGCACCTCACAACAGATGCATGGACCGGTAGGCATGGCAAGGGCCGTTACATGTCCATCACTGCACACAGGGTTAATGTGGTGGATGCAGGCTCCACAGGGGACAGCGGCAGTGGAACAGTGCTGCCTAGCCCACGTTATAGGAAACAGTTGGCTGTAGGCTTTTGACCCTCCTCCTCCATCAGCGAAAGCTCATCCACAGACCAGAGTCGCACAAGCACTCCATCCGCAGCTGGCAGTGTTGCACATGAGGTGTCCCACTATCGAACAGCTAGTGGTAAGTGTCAGCAGGCTGTGTTAAAGATGATGTCTTTGGGCGACAACAGACACACCGCGGAGGTACTGGCCAACTAATTGCAGCGACAAACTGAGTCATGGCTGGGCAGTGTACATCTTGAGGCAGGCAAGGTAGTCAGTGATAACGGCCGTAATTTTGTGGCAGCCATAGCCCGTGCAAAACTCACAGACATACCTTGCCTGGTTCACACTTTGAACTTGGTGCTGCAGTGCTTCCTTAATAATTATTCGGAGTTAACATCCCTGCTACATAAGTTGCGAAGACTGTGCTCGCACATCCGTTGCTCAAACGTCCACTCCAGTCGTATGCAGAAGCTGCAGCGATTGCTCCACCTCCCCAAGCACCGCCTAATCATAGACTTTGCAACAAGGTTGAACTCCACCGTGCACATGGTTGAGAGGCTGTGCGAATAGAGGCATGCCGTAATGCATTTGTGGGAGGATACATGGGCAGGCAGTTTGAGGGAAGACATGGAATTGTCAGGTGTGCAGTGGTTAAAGCTGAAAGACATCTGTAAAGTCCTTCAGTGTTTTGAGGAATGCATACGGCTGGTAAGCGCAGACGACTCCATCATAAGCATGAGCATCCCACTTATGCATCTGCTCATGCAAAGCTTGACGCACATTAAGGATCAGGCGTCTGCAGCAGAGGAGGAGGTGGATGAGGGAAGCATTGATGACAGTCAGCCATTCTCTGGTCAGGGAACTGTCCTGGACGAGGTGGAGGAAGAAGAGGAAGAGGAGGAAGGGGAGGTTGAGGGGGATGATTATTTTGGGCAGGAGGATGCTTCTCAGGGGCCAAGAGAAAATGTTGGCGTTCCAAGGTCAGGTACAGTGTTTGTGCGTGACTGTAGGGATGTGGATTTGCCAGAAAGTGCTCCTCCACCCAGCAGTGGTAGTGCATTATTGACACCTGGAACATTGGCCCACATGTGCGATCATGCCTTGCGGATCCTAAAAAGGGACCCCCGCATTGCCAAAATGATGAGGGATGATGACTACTGGCTGGCCAGCATCCTGGATCCACGCTATAAAGGCAAATTACAAAACATCATGCCACAGGAGAACCTTGACCTAATATTGGCTAATAAACAAGCAACTCTGGTAAACCGGTTGGTTGAGGCATTCCCAGCACACAGCAGCGGTGATGGTTCTCACACGAGCCGTACGGGCCGGGGGCAGCTTGGCAGAGGTGTTCGTGGTGCACACAGCAGAAATGGCGTTGGAGACAGGGGTTTCATGACAATCCACGCTCGATCCACGCTACAAAGGCAAATTACACAACATCATGCCACAGGAGAACCTATAGATAATATTGGCTAACAAACAAGCAACTCTGGTAAACCGTTTGTTTGTGGCTTTCCCAGCACACAGCAGCGTTGCTGGTTCTCCCACGAGCTGTAGTGGCCACAATGGAAGAGGTGTTCGTGGTGCACACAGCCGAAGTGGCATTGGAGACAGGGGTTTAATGACCATGTTGTGGAATGATTTCTCAAGTACCGCTCACACGACTGCTAATACTTCATCGATTAAAAGTGACAGGAGACAGCAGTTGTCAACTATGGTTACAAACTACTTCTCCTCCCATATCGATGTTCTCCCTCACAGGTCATTCCCCTTTGAGTATTGGGCCTGTAAACTGGACACCTGGCCTGAATTGGCACAATATGCCTTACAGGAGCTCTCTTGCCCTGATGGTAGTGTGTTATCAGAAAGAGTGCTGCTGGATCAATCGTGACCGAAAAAAGGACCCATCTGTCAACCCAAAATGTTGATGATCTAACCTTCATTAAAATGAACCATGCATGGGTTTCAAAGCATTTTGTCCCTCTTTCCCCTGATGACACATAGTTTGCCATAAAACTGCCTCGCTTTTGTTCTCCTCTTCCTCGGACTTGCCTAATTCCGTCCTTTGCAGCAGCTGAATGTCTAGCCAACACATCAACATATGCCATTTTTTAAACCTCCCTAAGTGGGCTGCCTACCCACCCCCAATCGCTGTGGTCAATACCTGGCACACCTGGGCAAGTGCCGTTGCTCTGAACAGGTGGATGGGCCCACTGGCACAGGGCTCCTCATAGTACAATACAGTGTCTCTGATGGTGGGGGGTCCACTCAACGTCAGACACACCAGCATACTATGAGGGTTCCTGATAGCTGCCTTGGTGTGTGCACACTGCTGTTCAAACTGCTTTTTTCAAAGCACTCCAACTTTTATTATTTGGTTCTGGTGAGTTACTGAGCGTTCATTTTTTCACACACCGTATAACGGTGTACACTCCTCACACACTACCGTGTACCGGCTGGTAACAAGGACAAATAGAAGCTATCTTGGGTGTGACTCTGAAAAAAAAAGCCGAGGAGCTTTTCCATTTTTCCAGACGTACACCTTATAGAGCTGTCCGCTTTTCAAACAGTGAAGCGATCTGTGTGTGACTCTGGAAAAAAAAGCCGAGGAGTTTTTCCATTTTTCCAGACCTACACCTTAGACCAGGGTTCCCCAACTCCAGTCCTCAGGGCCCACCAACAGGTCATGTTTTCAGGATTTCCTTAGTATTGCTCAGGTGATAATTGCTTCACCTGTGCAATACAAAGGAAATCATGAAAACATGATCTGATGGTGGGCCTTGAGGACTGGAGTTGGGGAACCCTGCCTTAGACAACTGTCCGCTTTTTAAACAGTTTCGTATATCTGCTGTTTGATAACAGTCAAAACTAGACAGAGACAGTGTGTGTCAGTCCGCATATAAATAGACGGAGTTTGACAATTTTCCATACACACACCGTATAGCAGTGTATGCTCCTCACACACTACCGTGTACCGGCTGGTATCATGGACAAATAGAAGCTATCTAGGTGTGACTCTGGAAAAACAAGCCAAAGAGTTTTTCCATTTTTCCAGACCTACACCTTAGACAACTGTCAGCTTTTCAAACAGTTTCGTATATCTGCTGTTTGATTACAGTCAAAACTAGACAGAGACAGCGTGTGTCAGTCCATATACAAATAGACAGAGATTGACAATTTTCCTTACACACACCGTATAGAGCTGTCCGATTCTCAAACAGTATTGTATATCTGCTGTTTCGCATTACAGTCACATCTATACAGAGTCAGCGTGTGTGTGTGACACTCCGTAAATACATATAAGGAGATTGTTAGTTACACAAAAAGTGTATACAGCTCTACACTTCTGATACAGTTCCGTATATCTGCTTGTTGGATTACGGTCAAATACATACTGCGAGAGCGTCTGTGGCTAACAAAATATATCCGTAGATTAAATTTTTTGAATACACCTTACACAGGTGGACGCTCCTCATACAGTATCATCTCTCTGCTGGTATTTTTGGTACATTTTCCCAAACATGAGGAAGTATGGTGGAAGAGGCCGTGGACGTGGGCAGGGGGGAGCAGCTGGTACTGATGGTGGTGGTGCATCGACTGGTTATGGCAAAAGCATAATAGCAGCTAAGGCAGAAGGTATTGAGCCTGCGTCATCATCTGGCCCAAGAAGGCCTGTAAGGTTCCCTTTTCTTGGAGTAGGAAAACCGCTTTTAAAGCTGGAGCATCAGGAACAGGTTTTGGCGTACATTGCCGAAACAGCCACCAGCTCTATTGCCTCCTCTTCTGAACGTTCGAAACCTGCAAGCATGGAGTCGTCAGTGCAGGGTTGTGGTCAGGAAAAACACCTTTCCTTGTGTCCTTCACCCCCATCAAAAGTTAAGGATGCGGCAGCCCACACTTCAGATTACTCTATGGAGCTCTTTTCACATACCATGCCTGGGTTATCCAGTCAAATCATGAATTCCCCAGTCCAAGAAGAATCTGACATGGAGTGCACTGATGCACAATCACTGCTAGATGATTCTGCTGGTACATTGACCCAGATTACTACATTGCCCTCGCAGTCTATTGAGCCAGAATCTGATCCTGATGAAACTCAGGTGCCCCTTCCCGCATACTATACCACCTTATACGGTGACACAGGGGAAGGTAAAGAGGAAGGTGCAGATGATTTTGAAAAGGAGGTGATGGATTACCCAATTCTTGACACGGATTGGCATCCATTGGGGGAGGAGGTTGGCGCTGGCAATAGTTCAGATAAGGAGAAGGATCTGCAGCAGGCATTGACATCGCAGCAGCGGTTATCCGGCAGGCCCGTAGCTGTCCAAAAACGTGGAGCAAAAACTAAAAGAGTTGCAGGACAGATTTGCCACATGGTCAACTTAGCACAGCTTGCAAGGCCAGAAAATGTATACCATAGTAGGAAGAGTGCTGTATGGCACTTCTTTGTCCAAGACCTACTGATGAGGCAAAGATTACCTGTAAGAAGTGCGGAAGGACCTTTAGCCGAGGTAAACAACTCCGAAATTTGATTACCAGTTGCATGCTTAGACATTTAATCAACAGGCACTTGCAAGCGTCCACGGACTACAAAACCTCTGGTAGCACATGTGCACCTGCTCTGACTGCAGGTAGCCAGCAACGCTCCATCGCTTCCCCCACCGTAAGACCACCGCCACCGTTAACCACACCACCAACACTAAATGTGGAGGTGTCGTCGCAAGGCCAAAGCACACAGGGAATCACAATGATTTTGCAACACAACACTGAATCTAGGCCATAACCACCAATACCATCACCAACCCCCTCTCACTCCATCCGGTCCACCGCTACTTCCCCCATATGCAGCTCTCCAGTCCAGCTCACCCTACCAGACACTCTGAGTAGGACAAGAAAGTACTCATCCTCTCATCCACGTACACTGTGTTTGAATGCCTACATTGCCAAACTAATCTCATTAGAGATGATGCCCGACCATTTGGTTGAAAGCGATGCTTTCCGCGAGCTCATAGCCTACGCTATCCCACGCTATGACCTACCCAGTCGGCACTTCTTTTCTTGAAAAGCCATTCCTGCCCTCCACCGGCATGTTAAAGACCGCATTGTCCATGCACTAAAACAGTCAGTGAGTCGAAAGGTGCACCTCACAACAGATGCATGGACCGGTAGGCATGGCAAGGGCCGTTACATGTCCATCACTGCACACAGGGTTAATGTGGTGGATGCAGGCTCCACAGGGGACAGCGGCAGTGGAACAGTGCTGCCTAGCCCACGTTATAGGAAACAGTTGGCTGTAGGCTTTTGACCCTCCTCCTCCATCAGCGAAAGCTCATCCACAGACCAGAGTCGCACAAGCACTCCATCCGCAGCTGGCAGTGTTGCACATGAGGTGTCCCACTATCGAACAGCTAGTGGTAAGTGTCAGCAGGCTGTGTTAAAGATGATGTCTTTGGGCGACAACAGACACACCGCGGAGGTACTGGCCAACTAATTGCAGCGACAAACTGAGTCATGGCTGGGCAGTGTACATCTTGAGGCAGGCAAGGTAGTCAGTGATAACGGCCGTAATTTTGTGGCAGCCATAGCCCGTGCAAAACTCACAGACATACCTTGCCTGGTTCACACTTTGAACTTGGTGCTGCAGTGCTTCCTTAATAATTATTCGGAGTTAACATCCCTGCTACATAAGTTGCGAAGACTGTGCTCGCACATCCGTTGCTCAAACGTCCACTCCAGTCGTATGCAGAAGCTGCAGCGATTGCTCCACCTCCCCAAGCACCGCCTAATCATAGACTTTGCAACAAGGTTGAACTCCACCGTGCACATGGTTGAGAGGCTGTGCGAATAGAGGCATGCCGTAATGCATTTGTGGGAGGATACATGGGCAGGCAGTTTGAGGGAAGACATGGAATTGTCAGGTGTGCAGTGGTTAAAGCTGAAAGACATCTGTAAAGTCCTTCAGTGTTTTGAGGAATGCATACGGCTGGTAAGCGCAGACGACTCCATCATAAGCATGAGCATCCCACTTATGCATCTGCTCATGCAAAGCTTGATGCACATTAAGGATCAGGCGTCTGCAGCAGAGGAGGAGGTGGATGAGGGAAGCATTGATGACAGTCAGCCATTCTCTGGTCAGGGAACTGTCCTGGACGAGGTGGAGGAAGAAGAGGAAGAGGAGGAAGGGGAGGTTGAGGGGGATGATTATTTTGGGCAGGAGGATGCTTCTCAGGGGCCAAGAGAAAATGTTGGCATTCCAAGGTCAGGTACAGTGTTTGTGCGTGACTGTAGGGATGTGGATTTGCCAGAAAGTGCTCCTCCACCCAGCAGTGGTAGTGCATTATTGACACCTGGAACATTGGCCCACATGTGCGATTATGCCTTGCGGATCCTAAAAAGGGACCCCCGCATTGCCAAAATGATGAGGGATGATGACTACTGGCTGGCCAGCATCCTGGATCCACGCTATAAAGGCAAATTACAAAACATCATGCCACAGGAGAACCTTGACCTAATATTGGCTAATAAACAAGCAACTCTGGTAAACCGGTTGGTTGAGGCATTCCCAGCACACAGCAGCGGTGATGGTTCTCACACGAGCCGTACGGGCCGGGGGCAGCTTGGCAGAGGTGTTCGTGGTGCACACAGCAGAAATGGCGTTGGAGACAGGGGTTTCATGACAATCCACGCTCGATCCACGCTACAAAGGCAAATTACACAACATCATGCCACAGGAGAACCTATAGATAATATTGGCTAACAAACAAGCAACTCTGGTAAACCGTTTGTTTGTGGCTTTCCCAGCACACAGCAGCGTTGCTGGTTCTCCCACGAGCTGTAGTGGCCACAATGGAAGAGGTGTTCGTGGTGCACACAGCCGAAGTGGCATTGGAGACAGGGGTTTAATGACCATGTTGTGGAATGATTTCTCAAGTACCGCTCACACGACTGCTAATACTTCATCGATTAAAAGTGACAGGAGACAGCAGTTGTCAACTATGGTTACAAACTACTTCTCCTCCCATATCGATGTTCTCCCTCACAGGTCATTCCCCTTTGAGTATTGGGCCTGTAAACTGGACACCTGGCCTGAATTGGCACAATATGCCTTACAGGAGCTCTCTTGCCCTGATGGTAGTGTGTTATCAGAAAGAGTGCTGCTGGATCAATCGTGACCGAAAAAAGGACCCATCTGTCAACCCAAAATGTTGATGATCTAACCTTCATTAAAATGAACCATGCATGGGTTTCAAAGCATTTTGTCCCTCTTTCCCCTGATGACACATAGTTTGCCATAAAACTGCCTCGCTTTTGTTCTCCTCTTCCTCGGACTTGCCTAATTCCGTCCTTTGCAGCAGCTGAATGTCTAGCCAACACATCAACATATGCCATTTTTTAAACCTCCCTAAGTGGGCTGCCTACCCACCCCCAATCGCTGTGGTCAATACCTGGCACACCTGGGCAAGTGCCGTTGCTCTGAACAGGTGGATGGGCCCACTGGCACAGGGCTCCTCATAGTACAATACAGTGTCTCTGATGGTGGGGGGTCCACTCAACGTCAGACACACCAGCATACTATGAGGGTTCCTGTGCCAGTATCATCGACCACGAGTGAGCCCCCCCTGCTTGGTAATGGCCACGGCACTTGCAAGTTGCAATACTTACCTCTCCCTACTCTACTGCTGTGTAGTCTGGGCAGTTAAATCCTTCACAGGGACGCCCACTAGAAATTTGGAGTATTGATCAATGATGGTTAAGATGTAGCTATGGCCTGTCCTGCTGGCCTCTACCTTCAGAGGATCAATGGCTACCATTTATAATGGACGTCAACTTACCAGCGGATGCAGTGGTGCTTTATGATCACCTTTCACAATTGTGATAGTCACAGACGTGTGACATTCCTGCCACCATTTTTCAATGTCTCCTCTCATGCCAATCCAATAGAATCACCTACGACCTGTGGCTTCTGTGTTTTGCACTCTAAAATGACCAGACACATCATGATAGGCAGTGAGGACCATGTCTACATCTCTCCCTGTGATCACAATTTGATGGAAACGAGTAGCGGTGATGTGATCCACGCTACTGTGATAAAGCAATCCTTTCTTCACAAAGAACCATTTTTGCTGTCTCCACAGACACAGTAATTGAGGGTCTGCATCGCCTCTGCAACATCTCCTGGTAGGTTTTCCCGCGATGAGAAATTCCCAAATTTCTGCTGACACTCGACTTTCCGTCTGTACTTGTATTTATGTAGTTTCCAGTAGCAGAGAGTCTGGACTAGCTTACTGAGATTGAAATATATACGAAGATTTAAAAGTACCACAGCACTGTAGACTGTTGTACGCTTCGACTACCTTTCCCTTTTTCTACTTTTTAAATTCTGGTGTAATACATAGTGAGCCTGTGAGTGTCTGCGTCTGACTACGGAAGTATATACAGAAATTTACAATTACCACTAGACTGGATACACCTGGTATGTGCTGATACAGTACCTTTGTTCACAATTTTGTATTACGGTATCATCCATAGTGAGTGAGCGTGTGTGGTTTACGCCTTCTATATATACGGTGAATCGGAGATACCAATTTTTAGCTATCCTCGATACAGCTTGTATCTTGTTATACAGTACCTTTGTTCAACATTTAGTATTACGGTCAAATCCATACTGAGTAAGCGTCTAAGAGTGACTACGGGACTATGTATACAGAGATTACAATTGTACCCTATAATTGGAAACCAGGGGAAGAGTCTGGAGGAGATCATTTGCATATTCCCAGTGCCTTCTGGGATAAGTGAAGAGTCTCCGCGAGCTCAACGATCACTGGGTTTTGGCCGTTGCAGCTGAAAAGAGGAAATCGGAGAAACCAGGGGAAGAGTCTTGAGGAGATCATTTGCATATTCCCAGTGCCTTCTGGGATAAGTGAAGAGTCTCCGCGAGCTCAACGATCACTGGGTTTTGGCCGTTGCAGCTGAAAAGAGGAAATCGGAGAAACCAGGGGAAGAGTCTTGAGGAGATCATTTGCATATTCCCAGTGCCTTCTGGGATAAGTGAAGAGTCTCCGCGAGCTCAACGATCACTGGGTTTTGGCCGTTGCAGCTGAAAAGAGGAAATCGAATTTTGGCTCATCTTTCATCTTTTTAAGAAATCTCAAGATGGAAGAGGCCAGGAGCCATTTGGTGAGCTGCATTTCTTGCTACATGTTCACAGATTTACCAGTGGAAAAGCCAAACTTCACATGCCACAAATGCAAGCTTGTGACCCTGTTGGAGGAAAAGTTGCAAAATCTCGAAGAGAGGTTAGCTACGTTGAAGATCATTAAGGAAGGTGAAGAGTTCTTGGACAGAGCAGAATTATCTCTTCATGTTACAGAAAGAGAAGAAATTCGAAGTGCACCTGAAGAAACAGAGGATTGGAGACATGTGACCCAGAGAAGCAGGAGGATCAGGAGGCAGTCAGCACCCATACTGCTCAGAAACCAGTACCAGGCTCTCACGCAGGAAAACGATGAAGAAATACATCAGGATAAGACTTTGCCAACAAACAGCAACCTTGTACGCCTTCAGAGTCCTCCTGGATGGAGAAAGAAAAATGTTGTGAAGAAGAAACGGAGAGTGGTGGTCATGGGGGATTCCCTGTTGAGAGGAACAGAGGCCGCTATCTGCAGACCGGATATAACTTCAAGAGAAATGTGCTGTCTTCCAGGTGCAAAAATTAAAGATGTGTCTGACAGGATATCAGGACTCTTCAGACCTACAGATGACTACCCATTCCTGCTACTACATGTGGGGACAAATGACACCACAAGAAACGACCTGGAAACCATCTGCAGAGACTTTGAAGACTTAGGCAAGAAAGTGAAAGAACTGGGAGCGCAGGTGGTCTTCTCTTCCATCCTCCCAGTGGATGGCCATGGAACAAGGAGGTGGAATAAGATTCTGCAGGTGAACAACTGGCTACGTCGATGGTGCCGTCAGCAACGATTTGGATTTCTGGATCACGGAGTGAACTACTTATACGATGGACTACTTGCTAGAGATGGGGTGCACCTTACGAAGACTGGAAAGCAGGTATTTGGAAGTCGCCTTGCTACACTTGTAAGGAGAGCTTTAAACTAGAACAACATGGGAAGGGAAGCAAAAGACCAGAAAAAGCCATACACCTGACAAATGCTACTGAGAACTCTGCTATTAGAAGTGGAAAGGAAGAACAAAGACGAAAGAATCTAATTAAAAAAAATATTGGAGAAAGAGAAACCAATCACAAACTAAAATGTTTCTATACTAATGCACAAAGCATGGGCAACAAACAAGGAGAATTGGAACTACTAACACAGGAAAAGAAATATGATGTCATTGGAATCACTGAAACTTGGTGGGACAATACACATGATTCGAATACAAGACTAGAAGGATACAACTTATTTGCAAGAAACAGACTTGATAAACGAGGAGGGGGTGTCGCATTGTATGTTAGAAATGCGTATATCTGCACAGAGATTGAAGCTTCAGAGACTGGGAGTTCTGTGGAAACTGTTTGGGTAAGAATACAAGGACAGAACAATGGAAAGGACACCATTGTAGGCATTTACTACAGGCCGCCTGTGCAAGCTGAAGATATGGATGAACTCTTTATGCATCAAATGGCCAAGTTCTCCAAAAAATATGACATAGTTGTCATGGGAGATTTCAACTATCCAGATATTTGTTGGGAATCTCTCTCAGGCAAAACTAACAGGTCAAGGAAATTCTTATCCTCTCTTGCTGACAACTTTATCTTCCAAAATGTAAAGGAGAAAACAAGGGGAACTGCTACCTTGGATCTAATCCTTATAAACAGGGAGGAAATGGTTGAGGAGGTAAAAGTGGCTGGGACCCTAGGAGGTAGCGACCATGCTATTTTAGAATTTTGGATAACTAGAGGCGGAAGACCTGTGAAGACTCAGACGTCAAGGTTAGATTTCAGAAAGGCAGATTTTAAGGGATTCAGAAAGAGAATTGGAGGGATCCAATGGCTGGATATCCTTAAAGACAAAAATGTCCAGGAAGGATGGGAAATCTTGAAAAATGAAATTCTCAAAGCACAGTTGTTAACAATTCCGAAAAGAGGGAAGAATAGGAAGCATTTAAGGAAACCAGGATGGATGAACACAGAACTTAAGCACATGCTAAAAAGGAAGCAAAAAATGTTTATAAAATGGAAAGAAGGAGGCATATCTAAAGAAGAATATAATGCTGTCTGCAGAACCTGCAAGGCACAAATCAGATTATCTAAAGCTGAAAATGAATTGAGGCTTGCAAGAGATGTCAAAAGCAATAATAAAGGATTTTGGGGATATGTCAAAAGTAAAAGAAAAGTCAAAGATGCTATAGGATTTTTACAGGATGAAAATGATGAAATGGTAAGACAGGATGTTGAGAAGGCTGAACTTTTAAATTCCTATTTTGCATCTGTTTTCTCTCAGAAAGGAAATGTAACATCAACTGTTATTCACTGTCCTATTAAGGGAATAGAAGAATCCAAGATATCTATAAACAGAAAGATAGTGAGGAAACACTTAGCTAACCTAAATGTATTCAAGTCTCCAGGTCCAGATGAATTACACCCCAGAGTACTGAAGGAGATAGCAGAAGAAATTTTTGAACCCCTCTCCATAATCTTTGAAAATTCTTGGAGAACAGGAGAAGTGCCAGAAGACTGGAGAAGAGCAAATGTTGTTCCTATCTTCAAAAAGGGGAAGAAGGTGGACCCAGGCAACTATAGGCCGGTGAGTCTGACTTCTATACCAGGAAAGATCTTTGAACAAATTATTAAACAACATGTATGTCAATACCTGGATAAGAATGAAGTGATTAAACAGAGTCAGCATGGGTTTGTAACTAATAAGTCATGTCAGACTAATTTAATTTCCTTCTATGATGGTATTACTGATTGGGTGGATCAAGGAAATGCTGTAGATATAGTATATCTTGACTTCAGCAAAGCATTTGACAAAGTCTCTCATACAATCCTTATTGAAAAAATGACTAAGTATGGAATGGACAAGGCAACTGTTAGGTGGATTCATAACTGGCTTAGTGATCGGACCCAAAGAGTGGTCGTAAATGGCTGCACATCCAGTTGGAAGAATGTCTCAAGTGGGGTACCACAGGGCTCTGTCCTGGGCCCTGTATTGTTCAACTTCTTTATCAACGATTTAGATGAAGGAATTGAGGGTAAACTGATTAAATTTGCTGATGACACAAAGCTAGGAGGGATAGCTAATACTAGAGAAGAGAGAGAGAGGATTCAAAAAGATTTAAATAAACTGGAGAAGTGGGCAGCAACTAACAGAATGGTTTTTAACAGGGAGAAATGCAAAGTACTACATCTGGGCAATAAAAATGAAAAAAGCATATATAGAATGGGAGGAATAGGGCTAAGTGACAGCACATGTGAAAAAGACTTGGGTATACTAATAGATCACAGACTGAATATGAGTCAACAGTGTGATGCAGCAGCAAAAAAGGCAAATGCAATTCTAGGATGTATTAACAGAAGCATACAGTCTAGATCACGTGAAGTAATTATTTCCCTCTACTCCTCTTTGGTCAGACCTCATCTGGAATATTGTGTCCAATTTTGGGCACCACATTTTAAAAAAGACATCAACAAACTGGAGCAAGTTCAGAAAAGAGCGACCAGAATGGTGACCGGTCTGCAAACCCTGTCTTATGAGGAAAGGTTGCAGGATTTGGGAATGTTTAGTTTGCAAAAGAGAAGACTGAGAGGAGACTTAATAGCTGTCTACAAATATCTAAAGGGCTGTCACATTGTAGAAGGATCAACTTTATTCTCATTTGCACAAGGAAAGACTAGAAGCAATGGGATGAAGCTGAATGGGAGGAGACACAGATTAGATATTAGAAAAAACTTTTTGACAGTTAGAGTGATCAATGAGTGGAACAGGCTGCCACGAGAAGTGGTGAGTTCTCCTTCAATGGAAGTCTTCAAACAGAGGCTGGACAGACATCTAACTGGGATGATTTAGCGAATCCTGCTTTGAGCAGGGGGTTGGACCAGATGGCCCAGGAGGTCCCTTCCAACTCTACGATTCTATGATTCTATGATATATACTTAATATCTTGCTATCCAGTACCATTTTTACAACATTTTTTATTATGGGCAAACCCAGACTGAGTGAGCATCTGAGGGTGACTCCGGAAATATATACCGATATTTCATATTTGGACAACACTGTATACAGCTGTACGCTTCTGATACAGTAACCTTTTTAGCTATTTAGATTCTGGTGTAAACCATAGTGAGCCTGTGAATGTCTGTCTGTTACTCCGGCAATATATTAGGAGCTTTAAGATTACCCCAACACTGTATACAGCTGTACGCTTGTGTTACATTACCCATTTACAGCTTTTCATATTCTTGTGTAATCCATACTGGGCCTGAGAGCGTTTGTGTCTGCCTCCTGAAATGTATACGGAGATCCAGAATATTTACACTATACTATATATACCTTGTATCTGGTGATACTGAACCCTTTTTCAACATTTTATTTTATTGGGTAGTCCATACTGAGCCTGTGAGCATTTGTGTATGACTCATGAAAAATATACAGAGATTTACTGTTATCCCTAGATTGTATAGAGCTGTACGCTTCTGATACAGTACCATATATCTGCTGGTATTTTGGGTCCATTTTCCAAAACATGAGGAAGTATGGTGGAAGAGGACACGGACGTGGGCGTGGGGGGCCACCTGGTACTGATGGTGGTGAAGGTGCATCTGCTGGCAGTGTCAAAAACACAATAGCAGCTAAGGCAGGAGGTGTTGAGCCTGCGTCATGGTGTAGCTCTGGAAGGACTGGAAGGCTCCATTTTCTGGGAGTAGATAGACTGCTTTTAAAGCCGGAGCATCAGGAACTGTTTTTGGGTTACATTGCTGAAACAGCATCCAGCTTAATCGCCTCCTTGTCTGAAGTTTAAAAAAATGCAAGCACTGAGTCATTAAGTGCAGGCTTATGGTCAGGATCAACCCCTTTCCTTGTGTCCTTCACCCACACCAAAAGTGAAAGATGCGGCAGCCCACACTTCAGATTACTCCACGGAGCTCTTTTCACATGCCATGCCTGGGTTAATTAAAAATGGGGCCCATCATATACTGGAGCATTCCAAGTAGGGGACATCAGACACTGGAGCAGCATTTACGGGGTCCATTACACACTGGAGCATTAGAAAAAGGGCCCATTATATATGGAGCATTATTAGGGCCCATCATACACTGGAGCATCATCTATGAAAAGTCAAAGATGCTATAGGATTTTTACAGGATGAAAATGATGAAATGGTAAGACAGGATGTTGAGAAGGCTGAACTTTTAAATTCCTATTTTGCATCTGTTTTCTCTCAGAAAGGAAATGCAACATCAACTGTTATTCACTGTCCTATTAAGGGAATAGAAGAATCCAGGATATCTATAAACAGAAAGATAGTGAGGAAACACTTAGCTAACCTAAATGAATTCAAGTCTCCAGGTCCAGATGAATTACACCCCAGAGTACTGAAGGAGATAGCAGAAGAAATTTTTGAACCCCTCTCCATAATCTTTGAAAATTCTTGGAGAACAGGAGAAGTGCCAGAAGACTGGAGAAGAGCAAATGTTGTTCCTATCTTCAAAAAGGGGAAGAAGGTGGACCCAGGCAACTATAGGCCGGTGAGTCTGACTTCTATACCAGGAAAGATCTTTGAACAAATTATTAAACAACATGTATGTCAATACCTGGATAAGAATGAAGTGATTAAACAGAGTCAGCATGGGTTTCTAACTAATAAGTCATGTCAGACTAACTTAATTTCCTTCTATGACGGTATCACTGATTGGGTGGATCAAGGAAATGCTGTAGATATAGTATATCTTGACTTCAGCAAAGCATTTGACAAAGTCTCTCATACAATCCTTATTGAAAAAATGACTAAGTATGGAATGGACAAGGCAACTGTTAGGTGGATTCATAACTGGCTTAGTGATCGGACCCAAAGAGTGGTCGTAAATGGCTGCACATCCAGTTGGAAGAATGTCTCAAGTGGGGTACCACAGGGCTCTGTCCTGGGCCCTGTATTGTTCAACATCTTTATCAACGATTTAGATGAAGGAATTGAGGGTAAACTGATTAAATTTGCTGATGACACAAAGCTAGGAGGGATAGCTAATACTAGAGAAGAGAGAGAGAGGATTCAAAAAGATTTAAATAAACTGGAGAAGTGGGCAGCAACTAACAGAATGGTTTTTAACAGGGAGAAATGCAAAGTACTACATCTGGGCAATAAAAATGAAAAAAGCATATATAGAATGGGAGGAATAGGGCTAAGTGACAGCACATGTGAAAAAGACTTGGGTATACTAATAGATCACAGACTGAATATGAGTCAACAGTGTGATGCAGCAGCAAAAAAGGCAAATGCAATTCTAGGATGTATTAACAGAAGCATACAGTCTAGATCACGTGAAGTCATTATTTCCCTCTACTCCTCTTTGGTCAGACCTCATCTGGAATATTGTGTCCAGTTTTGGGCACCACATTTTAAAAAAGACATCAACAAACTGGAGCAAGTTCAGAAAAGAGCGACCAGAATGGTGACCGGTCTGCAAACCCTGTCTTATGAGGAAAGGTTGCAGGATTTGGGAATGTTTAGTTTGCAAAAGAGAAGACTGAGAGGAGACTTAATAGCTGTCTACAAATATCTAAAGGGCTGTCACATTGTAGAAGGATCAACTTTATTCTCATTTGCACAAGGAAAGACTAGAAGCAATGGGATGAAACTGAATGGGAAGAGACACAGATTAGATATTAGAAAAAACTTTTTGATAGTTAGAGTGATCAATGAGTGGAACAGGCTGCCACGAGAAGTGGTGAGTTCTCCTTCAATGGAAGTCTTCAAACAGAGGCTGGACAGACATCTGACTGGGATGATTTAGCGAATCCTGCTTTGAGCAGGGGGTTGGACCAGATGGCCCAGGAGGTCCCTTCCAACTCTACGATTCTATGATTCTATGAGGCCCATCATATACTGGAGCATTATAAATGGGGCAGATCAGACACTGGAGCAGCATCTATGGGCACTGTCATGATCCTGGTTGCATCTGACAGTTTAAATGCACAATTGAACTTTTTTCCTTTGGCTGTGTGCCAAAGTGTGGTGTGATTTCCCCCGGTGGCCATTAGAATTATTGCACTGTGGTGTCGTTTGTTCTAAGTTGCCACCGTGGTGGTGAGCAGTAGTGCACTTTAGTTCTATTGTTTAATGTTCACCTAATTATAAAACTGGTGCGATGCTCTATAAAAGAGTGTCAGGTGTGTTTGATCACTGTTGGTGATAGGTCTTCATTTTCAAGTAAGCCTGGGTGAAAGATGGAGCTGAACAAGAGTCCTGGGCAGCCCAGTCAGAGGGGACGAGTTGCAGCTATGGTGTCTGCAGGGAGTGCTGGCATGGATTGGTGGAGTCCAACGATGCGGTCTGCAGGAAGGGCTGGCATGGCGTGGTGGAGTCGCAGTTTATGGTGTCAGCAGGAAGTGCTTGCATGGCTTGGTGGAGTGGTGACTATGGTGAGAGTTGCACTCAGTATGCTGGGCTTGGTTGCTGAAAACTGGACTCAAGCATGGTGGACTTATGGGCAGAAAAGTTGGACTCAAGCATGCTGGACTTTTTGGCAGAAGCTGAACTCATCTTTGGGACTCTCTTTACTGGGCAGCTGCAACTGGTGGTGGACTCTGCTCCAAGGCTGCACTATGGTGATGGATCCGGTTATGGTGATGGATCCTGTTGAAGGAGAAGATGCACGCAGGTGGTGGGCTCTGTTACGGGGAGCATAAGCAACAGAGCAAAGCTAAGTGGTGTCCCTCTGTATTGTCATTTTTCCTTATGTGTGTTTAGTGCAGTGGTGGGATTAGTTTCCGCACCGACCAATTCCCTAGTGAAGGTTTAGGTGCAGGGCGAGTCAGGGTTTTGAGGTTCCTGTGCGTCGCCTGGTGCGGAACTGGCATAGGGAAGCGATAGACTCAGGCGAGTGCAGGAGGTCTCCACTTCCCCGTTTCCCTATCGCAGGGTCCTCCATTGTTATTGTTACCCAGGTTTCCCCTTTATTATTTAAATTTGCCTTACTGGAGGCGGGGTTTCCAGACTTTTGTATATATACGTGTATTATCTAAATTCGCCAGTTGGAGGCGGTGTATCCAGCTGCACGTCTTATTATTTAAATTCGCCCCACTGGAGGCGGTGTATCCAGGGTCACATGTGTCATATGGGTTCGCCTTGCGGTACTCGCTGCGTCCAGACACACGTGACCGTGACGGGCACATGATACAGTGGAGCATTAGAAATGGGGCCCATTACATATGGAGCAATATTAGGGCCCATCATACACTGGAGCATCAGCCATGAGGAAAATCATATACTAGAGCATTCCAAATGGGACAGATCAGACACTGGAGCAGCATCTATGGGGCACATTATACACTGGAGCATTATAAATGGGGCCCATTATTTATGGAGCATTATTTGGGCCCATAACACACTGGAGCATCGTCCATGGCGACCATCATATACTGTAGCATTATGTGGAGCTCATCATATACTGTATGGAACATTATATGTGACCAATTATTCAGTATGGAGAAATATATGGGGCTCATTATCCTGTATGGCGCACAATGTGGTGGCCATAATACTTTATTGAGTAATATGCTGTCCTTTTTTTGAGCTATTGTACAATTTAAAATTGTATTTGTCATTGTACTATACCTATATTTCTGTGCCATATCGGAGCAACATGGGTTGACACTCTTTGGCCCAGGGCACCCGAAAACCTGAAGCCAGCCCTGCCCCCCCACAACTTTAGCCAAATAAGCCCCAGTTTTCAATGCGTAACTATTATTATTATTTGTCATTGTACTATACCTATATTTCTGTGCCATATCGGAGCAACATGAGTTGTGGTATGTGTTAAAGGGGCACACTGACACTCTTTGGCCCAGGGCCCACGAAAACCTTGAGCCAGCCCTGTCCCCCCAACAACTTCAGCCAAATAAGCCCCAGTTTTCAATACGTAACTATTATTATGAAGTAAATTAAGATTGTCAAGCTTCAGTAATAAGAATTGATGTTTTTGGCATTGAAATGGGCACTGTAAGTGTGTTTACTGTCCTCTACTCCCTGCCAACTGTGCTTCCCCATTGACTTGCATTGGGTTTCGTGTTTCTGTCGGCCTTCGACTTTTCCCTATAGTCGTCCGATTTCGTTCAACCCGACTTTTGCGAAAGTCAGGTTTCATGAAACGCAACTCGACCCTAAAAAAGGCAAAGTCGCTCATCTCTAGTAGCCATTGATCATCTGAAGGTAGAGGCCAGCAGGACATGCCATAGCTACATCTTAACCATCATCGATCAGTACACCAAATTTGGAGTGGCCATCCCTGTGAAGGATTTAACTGCCCAGACTACACAGCGGTGGAGCAGGGAGAAGTAAGTATTGCAACTTGCAAGTGCTGTGGCCATGATCAAGTAGGGGAGCACACTCGTGGGCGACAGTACTGGCACAGGGCCCCATATAGAACGCTGGTGTGTCTGACAGGGAGTGGGCCCCCCAACCGTCAGAGACACTGTATTGTACTATGAGGGGCCCTGTGCCAGTGCCGCCGGCCATCAGTGGGCCCATCCACCTGTTCAGAGCAACGACACTTGCCCGGATGCACCAGCTGTTGATCCCAGCCCTTGGGGGCGTGGGCAGCCCAGTTACGGAGGTTTAAAAAACGGCATATGTTGAGGTGTAGGCTGGACATTCAGCAGCTGCAAATGTCGGAATTGGGCAAGTCCGAGGAAGAGGAGGACAAAAGCGAGGCATTTTTCTGGCAACATATGTGTAATCCCCGCGCTCTGTCCCTAGGTCGTGGGCGCGCGCTCGCCCTCTTCCTTCATCCAGCGGTCGGCGTCTCTGAAGGTGGGGCCTACCGCCCACTTCCTGGCCAGTAGGTATTTCAGGCGTCCTCCCTATGGGGAGGACGCCTAATGATTGTGTGGCTATCCTGCACTGTCTGGCCGCTATAATTTTCCTATAGGACTCCTGCCTGCCTTGTGTCTTGCTCAGTTCCCCTCTGCCAGCCTTGTGTCTTGCTCAGTTCCCCTCTGCCAGCCTTGTGTCTTGCTCTGTTCCCCTCTGCCTGTCTCAGCCTTGTCCTCTCCGCTCCTACTCTCCCTCCCGTGGCTCTTCCTCCGTACCCCCTTGCCACCTGTAGTAACGTCTTGCTACCTGATTACTAGCCGCTGCCTAGTTACTCCATTACCCTGTTCCGGTACCCTAGTCTCTGTCCTGCCTTGTCCTACGAGCCGTCCCTCTTGGTACCGGCTGTCGCGGTTCTGCCCCCTGCGGTCCTGCCCCTAACGATCCCTGTATAGGGGTCGGTCTTCACCTGGCGTGCTCGGCCCAGGGGCTCCTGATCCGCGATCCAGAGGTTCCACTCTCGGACGTACTCGGTTCTTGAAAGTCACAGTATCATCAGGCCATGGATCCTGTCGGTGCCGCGGCCGCTACACAGAAAGAACTTTTTCTACGTGAAAACCAGACCCGGATAATGTCCTTCATGAAATCCATGGACACCCGGCTGTCTGCCCTGCAAACCTCTGACCAAGGGCATGCTCCCCTCTTAGCTAGTCTCCAGCAGGAGCTCGCGCAGCAACGCGATGCTCAGTCTCACATCTTGGGTTACATGGCGTTCGTCGACTTTCGACTGCTTGCCTTGCAGTCCTCGGCGGCCGCTTCAACCTCATCTCGGGACGCAGCCTCAGCCCCGCCCCCTCATCTGGGAAAGCCTCCCAGGTATGGCGGAGATCCCAGGTTGTGTCGGGGCTTCTTAAACCAGTGCAGATTGCACTTTGAGTTTTTGCCCCAGCAATATCCCCCAAATCGCGCCAAGGTGGAGTTCATTGTATCCCACCTTGAGGGAGAGGCCCTGGCCTGGGTGAATCCTTTATGGGAGAGGGATGACCCCATAGTCTGTAGTATCAGGAACTTTCTGGAAATGTTCCGCAAAATATTTGATGAACCCGGTGGTGTAGCATCCACCACGGAGGCCCTCTTTAACCTCCGCCAGGGTTCCTTGACTGTGGGACAGCACGCCATCCGCTTTCGGACATTATCGTCGGAGCTGGGGTGGAATAATGAGGCACTTGTGGGAGGCTTTTGGAGGGGTCTCTCAGGTAAAATCAAGGACGAGCTTGCCGGGCAAGATACCCCTACCACCCTGGAGGATCTCATATCCCTGGCCACTCGTATCGATCTGCGGTTTTTGGAACGCGCTCGAGAATCGGCTAGGGAGAAGAGGCCCTTTAGGCTCTATCAGGCTCCTATTCCACGCTCCTCTGTGCCCTCCACTAGAGCTGCCCCCGAGCCCATGCAGGTTGATCGTATTAGGCTGTCCGAACAGCGACGCAGGGAGAGGATGACGAACGGTCTCTGTCTGTATTGCGGTGGGGCCAATCACTTTGTGCGCACCTGTCCTGAGAAACCGGGAAACGCCTTCTCCTAGGTCAGGTAAGAGAGGTTTACCTAGGTGATCATAATTCCTCTCTGCCCCTTACCCTTTCAGCTTTAATTATTGCAGGTCGGGAGCGTAGATCTGTGGAGGCGTATGTGGACTCGGGTGCGGCTGGTAATTTAATCCGGCAAGAAGAGGTTGACAAGCTCCAGATTCCAGTCGTCACCCTAAAAGACCCGCGCACTATCGCCTCCATTGACTGCAAACCTCTCCCCGATTCCGTCACTAGGGTTACAGCCGAAGTAGACCTGCAAATTGGAGCACTTCATCTCGAGAGGATCGCTTTTTACGTCCTGCTGCGATTATCCCATGCCATTCTCCTTGGATTACCATGGCTCAGGCTGCACGAGCCGGTTGTTGACTGGCGCTCTGGGGAGATTCTATGGTGGGGTCATTCCTGCCATGAACGTTGCCTGTGGTCTGTTATTTTTCCTCGTCCGCTGCCTTAGTCTGTCGAGCTCCCGGGCCTTCCTGCACCGTATCATACGTATGCTGATGTCTTCAGCAAAAAAGAAGCGGATTCACTATCTCCGCACCGGGCCTATGACTGTCCTATCGACTTGATTCCCGGGGCCACTCCTCCTAGAGGGAGAATATATCCTCTATCCCCAGCAGAGACCACGGCTATGACGGAATACATTCAAGAAAACCTGGCCAAGGGGTTCATTCGGAAGTCCTCGTCCCCTGCAGGTGCAGGCTTTTTCTTTGTTCGGAAGAAAGACAGATCACTCCGACCCTGTATTGACTACCGGGGCCTGAACAACATCACCGTTAAGAATCGATACCTGCTTCCACTCATCCCTGAACTCTTCGACCGGCTGAGGGGGGCTCGGGTCTACACGAAGTTGGATCTGCGGGAAGCTTATAATCTAATCCGGATCGATGCAGGGGGCGAGTGGAAGACGGCCTTCAATACCCGGGATGGGCATTATGAATATTTAATCATGCCGTTTGGCCTCTGCAATGCTCCGGTCGTGTATCAGGAATTCGTTAACGAGGTGTTTCGGGATCTACTGTATTCCTGCGTGGTGGTGTACTTAGATGATATTCTCATCTTTTCGCCCGACCTATCCTCACATCGGAGAAGCGTTCGCATGGTCCTGCATCACCTTCGGGAGAATCATCTCTACGCCAAGATTGAGAAATGCCTCTTTGAGCAAACCTCGTTACCCTTCTTGGGGTATATAATCACGGATTCCGGCCTGAAGATGGATCCAAAGAAGCTCTCAGCGGTGCTCAAGTGGCCTCGTCCTGTTGGTATAAAAGTCATCCAGCATTTCCTCGGATTCGCTAATTATTACCGACAGTTTGTGCCTCATTTTTCCACAGTGACCAAGCCCATTACGGTCCTGACCCGTAAAGGAACCAAGTCAAACAGCTGGTCTCCCGAGGCTGAAGAGGCCTTCCTTGCCTTGAAACGCTCTTTTGCATCAGCACCGATCATACATCGCCCGGTGGTCAGTAGGCCGTTTGTCCTAGAGGTGGATGCTTCCTCCACGGGAGTCGGGGCGGTCCTTTCCCAGCAGGCTCCCTCTGGACGGCTGGTCCCCTGTGGGTTCTTTTCCAAGTCCTTTTCACTGGCAGAGTGCAATTACTCCATTGGAGACCGGGAATTGTTGGCCATTAAAATGGCCCTGGAGGAATGGCGATACCTGCTTGAAGGGGCAGTGCACTCCTTTACTATCTTCACGGACCACAAGAATTTGGCCTATCTGCAGTCCGTTCAGAGACTCAACTCCAGACAAGCCAGATGGGCTCTGTATTTTTCTCGTTTTGATTTCAAGCTGCAATTCCGTCCCGGCAATAAGAACATCAAAGCAGATGCTCTCTCCAGGTCCTTGCAGTCGCCTGTAGGGGATGAGGGTCCTTCTTATATTATCGAGCCTGCCAAAGTTATCACCGTGGCTCCTGTGAATTTCTCTTCCCCTCCAACAGGCAAAACCTCTGTTCCCCAGAATAAACGCCCGGAGGTGCTGTGTTGGGGGCACTCCTCTAAGGTTGCCGGGCACATTGGTACCAAGAAGACCCTCCTGCTTCTCTCCCATTACTACTGGTGGCCCTCCCTTCACCAAGACGTGATGGACTATGTAGCCTCTTGCATGACCTGTGCTCAAAATAAGGTTCCGAGAACCCGGCCTCCTGGCCTTCTTCACCCGTTACCGGTTCCGGAGGCTCCATGGCGGCAAATCGCAATGGATTTCGTAGCAGACTTGCCCTGCTCTGCTGGATGCACTACCATCTTAGTCATAGCAGATCGCTTCTCCAAAATGGCCCATTTTATACCTTTGCCCGTACTGCCCTCAGCTCCAAGATTGGCTGAGATCTTCATCCACCAGATCTTCAGGCTACATGGCCTTCCTCAGCAGATTGTGTCCGACCGTGGGGTCAAATTTACCTCTCGATTCTGGAGGGCTCTCTGTCGGCTTATGGGCACATCCCTCGACTTCTCCTCCGCTTATCATCCACAGACCAACGGGCAAGTGGAACGGATTAATCAGGTTCTAACAACCTACCTACGCCACTTTTCCAATGCCCATCAAGACAATTGGGTCTCTCTCCTACCTTGGGCAGAATTTGCCCATAATAATCATCCCAGTGAATCCACCACCAAGTCGCAGTTCTTTGTAGTCTCTGGTCAGAACCCGGCAGTTCCGCTACCCTTTTTTTCATCATCAGGAATTCCCGCAGCAGAAACACTTGCCATGGATTTTTCGCAAATCTGGAAGGAGACCAGAGAAGCCCTCGTGAGGGCCAGCACCCGAATCAAGAAGCATGAGGACAAAAGACGAAGAGACCTTCCTCCGTATCGTCCGGGCGACAAAGTTTGGCTGTCGACCAAGCATATCCATCTAAAAGTTCCTGCCTACAAGTTAAGTCCACGATACATCGGTCCTTTCGAAGTACTTGGATGCATTAATGAGGTGGCTTATAAACTGAGGTTGCCGGCTTCACTTCGAGTCCCTAACGCCTTTCATGTCTCGCTTCTGAAACCTGTGGGTCTGAACCAGTTTCAACCTACCACCACTGCTCCTCCTTCACCTATTGGGGCTGAGGCGTCTTTGAAGTAAAAGACATTTTGGCTATGAAAAGAGTAAGGGGGAAGACATTTTTTCTCATTGAGTGGAAGGGTTTTGGCCCTGAGGAAAGGTCCTGGGAACCTCGAGAGAATGTTAATGCCCCTCTTATATTGAAAAAGTTTTTGGCCACTCTCAGAAGGGGGGGACATAAGGAGGGGGGTACTGTGACATCGGCGGCCGAGCCCGCCGATGTCTCTTCTGCGGCGGTAACCGCCGCTGCCGCTCCCCACCGCCGCCCCTGCGGCGGCGCGCTCTCTTACCCGGCCTTCCGCTCTGCCGCATCCCGGCGCTCTGTCCCTAGGTCGCGGGCGCACGCTTGCCCGCTTCCTTCATCCAGTGGTGGGCGTCGCTGAAGGCGGGGCCTACCGCCCAATTCCTGGCCAGTAGGTATTTCAGGCGTCCTCCCTATGGGGAGGACGCCTGATGATTGTGTGGCTATCCTGCACTCTCTGGCCACTATAATTTTCCTATAGGACTCCTGCCTGCCTTGTGTCTTGCTCAGTTCCCCTCTGCCAGCCTTGTGTCTTGCTCAGTTCCCCTCTGCCAGCCTTGTGTCTCGCTCTGTTCCCCTCTGCCTGTCTCAGCCTTGTCCTCTCCGCTCCTACTCTCCCTCCTGTGGCTCTTCCTCCGTACCCCCTTGCCACCTGTAGCAACGTCTTGCTACCTGATTACTAGCCGCTGCCTAGTTCCTCCATTACCCCGTTCCGGTACCCTGGTCTCTGTCCTGCCATGTCCTATGAGCCGTCCCTCTTGGCACCGGCTGTCGCGGTTCTGCCCCCTGCGGTCCTGCCCCTAGCAATCCCTGTATAGGGGTCAGTCTTCACCTGGCGTGCTCGGCCCAGGGGCTCCTGATTCGCGATCCAGAGGGTCCACTCTCGGACGTACTCGGTTCCTGAACGTCACAAGTTGTCATCCTTCATCATTTTGGCAATGCAGGGGTCCCTTTTTAGCATCCGCAAGGCATAATCACATATGTGGGCAAATGTTCCAGGTGTCAATAAAGCACTGCCACTGCTGGAGCACTTTCTGGCAAATCCACATCCCTACAGTCACGCACAAACTCTGTACCTGACCTTGGAACGCCAACATTTTCTCTTGGCCCCTGAGAAGTGTCCTCCTCCCCAAAATAATCATCCCCCTCATCCTCCTCCTCTTCGTCTTCTTCCACCACCTCATCCAGGACAGTTCCCTGACCATACAATGGCTGACTGTCATCAAGGCTTCCCTCCTCCTCCTCCTCCTGGTCCTCCTCCGCTGCAGATGCCTGATCCTTAATGTGCGTCAAACTTTGCATGAGCAGACGCATAAGTGGGATGTTCATGCTTGTGATAGCGTCATCTGCGGTTACCAGCTGTGTGCATTCCTCAAAACACTGAAGGACTTTACAGAGGTCTTTCAGCTTTGACCACTGTACACCCGACAATTCCATGTTTTCCCTCAAACTGCCTGCCCGTGTATTCTCCCACACTTCATTATAGCCTGCCTCTGTTCGCACAGCCTCTCAACCATGTGCAGGGTGGAGTTCCACTTAGTTGCATCGTCTATGATTAGACAGTGCTTGGAGAGGTGGAGCAATCGCTGCAGCTTCTGCATACGACTGGAGTGTACGGGCGAGAGACGGATATGCGAGCACAGTCTTCGCACCTTACGAGCAGGGCTGTTAACTCTGGATTATTATTTAGGAAGCACTGCACCACCAGGTTCAAAGTGTGAGCGAGGCAAGGTATGTGTGTGAGTTTTTCAAGGCCTATGGCTGCCACAAAATTACGGTCATTACCACTGACTACCTTGCCTGCCTCAAGATGTAGACTGCCCAGTCATGACTCAGTTTGTCGCTGCAAGTAGTCGGCCAGTACCTCCGTGGTGTGTCTGTTGTCGCCCAAAGACATCATCTTCAACACAGCCTGCTGACACTTACCATTAGCTGTTCGAAAGTGGGACACCTCGTGTGCAACACTGGCAGCTGCGGATGGAGTGCTTGTGCAACTGTGCTCTGTGGACGATCTTTCGCTGATGGAGGAGGATGGTCGAACTCCTACAGCCAACTGCTTCCTATACCATGGGCTAGGCAGCACTGTTCCACCGCCGCTGTCCTCTGTGGAGCCTGCATCCACCACATTAACCCAGTGCACAGTGATGGAAACTTAACGGCCCTGGCCATGCCTACTGGACCATGCATCTGTTGTGAGGTGCACCTTTCCACTCACTGATTGCTTGAGTGCATGCAGGTGGAGGGCTGGGATGGCTGTTCGAGAAAAGAAGTGCCGACTGGGTAGGTCATAGCGTGGGACAGCGTAGGCCATGAGCTCGCGTAAAGCTTCGCTTTCAACCAAACGGTAGGGCATCATCTCTAATAAGATCAGTTTGGCAATGTAGGCGTTCAAACACAGTGTACGTAGATGAGAGGATGAGTACTTTCTTGTCCTTCTCAGAGAGTCTGGTAGGCTGAGCTGGACTGGAGAGCTGCATATGGGAGAACTAGCGGTGGACCGGATGGAGTGAGAGGGGGTTGATGATGGCATTGGTGGTGATGGGCTAGATTCAGTGTTTCATTGCAAAACCATTGTGATTCCCTGAGTGCCTTGCGACGACACCTCAACATTTAGTGCTGGAGGTGTGCTTAATGTTGGCGGTGGTCTTACAGTGATGGAAGCGATGGAGCATTGCTGGCTAC
This sequence comes from Dendrobates tinctorius, assembly GCF_039654945.1. Lineage (NCBI taxonomy): Eukaryota > Metazoa > Chordata > Amphibia > Anura > Dendrobatidae > Dendrobates > Dendrobates tinctorius. Next base: position 26,428,068 of record NW_027361763.1, on the reverse strand, counting down.
GTTCAGTCAGAGCAGGTACACGTGCTACCTGAGGTTTTGTTGTCCGTCCATGCTTGCAAGTACATGTTGGTTAAATGTATAAGCATGCAACTGGTATTCAAATTTCTGAGTTGTTTACCTCGGCTAAAGTTCCTACCGCATTTCTTACAGGTAACCTTTGCCTCATCAGTAGGATTTTGGAAAAAGAAATGCCACACTTTACTCTTCCTACTATGGTATACATTTTCTGGGCTTGCACGCTGTGCTAAGTTGACAGTCTGGCCAAGCTGTCCTGCAACTCTTTTGGTTTTTGGTCCACGTTTTTGGACAGCTACGGGCCTGCCAGATAACCGCTGCTGCGATGTCAATGCCTACTGCGGATCCTTCTCCTTATATGAACTAATGCCAGCGACACCCTCTACCCCAATGGATGCCAATCCGGGTCAAGGACTGGGTCATCCATCACCTCCTCTTCAATGTTATCTGCACCTTCCTCTGAGTCACCGTGTAAGGTGGTATCGTATGCGGGAAGGGGCACCTGAGTTTCATCAGGGTCAGATTCTGGCTCAGGAGACTGCGAGGGCAATGTAGTGCTCTGGGTCAATGTACCAGCAGAATCATCTAGCAGTGACTGTGCATCAGTGCACTCCATGTCAGGTTCATCTTGGACTGGGGAATTCAGGATTTGACTTGATAACCCAGGCATGGTATGTGGAAAGAGCTCCATGGAGCAATCTGAAGTGTGGGCTGCCGCATCCTTCACTTTTGGTGTGGGTGACAGACACAAGGAAAGGTGTTCTTACTGACCGGAAGCCTGCACTGACGACTTTGTGCTTGCAGTTTTTGTAACTTCAGAGGAGGAGGCAATAGAGCCGGAGGCTGTTTCAGCAATGTAAGCCAAAACCTGTTCCTGATGCTCCTGCTTTAAAAGCTGTTTACCTACTCCCAGAAAAGGGAACCTTAAAGGCCTTCTTGTGCCAGACGATGACGCAGGCTCAACACCTCCTGCCTTAGCTGCTATTGTGCTTTTGCCAGAACCAGCCGATGCACCACCACCATCAGTACCAGCTGCGCCCCCCTGCCCACGTCCACAGCCTCTTCCACCATACTTCCTCATGTTTGGGAAAATGTACCAAAAATACCAGCAGAGAGATTGTACAGTATGAGCAGCGCCCAGCTGTGTAAGGTGTATTAAAATAATTAAATCTCCGTATATATTTTGTCACAGACTATCCCCCAGTTTGTATTTGACCGTAATCCAACAAGCAGATATACGGTACTGTATCAGAAGTGTACAGCTGTATACGTTTTTGGTGAAACTAGCAATCTCCGTATATGTATTTACGGAGTGTCACACACACGCTGACTCTGTATAGATGTGACTGTAATGCGAACAGCAGATATACAATACTGTTTGAGATTCGGACAGCTCAATACAGTGTATGGAGAAATGGAAATGTCCGTATATGTATTTATGGAGTGTCACACCCACACGCTGACTCTGTATAGATGTGACTGTAATGCGAACAGCAGATATACAGTACTGTTTGAGAATCGGACAACTCATTACGGTTTATGGAGAAAAGGAAATGTCCGCATATGTATTTGCGGAGTGCCACACACACATACGCTGACTCTGTATAGATGTGACTGTAATGCGAACGGCGGATATACAATACTGTTTGAGAATCGTACAGCTATATACGGTGTCTGTATGGAAAATTGTAAATCTCCGTCTATTTTTATACGGAGTGACACACGCTGTCTCTGTATAGATTTGACCGTAATCAAACAGCTTGTATATGATACTGTTTGAAGAGCGTACAGCTCTATACGGTGTAGGTCTGGAAAAATGGAAAATCTCCTCTTTTTTTCCAGAGTCACACACAGATAGCTTGTATTTGTCTGGAATACCAGCCGGTACACGGTAGTGTGTGAGGAGCATACACCGCTATACGGTGTGTGAAAAAAATGAACACTCGGTAACTGAGCAGAACAAAATAATAAAAGTTGGAGTGCTTTGAAAAAAGCAGTTTGAACAGCAGTGTGCACACAGCAATGCAGCTATCAGGTAGCCTTAAAAGGCAGCCTAATCACCACCAGCGCTGTTGCACACAACAAAAATCCTCCCCTTTCACTGCACACTAACTGTACAGTGAAAAGCGCTATCAGCAGAAGCTATTTTTTTTTTGTTCTTCCCTGCCAAGCGCTCTCATAGAATCATAGAATCGTAGAGTTGGAAGGGACCTCCTGGGCCATCTGGTCCAACCCCCTGCTCAAAGCAGGATTCGCTAAATCATCCCAGTCAGATGTCTGTCCAGCCTCTTTTTGAAGACATCCATTGAAGGAGAACTCACCACTTCTCGTGGCAGCTCTCCCTATTCAGAATCAGCAGCAGCAGCACCTCTCACTAATCTAAGATCTGCAGAAGTAAGATGGCGGTTGGCAGTCACGGCCTTTTATAGCCACTGTGACGCCACACAAAGCCAGCCAATCACTTCAATGCCCTTCTCTAAGATGGTGATGGCCGCTGCCCATGTCATCGCGTTGCCCACAGTGTGCGTCCTTCATCATTGGCTGAGAAAAGGCGCTGTAAGCATTATTTGAAAGGCGACTTTGGCGCTTGGGTCAGTGACCTCATGGCCAACCTCACGCTATGGTCGGGTTTCAATCAGTGAAACCCGACTTTAGCCAAAATCGGCGGATTCTATATTTGACCGACCCGTTTCGCTCAACTCTAATAATGAGCCATTCAGCCGTTCACAAACATCCATCATCACACACATCTCTACCAATTACTGTGTATACTAGTGCATGACTTTCCTGATGGTCCAATTCGAGCTGGAGAAGAACCTGAGCATGTGACCTCCGATCTCCAATGAGAGATTGTCCCATGGGCATACTCAGTGGACCGAAAGGAGGACTTAGTCCCTGGAGTAGCTCACTGCTGACCAGCATGGGTTGCTATAGCTGGACCAGAGGTGGCAGCAGCAACTAAACCCACAGTGCTAGTCTGAGCAAAGCACCAGGATCGACGAGTCTCCTGAGCAGCCTCCTCTGTGGCCGGAGAGGAATGGGAGACTTCTGAAGGCAAGGCTTGGGATTCCTGCTGTGCATCAACAGGGATCCCACGCTTAACACATTTATCTAGATAGGTCTATAAGTTGATTCAATTTTGTCTCCTTTCACCAGTGATTGAAGATGTGTTCTTTAGCTCCGTTGATTATTTTACTCTAATGATGACCTATAATAATAAGAGGTTATCAGTACTTTAAGCCCGGAATACCAATTTAACTTTTCTTACTTACCCTGTATTTATAGTCGTTGTTTGATAAAGTATTGTATTTCCCATGATTATCGAGAACCGTCTTCAAATTATGTAAAGCCTGAGCCATTAGTAAGACTGCGATGTACACTTGGTAAGATGTTGAGTCTTCAGGAAAATAAAAACTGTTTTCAAATCTTGCGTCTAATGAGCAGTTCCTGAAAGGACTGCGATGAAATTGTGGAAATAGCAAGTTTTTTAATTCATTTCTTGAAAAGCATTTGAACGACGTCATCCAAATATCTTCCAGCAACATATCATAAGGTCGATCTGACAATTCTATTTTAGAGAAATACGTCTGCATGCCGGAGATATAGTGTGGAGGAAGTGAGAAGCCTAAACTGCAATTAAAAGGGTCGTCATTTATTTCAGAAGAAAAAAGTTCTTCAGCTAGCGACCATGAAAGCGAGAGGATAAATGTCTTGTTACTTAGAGTGTGAGCTACATTGTACAAAAACTTGACATAAGTCAAGCTATAGGTGCCGCAAACAATAACAACATCGGTAGGAAAACTGTGAATTTCAGGAGGAATATTATAATTTTGTAAAGATACTAGAACCTTGAATGCAACACAAATTTGGAGATCTAAGAATATTGCAGTTAAATATTGCAGCTCGCGGTGTCCACTATCATCATCTGATGTGATAATCCCAACCCAGCTCCAATTAAATCTTTCCAGTAATTTCACTAATGCTGCGTATTGTAAATTATTATCCGGGACTGTTCGAAAGAGGCTTGGGTAAAGCCGTCGGTCACTGAGAAGTGAATCCGATGCCCCATAACTGATCTAGGATGAGCAAAATGATAAACAGGTAAATCTTCATTTATTTCAAATATTCAAGTAGAGAATTTTTGCAACAATGTAATCAATGTAACAGATAAACAAGCAAAATAAAAACGATGACTAGTGCTGAGTGAGCATTAAAATGCTCAAGTGCTCGGTACTCGCATCAAGCAGGTTGAATGCTCACACAGGCTTAACTCAAGTAACAAATATAATGGAAGTCAATACGAAGTTCAAGCATTCTTCCAGAAGACCCTAATAGGATGGCTGGGTGGGGTGGGGGGCAGGAAAATAGATGGGAACAGTGCTTAAATGGAATGAGAACAGCATGGGGAAGACCCCTGGATGCATCTCTGACTCCCAGTTTGGGAATAATATTGTCAGAGTATTACTCCACTACTACGGACTAACAATAAACATAACATAATGCCTCCTCCAACTCTTAATAGCTGGGAAATGTCTCACCGTATTTTTTTCTCCCTATTACTACAGTAGATGACATAGTAGATTCGAAAATAAAACTGCACTCACCTCTGTATAAACAGCTCCACTGTATATTATCACTGGTCATCACTACATTCCCGGTGCACTATACATTGCATACAGAGCTCCAGTGTATAATGTCACAGGTGATCACTAGTGTTGAGCTTTCCGATACTGACTTTCCGATACTGACTTCCGATACTTTTTTCATATCGGATACCGGAATCGGAAGTTCCCATAATGCTAGGAGCCCGCTCGCTTTGATTCAACCAATGGGAATCCTCAGAAGTGTGGGCACATCCTGTTAGGCATGTAGGCATGTTAACTATTGGCATGGCTGTGATTGGCTGCTGAAATGATGTCATGATGCACTATAAAAGCCATCGCCGCCGCCATTTCTGGTCACTCTGCTGTGAATTCAGTTAGGGACAGGCTGCTGTTGAAGACTGTGAGGGACAGTTAGAAATAGCGATTCTCAAAACAATATTGTGCTTTACCCAGGCTACATAAACCACCACTGTAGCTTTCTTTTCCCTAGCAGCAGTGTTCACAGCTGTCTGAAAGGGCTGAGTGAGTGCAGCTCATGCTGTGGAGTGGGTCCTGCAGCCACGTCTGGTTGTAGGCCGCCCAGCGTGCCTCACTGCTGCCTCATACATATTTTTCTTTTTGAGCTGCTTATTTTTAAAAAATTCTATCTAGTGTGCTTCCATCTATGCGCAGCTTTGTAGGACCTCACCGTACCCCACTGCTGCGGGAGGAACAAATTGAAGCCGTTGTTGGATGGATGGCAGCTAACTCATCGACTTCAATTACTTCCACATCCTCTCAGGGCCAGAGCACCGAAGAGCAACCATTTGTCTCTTCACCACCTGCCAAATTGCCCAGGCAGTCAGAGAGCCCTGGACAGGAGCCATCACAGTCTCTACTTCTGTTCTCGGAATCTGTTGATTTGGAAAGAGGGGGCCAGCCAAGCAGCATTCCAGAATGTGAAGAAGAGGGAGTATGCAGTGATGCGCATCTGAAGAGGTGGGCGGGCCAGTGCCTATGGTCAGCACACCTCAGTACGCATCAGATGATGACGAGACTCAGTTACCACTTTCTGGTGCGTACGGTGCTGGCGAGACAACCCAGGAGAAGCAGATGTTTGAAGAGGGGAGTGTAGATGAGGTCCTTGACCCATCATGGCGTGAGGAACAGGAAGGTGGTGGGAGCAGCTCTGAGGAAGAGATTCCCCGAACGGCCAAAACCGGAGGGAGAGGGAGGGGGCAGACTTGGTTGCCTGTAGCCTCCACTTCGGCACACGTTAGGAGCATTCCACTTTCAAAAGGCAAAACGGGCGCTACCAAGACTTGCAGTGTGTGGTCCTTTTTTGACACAGTTGCAGATGACACTTGCTTTGTCAAATGCAAGCTGTGTCATCAGAGAGTCAAGAGGGAAAAATGTCAGCAACCTCAATACCACTAATATGTGGAAACATGTGCGGACCAAGCACGAGGTGGAGTTACACAGACACACTGAAGACGTAGGCCAACGTACAGCACCACCTACCACCTCTTCAGCTCGTGTTGGGGCCTCTTCCTCACACACAGCTGGTTCGGCTTCCTCACAGGATCGCCAAGGAAGAACCTCTGGCACTGTTCTCCAGAGACCCTGTGATATTCCACCCACAGCACCACGTTCCAAGTCATCCTCACACTCCCAGGCCACTCGGCAGCCATAGGTAGCACAGGCATGGGAGAAAAGGCGGCCATACTCGACAAACCACCCCCGAGCACAGGCTCTGAATGCTGGCATTGCCAAACTACTGGCCCTTGAAGTGCTGTCATTCAGGCTGGTGGAGACTGACACCTTCCGGGACTTCATGGCATTGGCAGTCCCACAATACACTGTGCCCAGCCGCTTTTATTTCAGCAGGCGAGCCGTCCCTGCCCTGCAGAAACATGTGGAGGCAGACATAAAACATGCGCTACTAAGCGCCGTCAGTAGCAAGGTCCACCTCACCACCAATGCGTGGACCAGTAACCATGGACAGGGACGATACCTTTCTCTCACTGCCCATTGGGTCAATGTTGTGGAGCCGGGTACAGATCTGGAGAGTGGCGCTCTACGTGTTCTGCCAACTCCACGGATTGCAGGAATCCAGTCTGTACACATTGACTCCTCCTCCTACTCCAGTTCCTGTGAAACAGCGCAGCAGGAGCCTGTTACGACCGATATGAGCACAGCCGTGGCCAAACGTCAACAGGCCGTACTGAAATTAATTTCATTGGGGAATCGAAGCCACACAGCGCAGGAGCTCTGGAATGCCATCAAGCAGGAGAGCATCGTGTGGTTTCTGACAGCGAATCTCCAGCCGGGCTTGGTAGTGTGTGACAATGGCCGAAATCTGGTTGGCAGCTCTGGGCCTTGGCAACCTCACTCACATCCCATGTCTGGCACATGTGCTCAACTTGGTCGTGCAGAGCTTTCTGAGGGACAATCCGGATCTTGATGCACTGCTGCACAAGGTCCGCATAGAGTGCGCTCACTTGCGGCGTTCCAGCATGGCAAGATCGCGCCATGCTGCTCTGCAGCGCCGATTATGCCTTCCGGAACATCGCATCATATGTGACTTAACCACCAGGTGGAATTCAACGTTACATATGTTGGAGCGGTTGTGTGAGCAGCAGGCAGCATTCATGGAGTACCAGCTGCATCAGGCGCAAACAAGTCGCAATGTGCTCCGGTCACACTTCAGCACCACTGAGTGGGCCTCTATGAAGGACATCTGCTTCGTTTTGCGTGCCTTTGATGATTCCATGCAGATGGCGAGTACAGATGATGCACTAGTCAGCATGACTGTCCCCCTTATCTGCATGCTTCAAAAAACACTGCAAGCACTAAGGGATGAGGTTTTGGAAGAGGTGGAGGATGAGGAGTCCGAAATGCCATCTGCTTCTGGACAGTCCGCGCTACGTGCTTCCTCACAAAGGCCTTGGCAGGGGACACTTTGTGAGGAGGATGAGGAGGAGTCGATGGAGGAGGAAGACATCTCTCCACAGGAGGGAGGTACACAAAGCTGTAGTCAGTATGTACAGCGAGGGTGGGGTGATGCGGAGCAGGCAGAGATCACGCCTCAAGCAGGGGACAGCGGTTCTTTGGCAGTTGGGAGTCTGCAGCACATGGTTGACTTCATGTTGCAGTGCCTGAGAAACGACCGTCGCATCGCCCACATTCTCTACATGGCTGATTATTGGGTGTACACTCTCCTAGATCCTCGCTACTGGGACAACTTGCAAACCCTCATACCAACGTTGAACTGGGAGCGTAAACTGCGGGAGTACCAAGACACACTGGTGCAGTCCATCATGTATTCCATTCCACCTGACAGCAGTGGTGCTAGTGCTTTGCAAAGCACCTCTGTACGTCGACCCAGTGGAGGAAACTCGGCACAAAGAGGGAGCAGAGGCAGCGCCTCAGCACAAGGCAAGACCATTATAGCCAAAATGTGGCAAAGTTTTGTGTGTCCGCCACAACTGTCTACACCATCACTGACGGCTCCAGTTAGCAGGAGGCAACGTTTCCGTCAGATGGTGACAGACTACATGTCTTGCCCTGTGAGTGTACTTCCAGATGGCTCTTCCCCCCTACAAGTTTTGGGTCTCTAAGCTGGATACATGGCCAGAGCTTAGCCAGTATGCATTGGAGGTGCTGGCTTGCCCTGCTGCCAGTGTATTATCGGAACGCGTCTTTAGTGCCGCAGGTGGTGTACTAACAGACCGTCGCACGTGACTTTCTTCCAGTAACGTTGACCGGCTTACTTTTCTGAAAATGAACAAGGCCTGGATCTCCCCAGAATTTGCCAGTCCTCTTCCCAACTAAATAATTGGTTGGCAGCTGTATCCGGGTCTCCTGTTGTGTTCATGTTTCTACCACCTGAACTATAATCCCTGGGCTTCAACACAGCCAGTTGTTGCTCAGATCTGTCGTCTGCACAGAGAAAAACACTAGCTCCTGTGTTAGTGGGGTTCAGTAATGCCAGCTGCTCCCCTGCTGTGTGGACGGCAAAGTCTCCTGCTCCATCCACATTCAAACTACTACTGATTTGTAACCATGCTCCACTTAGGCCTCTGGCTCCACTGTCTCTAGTATTTTCCCTGGCCTCCAACCCCGCCAGTTACAGCTCTTAAGTGGCGTCTGCATAATCCACACTTGTTCCAGTGTTACTTGGCCTCAGTCACATCAGTTGATCCCCTGATGTGTGTCCGGCAAGGTCTCCAGCTCTGTCCACATTCCCATTACTAGTAGTGTGAATGAGGACAGAGCAGGAGACCTTCATGGACACACATCAGGGGATCAACTGAAGGGACTGAGCCCAAGTAACACAAGAACAAGTATGGATTGTGCTGACGCCACTTCAGAGCTGTCACTGGCGGGGTTGGAGGCAAGGGGAAATACTAGAGACAGTGGAGCCGGAGGCCATAGTGGAGCACGGCTACAATCAGTAGTAGTCTACTACCTCTATAAAACGTGCTGCAAGTTGGCCTCAGCCAGCTCCATGCCTCATCCTGGGCTCCAACAACGTCAGTTGGTGTTCAGAGGTGCCGTCTTCACAGAGAAAAACACACTCGCTACTGTGTCTGTGGGGTTCAGTAATGCCATCTGTTCCCCTGCTGTGTAGACGGCAAAGTCTCCTGCTGCCTCCACATGCCAACACCATCAGGCCTCAGCCTGCTCCATGCCTCATCCTGGGCTCCAACAACGCCAGTTGATGTTCAGAAGTGCCGTCTTCACAGAGAAAAACACACTCGCTACTGTGTCTGTGGGGATCAGTAATGCCAGCTGTTCCCCTGCTGTGTAGACGGCAAAGTCTCCTGCTGCCCCCACATGCCAACACCATCAGGCCTCAGCCTGCTCCATGCCTCATCCTGGGCTCCAACAACGCCAGTTGGTGTTCAGAAGTGCCGTCTTCACAGAGAAAAACACACTCGCTACTGTGTCTGTGGGGTTCAGCAATGCCAGCTGTTCCCCTGCTGTGTAGACGGCAAAGTCTTGTGCTGCCTCCACATGCCAACACCATCAGGCCTCAGCCTGCTCCATGCCTCATCCTGGGCTCCAACAACGCCAGTTGGTGTTCAGAAGTGCCGTCTTCACAGAGAAAAACACACTAGCTCCTGTGTTATTGGGGTTCAGTAATGCCAGCTGTTCCCCTGCTGTGTAGACGGCAAAGTCTCCTGCTGCCTCCACATTCAAAAACAGCAGGCCTCAGCCTGCTCCATGCCTCATCCTGGGCTCCAACAACGCCAGTTGGTGTTCAGAAGTGCCGTCTTCACAGAGAAAAACACACTAGCTCCTGTGTTATTGGGGTTCAGTAATGCCAGCTGGTCCCCTGCTGTGCAGACGGCAAAGTCTCCTGCTGCCTCCACATGCCAACACCATCAGGCCTCAGCCTGCTCCATGCCTCATCCTGGGCTCCAACAACATCAGTTGGTGTTCAGAATTGCCGTCTTCACAGAGAAAAACACACTAGCTCCTGTGTTAGTGGGGTTCAGTAACATCAGCTGTTCCCCTGCTGTGTGGAAGGCAATGTCTCCTGCTGCCTCCACATTCAAAAAACATCAGGCCTCAGCCTGCTCCATACCTCATCCTGGGCTCCAACAACGCCAATTGGTGTTCAGAAGTGCCGTCTTCACAGAGAAAAACACACTAGCTCTTGTGTTAGTGGGTTTCAGTAATGTCAGCTGTTCCCCTGCTGTGTGGACGGCAATGACTCCTGCTGCCTCCACATTCAAAAAACAGCAGGCCTCAGCCTGCTGCATGCCTCATCCTGGGCTCCAACAACGTCATTTGGTGTTCAGAAGTGCCGTCTTCGCAGAGAAAAACACATTCGCTACTGTGTCTGTGGGGTTCAGTAATGCCAGCTGTTCCCCTGCTGTGTAGATGGCAATATCTCCTGCTCCATACACATGCCAACACCATCAGGCCTCAGCCTGCTCCATGCCTCATTCTGGGCTCCAACAATGCCAGTTGGTGTTCAGAAGTGCAGTTTCCACAGAGAAAAACACTCTAGCTCCTGTGTCAGTGGGGTTCAGTAACGCCAGCTGTTCCCCTGCTGTGTGGACGACAAAGTCTCCTGCTCCATCCACATTCAAACTACAACTGATTTTTAACCCTGCTCCACTTAGGCCTCTGGCTCCACTGTCTCTAGTATTTCCCCTGGCCTCCAACCCTGCCAGTGACAGCTCTGAAGTGGCGTCAGCACAATCCACACTTGTTCCTGTGTTACTTGGCCTCAGTCACGTCAGTTGATCCCCTGATGTGTGTCCGTGAAGGTCTCCAGCTCTGTCCACATTCCCATTACTAGTAGTGTGAATGAGGACAGAGCAGGAGACCTTGCCGGACACACATCGGGGGATCAACTGACGGGACTGAGGCCAAGTAACACAGGAACAAGTGTGGATTGTGCTGACGCCACTTCAGAGCTGTCACTGGCGGGGTTGGAGGCCAGGGGAAATACTAGAGACAGTGGAGCCAGAGGCCTAAGTGGAGCACGGTTACAATCAGTAGTAGTCTACAACCTCTATAAAACGTGCTGGAAGTTGGCCTCAGCCAACTCCATGCCTCATCCTGGGCTCCAACAATGCCAGTTGGTGTTCAGAAGTGCCGTCTTAACAGAAAAACACACTAGCTCCTGTGTTAGTGGGGTTCAGTAACGCCAGCTGTTCCCCTGCTGGGTGGATGGCAAAGCCTCCTGCTGTCTCCAACATCACACTACATGTTATTTTCCACTTGCTCCAAATAGGCCTCAGCCTGCTCGGAGCATTGATCCTGGGCTTCAACACAGCCAGTTGTAGCTTGGAAGTGCCGTCCGCACAGATAGAAACACTCGCTCCTGTGTCTGTGGGGTTCAGTAACGCCAGCTGTTCCCCTGCTGTGCGGATGGCAAAGTCTCCTGCTGCCTCCAACATCACACTACTACTGACTTTTAACCGTGGTCCACTTAGGCCTCTGGCTGTACTGTCTCTAGTATTTCCCCTGGCCTCCAACCACGGCAGTTGCTGCTCTGCAGAGCTGTCTGCACAATCCACACTTGTTCCTGTGTTACTGGGGCTCAGTCACGTCAGTTGATCCCCTGTGGAGTGTCCGGCAAGGTCTCCTGCTCTGTCCCCATTCCCATTAATAGTTGTGGGAATGTGGACAGAGCAGGACACCTTGCCGGACACACCACATTGCTGGTCCACGGTTGTGCCATTGGCTGTTGTTCCTTCTGCTGCCCTTCCGGGTTCCAGCACCGTCAGCTGGTTCTTGGTAGTTCCATTGACTCTTGTAGCTAATGCTACCCATCCGGGTTCCAGCACCATCAGCTGGTTCTCGGAAGTGTCTTTGGCACGGGCACTCCCTCCTGCCCAGCCTGGTTCCAGCACGCCTGCTGTTTCCGGGTAGTGTCAACGTCACTTTGCCACCGATACGTTATCCTGTCGTGTTGCGGTCGGGTTAGCCGAGTCTATAGTGCCTGCAGTTTCGTTGCTTCCTATGTGGGCTGCGGGTTCTGGTAATAAAGGCTGGTTCCGTAGTGCCAATAGGACAAGCACCCCCTGTAGGACTGTGGGTTTCGGTAACTGCGGCCGACTCACGGCCTTGCAACTTTGTTTTTTTACTGGGTACCTTCTGCTACCCATCCGGGTTCCAGCACCGTCAGCTGGTTGTCGGCAGAGCCTTTGGCCTAGGTGCCTCCTTCTTGGTATCCGAGTTCCAGCAACGTCAGCTGGTCCTTGGTAGTGCTTTGTAGCACAGGTACCTCCTGCTTAGAGACCGTGTTACTGCACTGTCAGCAGCTCCACTGTTCTCCCATTGGCTCTTGTTCCTTCTGCTGCCCCACCGGGTTCCAGCACCGTCAGCTGGTCATCGCTAGTGTCATTTGCTCTTGCAGCTTCTGCTACCCATCCGGGTTCCAGCACCATCAGCTGGTTCTCGGCAGTGCCTTTGGCCTAGGTGCCTCCTTCTTGGTATCCGAGTTCCAGCAACGTCTGCTGGTCCTTGGTAGTGCTTTGGAGCACAGGTACCTCCTGCTTAGTAACCGTGTTCCATCAACGTCAGCTGGTCCACGATTGTGCCATTGGCTCTTGTTCATTCTGCTGCCCCTCCGGGTTCCAGTACCGTCAGCTGGTTCCCGGCAGTTCCTCTGCCTTCTTGTACCTTCTGCTAAATTTCCAAGTTCAAGCTTGTGGAAATGGTTTTTGATTCTCACTCTGGATCTCCCTGACAATGACCCTGAAGACGACGACCCTGAAGACCACACAGAAGAATACCTAAAAGATGACCCTGAAGAAGATGACCAAGAGGACAAAGAACAGGAAGACAACCACCAAGACGCAGAACAACAAGAGACAGAAGACCAAGAAGCATAAACACCAAAAGCAGAAGAACATGAAGCATAAGACTAACAATCAGAGCAAATGATATTATCTAATTTAAAAGCAGAAGAAGACTAAGCAGTGTATGGGGGTGAGTCTGTTCCTCCTCGTGGTGCCCCTGGAAAAGGCCTGCTGCTGCAGGCCAAACTGAACGCGGACAAATCATGTTGTAAATAGTGTTGAGCATTCCGATACCGCAAGTATCGGGTATCGGCCGATATTAGCGGTATCGGAATTTCGATACTTAATTCCGATACTTTTTTCATATCGGATTCCGGGATCGGAATCGGAATAGGAAGTTCCCATCATGCTATGAGCCTGCTTGCTTTGATTAAGCCAATGGGAATCCTCCGAAGTGTGGGCACATCCTGTTAGGCATGTAGGCATGTTAACTATTGGCATGGCTGTGATTGGCTGCCGAAATGATGTCATGATGCACTATAAAAGCCACCGCAGCCGCCATTTCTGGTCACTCTGCTGTGAATTCAGTTAGGGACAGGCTGCTGTAGAAGACTGTGAGGGACAGTTAGAAATAGCGATTCTAAAAACAATATTGTGCTTTATCCAGGCTACATAAACCACCACTGTAGCTTGCTTTTCCCTAGCAGCGCTGTTTTCACAGCTGTCTGCAAGGGCTGTGTGAGTGCAGCTCACGCTGTGGAGTGGGTCCTGCAGCCACGTCAGGCTGTAGGCCACCCAGTGTGATCACTGCTGCCTCATACATCTTTTATTTTTTGAGCTGCATTTTTTAAATAATTTCAATCTAGTGTGCTTCCATCCGTATCCATATACGTTGGTTGCAAACACTAGTAGTAGACAGCGGAGCCTTTCTGCAGCCTTTCAGTGCTAGTGTCCACTTTGCTGCACTGTTCACGGCTGTCTGAGAGGTCTCTGACTGTGTGTGAGTGCAGCTCACGCTGAGTAGTGTGTCCTGCAGCTACGTCTGGCTGTAGGACGCTCAGCGTGCGTCACTGCCTCACACATATTTTTATTTGAGTGCAGCTCATTTTTTCTTCTATTAGTGTGCATCCATCCGTCTCCATCTACGGTGGTTGCAAACACTATATAGGAGTACACAGCGGAGCCTTTCTGCAGCCTGTCAGTGCCAGTGCCCACTTAGCTGCACTGTTGACGGCTGTCTGAGAGGTCTCTGACTGTGTGTGAGTGCAGCTCACGCTGAGTAGAGTGTCCTGCAGCTACGTCTGGTTGTAGGACGCTCAACGTGCGTCACTGCCTCACACATATTTGTCTCTGAGTGCAGCTCATTTTTTCTTCTCCTATTAGTGTGCATCCATCCGTATCCATCAACATTGGTTGGTTGCAAACACTATATAGGAGTAGATAGAGGAGCCTTTTTTTCTGGCTTGTGCCCTGCCGGCGCAGCCAGATTAGTATTACCCAATTTTTTTGGAGCCTCATCTTTTGCATTGTAGGTTACCTGCCTGCATTGTAATAGCTCCAAAAAGTTGGTGATACTATCAGTTTCAATTCTTTGTTCTCATACTTTGAGTTTGTTTCAAACAAAGAAACCACATAAAAAGTTCACCAAACACTACATTTTGAACTTGTGTAGGCCACATCAGCTCCTATTAAAGTCTAGTCCACACACACACACACTTCATAAAATTAGTGTTTCTTGTACCTGTAACCAGCTGTTCAGGAATAAGCACACTAAGGCCCCCCTTTGTCCTTTTTTGCCTATCTTAAGCAGTCTTGCAAGATGAAGAAGGCAGGGAGTAAGGCGCGGGGGCGTGGGCGTGGGCGTGGAGTTTCAGCAGGGAGAGGACGTGGGGATTCTGCAGGGAGAGGACGTGGGGATTCTACAGGTAGAGGACGTGGGGATTCTGGGCCTGCTGCGGGCACCAGTGGATCAGCATCCCCCAGTTTTAGCAGGCAACAGTCCTTTATGCGCAGCTTTGTAGGACCTCAACGTACCCCACTGCTGCGGGAGGAACAAATTGAAGCCGTTGTCGGATGGATGGCAGCTAACGCATCGACTTCAATTACTTCCGCATCCTCTCAGGGTCAGAGCACCGAAGAGCAACCATCTGTCTCTTCACCACCTGCCAAAGTGCCCAGGCAGTCAGAGAGACATGGACAGGAGCCATCACAATCTCTACTTCTGTTCTCGGAATCTGTTGGCTTGGAAAGAGGGGGCCAGCCAAGCAGCATTCCTGAATGTGAAGAAGAGGGAGTATGCAGTGATGCGCAACTTCTTTGTCCCTCTGAATCTGAAGAGGCGAGTGGGCCAGTGCCTATGGTCAGCACACCTCAGTACGCATCAGATGATGACGAGACTCAGTTGCCACTTTCTGGTGCGTACGGTGCTGGCGAGACAACCCCGGAGAAGCAGCTGTTTGAAGAGGGGAGGGAAGATGATGAGGTCCTTGACCCATCATGGCGTGAGCAACAGGAAGGTGGTGGGAGCAGCTCGGAGGAAGAGATTCCCCTACCGGCCAAAACAGGAGGCAGAGGGAGGGGGAAGACTTGGTTGCCTGTACCCTCCACTTCGGCACCCGTTAGGAGCATTCCTCCTTCCAAAGGCAAACCGGGCGCTCACAAGAGTTGCAGTGCGTGGTCCTTTTTTGACACAGTTGCAGATGACATTTGCTTTGTCAAATGCAAGCTGTGTCATCAGAGAGTCAAAAGAGGGAGAAATGTCAGCAACCTCAATACCACAAATATGTGGAAACATGTGCGCACCAAGCACGAGTTGGAGTTGCAGAGACACCCTGAAGACGTAGGCCAACGTACAGCACCACCTACCACCTCTTCAGTTCGTGTTGGGCCCTCTTCCTCCAGCTCACACACTGCTGGTTCGGCTTCCTCACAGGATCGCCAAGGAAGAACCTCTGCCACTGTTGTCCGGAGACCCTGTCAGATTCCACCCATAACAGCACGTTCCCATCCATCACAGCCATCGGTAGCACAGGCATGGGATAAAAGGCGCCCTTACTCGGCAAACCATCCCCGAGCACAGTCTCTGAATGCTGGCATTGCCAAACTTCTGGCAGTTGAAATGCTGTCATTCAGGCTGGTGGACACTGACACCTTCCGGGACTTAATGGCATTGGCAGTCCCCCAATACAACGTGCCCAGCCGCTTTTATTTCAGCAGGCGAGCCGTCCCTGCCCTGCAGAAACATGTTGAGGGCAAAATAAAACATGCGCTACTAAACGCCGTTAGTAGCAAGGTCCACCTGACCACCGATGCGTGGACCAGTAACCATGGACAGGGACGATACCTTTCCCTCACTGCCCACTGGGTCAATGTTGTGGAGCCGGGTACGGATCTGGAGAGTGGCGCTGTACGTGTTCTTCCAACGCCACGGATTGCAGGACTCCAGTCTGTACACATAGACTCCTCCTCCTACTCAAGTTCCTCAGAAACAGCAGAGCAGGAGCCTGTTACGACCGATATGAGCACAGCCGTGGCCAAACGTCAACAGGCTGTACTCAAATTAATTTCTTTGGGGAATCGAAGCCACACAGCGCAGGAGCTCTGGAATGCTATCAAGCTGGAGAGCGATGTGTGGTTTGGGCCAGCGAATCTCCAGCCGGGCTTGGTAGTGTGTGACAATGGCCGAAATCTGGTGGCAGCTCTTGGCCTAGGCAACCTCACACACATCCCATGTCTGGCACATGTTCTTAACTTGGTCGTGCAGAGCTTTCTGAGGGACTATCCGGATCTTGATGCACTGTTGCACAAGGTCCGCATAGAGTGCGCTCACTTGCGACGTTCCAGCACGGCAAGATCGCGCCTCGCTGCTCTGCAGCGACGATTTGGCCTTCCAGAACATCGCATCATATGTGACCTACCCACCCGGTGGAATTCAACGTTACATATGTTGGAGCGGTTGTGTGAGCAGCAGGCAGCAGTCATGGAGTACCAGCTGCATCAGGCGCAAACAAGTCGCACTGTGCGCCGTTCACACTTCAGCACCATTGAGTGGGCCTCTATGAAGGACATCTGCCTCGTTTTGCGTGCCTTCGATGAATCCACGCGGATGGCGAGTGCAGATGATGCACTAGTCAGCATGACTGTCCCCCTTATCTGCCTGCTTCAACAAACACTGCAAGCACTAAGGGATGAGGTTTCAGAAGAGGTGGAGGATGAGGAGTCCCAAATGCCATCTGCTTCTGGACAGTCTGCGCTACGTGTTTCCTCACAAAGGCCTAGGCAGGGGACACTTTGTGAGGAGGATGAGGAGGAGTCGATGGAGGAGGAAGACATCTCTCCAGAGGAGGGAGGTACACAAACCTCTACTCAGTATGTACAGCGAGGGTGGGGTGATGCAGAGCAGGTCGAGGTCACGCCTCAAACAGGGGACAGCGGTTCTTTGGCAGTTGGGAGTCTGCAGCACATGGTTGATTTCATGCTGCAGTGCCTGAGAAACGACCGCCGCATCGCCCACATTCTCGTCTCGGCTGATTATTGGGTGTACACCCTCCTAGATCCTCGCTACCGGGACAGCGTACAAAGGCTCATACCAACGTTGAACCGGGAGCGTAAAATGAGGGAGTACGAAGAGTCACTGGTGCAGTCCATAATGTTTTCCATTCCACCCGACAGCATTGTTGCAAGTGCTTTACAAAGCAGCTCTGTGCGTCGAGGCAGTGGAGGAAACTCTGCACAAAGAGGGAGCAGAGGCAGTGCCGCAACACAAGGCAAGACCACTATGGCCCAAATGTGGCAAAGTTTTGTGTGTCCACCACAATTGTCTACACCATCAGCGACGCCTCGAGTCAGCAGGAGGCAACGCTTCCGTCAGATGGTGTCAGACTACATGTCTTGCCCTGTCGCTGTACTCCCAGATGGCTCTTCCCCCTTCAAGTTTTGGGTCTCTAAGCTGGATACATGGCCAGAGCTTAGCCAGTATGCATTGGAGGTGCTGGCTTGCCCTGCTGCCAGTGTATTATCGGAACGTGTCTTTAGTGCCGCAGGTGGTGTACTAACAGACCGTCGCACGCGACTATCTTCCGATAATGTTGACCGGCTGACTTTTCTGAAAATGAACAAGGCCTGGATCTCCAAAGACTTTGCCATTCCTCTTACAGACTAAATTAGTGGTTGGCAACTGTATCCAGGTCTGCTGGTGTGTTCATTTTTCTACCACCTGAACTATAATCCCTGTGCTTCAACACAGCCAGTTGTCGCTCAGATGTGTCGTCTGCACAGAGAAACACACTAGCTCCTGTGTTACTGGGGTTCAGTAATGCCAGCTGATCCCCTGCTGTGTGGACGGCAGAGTCACCAGCTCCATCAACATTCAAACCACTACTGATTTTTAACCGTGCCCAACTTAGGTCTCTGGCTCCACTGTCTCTACTATTTCCCCTGACCTCCAACCCCGCCATCTACATCTCTGAAGTGGCGTCAGCACAATCTACACTTGTTCCTGTGTTCCTGTGGCTCAGTCCCATCAGTTTATCCCCTGATGTGTGTCCGGCAAGGTCTCCTGCTCTGTCCACATTCCCATAACCAGTAGTGGGAATGAGGACAGAGCTGGCGAACTTGCCGGACAAACATCAGGGGATCAACTGATGGGACTGAGCACCAGTAACACAGGAACAAGTGTAGATTGTGCTGACGCCACTTCAGAGATGTAGCTGGCGGGGTTGGAGGCCAGGGTAAATAGTAGAGACAGTGGAGCCAGAGGCCTAAGTGGAGCATGGTTAGAATCAGTAGTAGTCCACAACCTCCATAAAAACCGCTGCCCATTGGCCTCTGCATGCGGCATGCGTAATCCTGGGCACCAACAGCGTCAGTTGGTGTTCAGAAGTGTCGTCTCCACAGAGCCAAACACATTCGTTCAAGTGTTAGTGGGGTTCAGCACTGCCAGCTGTTCCCCTGCTGTGGAGATGGCAAGTCTCCTGCTGCCTTCACCTGCCAAAATCCAGTAGGCCCCAGCCTGCTCCTCGCCTAATCCTGGGCTCCAACAGCATCAGTTGGTGTTCAGAAGTGTCGTCTCCACAGAGCCAAACACATTCGTTCAAGTGTTAGTGGGGTTCAGCACTGCCAGCTGTTCCCCTGCTGTGGAGATGGCAAGTCTCCTGCTGCCTTCACCTGCCAAAATCCAGTAGGCCCCAGCCTGCTCCTCGCCTAATCCTGGGCTCCAACAGCGTCAGTTGGTGTTCAGAAGTGTCGTCTCCACAGAGCCAAACACATTCGTTCAAGTGTTAGTGGGGTTCAGCACTGCCAGCTGTTCCCCTGCTGTGGAGATGGCAAGTCTCCTGCTGCCTTCACCTGCCAAAATCCAGTAGGCCCCAGCCTGCTCCTCGCCTAATCCTGGGCTCCAACAGCGTCAGTTGGTGTTCAGAAGTGTCGTCTCCACAGAGCCAAACACATTCGTTCAAGTGTTAGTGGGGTTCAGCACTGCCAGCTGTTCCCCTGCTGTGGAGATGGCAAGTCTCCTGCTGCCTTCACCTGCCAAAATCCAGTAGGCCCCAGCCTGCTCCTCGCCTAATCCTGGGCTCCAACAGCGTCAGTTGGTGTTCAGAAGTGTCGTCTCCACAGAGCCAAACACATTCGTTCAAGTGTTAGTGGGGTTCAGCACTGCCAGCTGTTCCCCTGCTGTGGAGATGGCAAGTCTCCTGCTGCATTCACCTGCCAAAATCCAGTAGGCCCCAGCCTGCTCCTCGCCTAATCCTGGGCTCCAACAGCGTCAGTTGGTGTTCAGAAGTGTCGTCTCCACAGAGCCAAACACATTCGTTCAAGTGTTAGTGGGGTTCAGCACTGCCAGCTGTTCCCCTGCTGTGGAGATGGCAAGTCTCCTGCTGCCTTCACCTGCCAAAATCCAGTAGGCCCCAGCCTGCTCCTCGCCTAATCCTGGGCTCCAACAGCGTCAGTTGGTGTTCAGAAGTGTCGTCTCCACAGAGCCAAACACATTCATTCAAGTGTTAGTGGGGTTCAGCACTGCCAGCTGTTCCCCTGCTGTGGAGATGGCAAGTCTCCTGCTGCATTCACCTGCCAAAATCCAGTAGGCCCCAGCCTGCTCCTCGCCTAATCCTGGGCTCCAACAGCGTCAGTTGGTGTTCAGAAGTGTCGTCTCCACAGAGCCAAACACATTCGTTCAAGTGTTAGTGGGGTTCAGCACTGCCAGCTGTTCCCCTGCTGTGGAGATGGCAAGTCTCCTGCTGCATTCACCTGCCAAAATCCAGTAGGCCCCAGCCTGCTCCTCGCCTAATCCTGGGCTCCAACAGCGTCAGTTGGTGTTCAGAAGTGTCGTCTCCACAGAGCCAAACACATTCGTTCAAGTGTTAGTGGGGTTCAGCACTGCCAGCTGTTCCCCTGCTGTGGAGATGGCAAGTCTCCTGCTGCCTTCACCTGCCAAAATCCAGTAGGCCCCAGCCTGCTCCTCGCCTAATCCTGGGCTCCAACAGCGTCAGTTGGTGTTCAGAAGTGTCGTCTCCACAGAGCCAAACACATTCGTTCAAGTGTTAGTGGGGTTCAGCACTGCCAGCTGTTCCCCTGCTGTGGAGATGGCAAGTCTCCTGCTGCCTTCACCTGCCAAAATCCAGTAGGCCCCAGCCTGCTCCTCGCCTAATCCTGGGCTCCAACAGCGTCAGTTGGTGTTCAGAAGTGTCGTCTCCACAGAGCCAAACACATTCGTTCAAGTGTTAGTGGGGTTCAGCACTGCCAGCTGTTCCCCTGCTGTGGAGATGGCAAGTCTCCTGCTGCATTCACCTGCCAAAATCCAGTAGGCCCCAGCCTGCTCCTCGCCTAATCCTGGGCTCCAACAGCGTCAGTTGGTGTTCAGAAGTGTCGTCTCCACAGAACCAAACACATTCGTTCAAGTGTTAGTGGGGTTCAGCACTGCCAGCTGTTCCCCTGCTGTGGAGATGGCAAGTCTCCTGCTGCATTCACCTGCCAAAATCCAGTAGGCCCCAGCCTGCTCCTCGCCTAATCCTGGGCTCCAACAGCGTCAGTTGGTGTTCAGAAGTGTCGTCTCCACAGAGCCAAACACATTCGTTCAAGTGTTAGTGGGGTTCAGCACTGCCAGCTGTTCCCCTGCTGTGGAGATGGCAAGTCTCCTGCTGCCTTCACCTGCCAAAATCCAGTAGGCCCCAGCCTGCTCCTCGCCTAATCCTGGGCTCCAACAGCGTCAGTTGGTGTTCAGAAGTGTCGTCTCCACAGAGCCAAACACATTCGTTCAAGTGTTAGTGGGGTTCAGCACTGCCAGCTGTTCCCCTGCTGTGGAGATGGCAAGTCTCCTGCTGCATTCACCTGCCAAAATCCAGTAGGCTCCAGCCTGCTCCTCGCCTAATCCTGGGCTCCAACAGCGTCAGTTGGTGTTCAGAAGTGTCGTCTCCACAGAACCAAACACATTCGTTCAAGTGTTAGTGGGGTTCAGCACTGCCAGCTGTTCCCCTGCTGTGGAGATGGCAGTCTCTCCTGCTGTCTCCGCATTACAAAGACAGTAGGCCTCTGCCTACACCCTCCTATTTCCTGGGCTTCAACACAGCCAGTTGTAGTTCGGAAGTGCCGTCCACACGGAAAGAGACACTTGCTCCCGTGTCTCAGTGGGGTTCAGTAACGTCAGCTGATCCCCTGCTGTGTGGATGGCAGTCTCTCCTGCTGTAAACTCATTCAAAATACAGTAGGCCTCTGCCTACACCCTCCTATTTCCTGGGCTTCAACACAGCCAGTTGTAGTTCGGAAGTGCCGTCCACACGGAAAGAGATACTTGCTCCCGTGTCTCAGTGGGGTTCAGTAACGTCAGCTGATCCCCTGCTGTGTGGATGGCAGTCTCTCCTGCTGTAAACTCATTCAAAATACAGTAGGCCTCTGCCTACACCCTCCTATTTCCTGGGCTTCAACACAGCCAGTTGTAGTTCGGAAGTGCCGTCCACACGGAAAGAGACACTTGCTCCCGTGTCTCAGTGGGGTTCAGTAACGTCAGCTGATCCCCTGCTGTGTGGATGGCAGTCTCTCCTGCTGTAAACTCATTCAAAATACAGTAGGCCTCTGCCTACACCCTCCTATTTCCTGGGCTTCAACACAGCCAGTTGTAGTTCGGAAGTGCCGTCCACACGGAAAGAGACACTTGCTCCCGTGTCTCAGTGGGGTTCAGTAACGTCAGCTGATCCCCTGCTGTGTGGATGGCAGTCTCTCCTGCTGTAAACTCATTCAAAATACAGTAGGCCTCTGCCTACACCCTCCTATTTCCTGGGCTTCAACACAGCCAGTTGTAGTTTGGAAGTGCCGTCCACACGGAAAGAGATACTTGCTCCCGTGTCTCAGTGGGGTTCAGTAACGTCAGCTGATCCCCTGCTGTGTGGATGGCAGTCTCTCCTGCTGTCACCTCATTCAAAATTCAGTAGGCCTCTGCCTACACCCTCCTATTTCCTGGGCTTCAACACAGCCAGTTGTAGTTCGGAAGTGCCGTCCACACGGAAAGAGATACTTGCTCCCGTGTCTCAGTGGGGTTCAGTAACGTCATCTGATCCCCTGCTGTGTGGATGGCAGTCTCTCCTGCTGTAAACTCATTCAAAATACAGTAGGCCTCTGCCTACACCCTCCTATTTCCTGGGCTTCAACACAGCCAGTTGTAGTTCGGAAGTGCCGTCCACACGGAAAGAGACACTTGCTCCCGTGTCTCAGTGGGGTTCAGTAACGTCAGCTGATCCCCTGCTGTGTGGATGGCAGTCTCTCCTGCTGTAAACTCATTCAAAATACAGTAGGCCTCTGCCTACACCCTCCTATTTCCTGGGCTTCAACACAGCCAGTTGTAGTTCGGAAGTGCCGTCCACACGGAAAGAGACACTTGCTCCCGTGTCTCAGTGGGTTTCAGTAACGTCAGCTGATCCCCTGCTGTGTGGATGGCAGTCTCTCCTGCTGTAAACTCATTCAAAATACAGTAGGCCTCTGCCTACACCCTCCTATTTCCTGGGCTTCAACACAGCCAGTTGTAGTTCGGAAGTGCCGTCCACACGGAAAGAGACACTTGCTCCCGTGTCTCAGTGGGTTTCAGTAACGTCAGCTGATCCCCTGCTGTGTGGATGGCAGTCTCTCCTGCTGTAAACTCATTCAAAATACAGTAGGCCTCTGCCTACACCCTCCTATTTCCTGGGCTTCAACACAGCCAGTTGTAGTTCGGAAGTGCCGTCCACACGGAAAGAGATACTTGCTCCCGTGTCTCAGTGGGGTTCAGTAACGTCAGCTGATCCCCTGCTGTGTGGATGGCAGTCTCTCCTGCTGTCACCTCATTCAAAATTCAGTAGGCCTCTGCCTACACCCTCCTATTTCCTGGGCTTCAACACAGCCAGTTGTAGTTCGGAAGTGCCGTCCACACGGAAAGAGATACTTGCTCCCGTGTCTCAGTGGGGTTCAGTAATGTCAGCTGATCCCCTGCTGTGTGGATGGCAAAGTCTCCTGCTGCCTACACAGTCGTACCACTACTGATTTTTAACCGTGCTCCAATTAGGCCTGTGGCTCCACTGTCTCTCGTATTTCCCCTGTCCTCCAACCCTGCCAGTTACAGCTCCGAAGTGGCGTCTGCACAATCCACACTTGTTCCTGTGTTACAGGTGTTCAGTCCGATCAGTTAATCCCCTGATGTGTGTCCGGCAATGTCGCCTGCTCTGTCCACATTCCCATTATCGGAATGTGGACAGAGCAGGCGACATTGCCGGACACACATCAGGGGATTAACTGACCGGACTGAACACCTGTAACACAGGAACAAGTGTGGATTGTGCAGACGCCACTTCGGAGCTGTAACTGGCGGGGTTGGAGGACAGGGGAAATACGAAAATCAGTGAATCCACAGGCCTAAGTGGAGCTTGGTTCAAATTAGTAGTCTACAACCGATCTTAAAATTTCTTCAATGCAGCCTAAGCCTGCTCCGTGCTTGTCCCTGGGCTTCAACACAGCCAGTTGTTGCTCGGAAGTGCCGTCTTCACAGAGTAAAACACTAGCTCCTGTGTTTGTGGGGTTCAGTAACGTCAGCTGTTCCCCTGCTGTTTTGATGGCAATCTGTCCTGCTGCCTCCCAATTGACAGCACATCAGGCCTTAGCCTGCTAAGTGCTTGTCCTGGGCTCCAACATCGCCAGTTGCTGCTCATAACTGACTTTGGCACGGGTACTCCCTCCTGCCCAGCTTGGTTCCAGCCCTGCCTGCTGTTTCCGGGAAGTGTCAATGTCAGTTTGCCACCCCAAGTTGCCATGTCGTGTTGCGGTTGGGTTAGCCGAGGCTAGGGTGCCAGCAGTTTAGGTGCTTCCTATGTGGACTGCGGGTTCTGGTAAGAAAGGTTTGTTCCATAGTGCCAGTAGGACAAGCACCCCCTGTAGGACTGTGTGATTCGGTAACTGCGGCCAGCTTGCGGCATGCCAACTTTGCTTTTCAGGGGTAACTTCTGATACCCCTCCGGGTTCCAGCACCGTCAGCTGGTTCTCATCAGAGCCTTTGGCCTAGGTGCCTCCATCTCGGTATCCGAGTTCCAGCAACGTCTGCTGGTCCTTGGTAGTGCTTTGTAGCACAGGTACCTCCTGCTTAGTAACCGGGTTCCAGCACCGTCAGCTGGTCCTCGGTTGTGCCATTGGCTCTTATTCCTTCTGCTGCCCCTCCGGGTGCCAGCACTGTCAGCTGGTCCTCGCTATTTCCATTTGCTCTTGCAGCTTATGCTACCCCTCCGGGTTCCAGCACCGTCAGCTGGTTCTCGTCAGAGCCTTTGGCCTAGGTGCCTCCATCTCGGTATCCGAGTTCCGGCAACGTCTGCTGGTCCTTGGTAGTGCTTTGTAGCACAGGTACCTCCTGCTTAGTAACCGGGTTCCAGCACCGTCAGCTGGTCCTCGGTTGTGCCATTGGCTCTTATTCCTTCTGCTGCCCCTCCGGGTGCCAGCACTGTCAGCTGGTCCTCGCTATTTCCATTTGCTCTTGCAGCTTATGCTACCCCTCCGGGTTCCAGCACCGTCAGCTGGTTCTCGTCAGAGCCTTTGGCCTAGGTGCCTCCATCTCGGTATCCGAGTTCCGGCAACGTCTGCTGGTCCTTGGTAGTGCTTTGTAGCACAGGTACCTCCTGCTTAGTAACCGGGTTCCAGCACCGTCAGCTGGTCCTCGGTTGTGCCATTGGCTCTTATTCCTTCTGCTGCCCCTCCGGGTGCCAGCACTGTCAGCTGGTCCTCGCTATTTCCATTTGCTCTTGCAGCTTATGCTACCCCTCCGGGTTCCAGCACCGTCAGCTGGTTCTCGTCAGAGCCTTTGGCCTAGGTGCCTCCATCTCGGTATCCGAGTTCCGGCAACGTCTGCTGGTCCTTGGTAGTGCTTTGTAGCACAGGTACCTCCTGCTTAGTAACCGGGTTCCAGCACCGTCAGCTGGTCCTCGGTAGTGCCATTGGCTCTTGTTCCTTCTGCTGCCCCTCCGGGTGCCAGTACCGTCAGCTGGTTCAAGAGGACAAAGAACAGGAAGACAACCACCAAGATGCAGAACAACAAGAGAGAGAAGACAAAGAAGCATAAAAAAAACAAAGCAGAAGAACATTAAGCATAAGACTAATACTCTGAGCAAATGATATTATCTTATTTATAAGCAGAAGAAGACTAAGCAGTGTATGGGGGTGAGTCCGTTCCTCCTCGTGGTGCCCCTGGAAAAGGCCTGCTTCTGCAGGCCAAACTGAACGCGGACAAATCCTGTTGTAAATCTTTTGTGACAGGCAGAACGGAAGGTGTAAACTTCTAACTTTTCTAGATAACAACTACAGGAATGCCTGACACAAACAAGAATATGATGAAGAAGAATAGGAAGAAGATGAAGAAGCTGAATATGTAGAATAATAATTGTTGAATAAGAAGAATATGAAGAATGTAAGAAAAGGAAGAAGAAGAAGAAGAAGAAGAAGAAGAAGAAGAAGAAGAAGAAGAAGAAGAATGTAAAAAAAGGAAGTAGAAGAAGAAGAAGAAGAATGTAAAAAAAGGAATAAGAAGAAGAATGTAAAAAAAGGAAGTAGTAGAAGAAGAAGAAGAATGTAAAAAAAGGAAGTAGAAGAAGAAGAAGAAGAATGTAAAAAAAGGAAGTAGAAGAAGAAGACATACATGTCTGGCAAAATATAAATGAGGCTAACATAGTCAATATCTTTGTAACTCCTAACATCTTTAAAAAAAAAAGTTTAATTCCTGCTATTCCATTTGATTGGGCTAAACCTCTATGGCTTTAATGTCTCCTCCACCTCCCACAATACATTCTACATTATTCTTAGTTGTTTTTCTTCATGTAGAATTAACCTACAAGGAAAGAAAGGGTTTTTTTTAATTCCGATATTTTGGCCCCATTGACTTGCATTGGTTCCCAGTATCGGAATCGGCGATACCGATACTTTTTTTTAAGATCGGCCGATCCATTCCGATCCGATATTTTCAAGTATCGGCTGGTATCGCTCAACTCTAGTTGTAAATCTTTTGTGACAGGCTGAACGGAAGGTGTAATCTTCAAACTTTTATAGATAACAACTACAGGAATGCCTGACACAAATAAGAATATGATGAAGAAGAATAGGAAGAAGATGAAGAAGTAGAATATGAAGAAGAATAAAGAAGAAGAAAAGAAGAATAAAAGAAGAATAAAAGAAGAAGAATAAAAGAAGAAAAATAAAAGAATAAAAGAAGAAGAAGAAGATACTGCTGCTGCTGAAGATGATGAAGGAGAAAGTGTGGGAGAAGTAAAAAAGAAGGTGAAGAGCATGGAAGTAGTGAAACATACATATCTGACAAAAAATTAAAGACTTTAACATAGTCAATATCTTTGTAACTACGAACGTCTTTAAAAAAAAAAAATACTGCGATTCCATTTGATTAGGCTAAAGCTCTATGGCTTTAATGTCTCCTCCACCTCCCACAATACATTCTACATTATTATTAGTTGTGTTTCTTCATGTAGAATTAACCAACGGGGAAAAAAAGGTTTTTTTTAATTCCGATATTTCTGTTCCATTGACTTGAATGGGACTTCCGGGATCGGAATCGGTGATACCCGATACTTTTTTTAGATCGGCCGATCCATTCCGATACGATATTTTTCAGTATCGGGTGGTATCGCTCAACACTAGTGTTAAGATCAGGGCTCTGCAGTCTGCATAGTTACCAACCTCTCTGGTTTTCTGAGACTTAGCGTTTGTTTCTTTTTTCCTCCTCGGTGACCCATTCATAACAGAATCACCAGCCATACCGCAGATTCTAGAGTACTCAAAAGCAGGAAGGAATTGTTTAAGAAAAAAAAAAGGGAAATAAAAAAGTGTCAGAATTTTTTTTATTTTTTTTTAATATTTTTTCCTGTTTTTCTCAGGGGCTGTAGGAGGATTTTTTTCTCTCCTAATGGAGATTAAGCAACTGTCTGATCGTGTGGAGCAACTTGTTGCTGAAGTGCAGGGAATTTCTACCTACCTCATTCAGTCACATGTTGCTGAACCCAAAATCCCTACTCCTGATGTGCTTTCTGGGGATCGGTCTAAATTTCTGAATTTTAAGAATAATTGCAAATTATTTCTTGCCTTGAAGTCTAACTCATCAGGGAGCTCTGTGCAGCAGGTTAAAATTGTCATCTCCTTGCTGCGCGGCGATCCCCAGGATTGGGTGTTTTTTCTGACACCTGAAAATCCTATTCTGACTAATGTGGATGCATTTTTTCAGGCTTTGGGGTTGTTGAACCTAATGCCGTTGATCAAGCTGAGAACTCTGTTGGCATTAAGCCAGGGTCAGGATCCTGCAGAGTTATACTGTCAAAGATTCCGAAAGTGGGCGGTCCTTACTACATGGAATGATAGTGCACTGTCAGCTCTCTTTCGGAAAGGTTTATCAGAGACCATAAAGGATGTTATAGTGGGATTTCCTGTTCCCTCTGGTCTGGATTGCTCTATGTCATTAGCCATTCAAGTTGATCGGCGTTTATGTGAACGTAAGACTACATGGGAGGCGCTGCCACTTTCTGAACAAATGTCTGAACCTATGCAATGTGATGGGGTGTTGTCTAGGGTGCAACGTCAGGAGTTTAGAAGGCGTAATAAGCTGTGTTTTTTCTGTGGAGACGCCTCTCATACTATTTCTATCTGTCCTGAATGAGAGAAACATTTGCACACACATTTGCTGTGGGCAGTGTACAACCTAAGTTCCTTTTGTCAATTACTTTGATCTGCTCCTTGTCCACATTTTCCACTAAGGCTTTTGTGGATTCAGGAGCAGCTCTGAATCTGATGGATTTGGACTTTGCTAAACATTGTGGCTTGTCCATGACACCTCTGCAGATGCCTATTCCTTTGAGGGGTATTGATGCCACTCCTTTGGCAGAGAATAAACCTCAGTTTTGGACCCAGGTGATAATGCGAGTTGCCCCAGACCACCAAGAAAATTGTACATTTTTGGTTCTGCATAATTTACATGATACTATTGTTCTGGGTTTCCCCTGGTTGCAAACTCTTAACCCAGTTTTGGATTGGAAATCTGTGTCTGTGGTGAGTTGGGGTTAAGAGTGTGTTCTTAGGGACGCTCCTGTTTTCTCCACCTCTCCTCAGTCTCATGATATTCCTGATTATCTGGCTCATTTCTCTGATGTATGTAGTGAGAGTAAGTCTGCGTCTTTGCCTCCTCATAGAAGTTATGACTGTGCAATTGAGTTGATGCCTGGGTGTAAATTTCCCAAGGGTTGGCTTTTCAACTTATCTGTACCCGAACATGATGCTATGCGATCCTATATTAAGGAGTCGTTGGAGAAGGGTCATATTAGACCATCCTCGTTGCCTTTGGGCACTGGTTTTTTTTGTGGCCAAGAAAGATGGTTCATTAAGACCGTGTATTGATTATCGTTTCCTTATCAAGATGACGGTTAAATATCAGTACCCGTTACCTCTTTATTCTCCAGAGTTAAGAGTGCCTGCTGGTTTACTAAGCTTGACCTCAGGGGGGCATATAATCTTATTCGCATCAAGCACGGGGATGAATCGAAGATGGCGTTTAATACTCCGGAGGGACATTTTGAGTACCTGGTGATGCCTTTTGGGCTCTCCAATGCCCCTTCTGTCTTCCAGTCCTTTATGAATGATATTTTTCGAGACTTTCTAGATAAGTTTTTGATCATCTGTCTGGATGATATTTTGATCTTTTCTAGTGATTGGGATTCCCATGTGGAACATGTCCGGACTGTGTTCCGGATTTTGATGGAGAATTCCCTGTTTGTTAAGGGATCAAAGTGCCTCTTTGGTGTACAGAGGATTTCATTTTTGGGATTTATCTTGTCTCCATCGACTATTGAAATGGACCCGGCCAAGGTACAGGCCATTTATGATTGGGTTCAGCCTACTTCTTTGAAGGCTCTCCAGAAGTTTTTAGGTTTTGCTAATTTCTATCGTAAATTTATTGGTAATTTTTCTAGTATTGTCAAACCACTGACTGATCTGACCAAGAAGGGAGCTGATGTGCTGAATTGGTCTCCTGAGGCTGTCTCAGCATTTCAGGAGCTTAAGCAGAGATTTACTTCAGTTCTAGTTCTACGGCAACCTGTTGTCTCACTTCCATTTCAGGTGGAGGTAGATGCTTCTGAGATTGGTGCAGGAGCTGTTTTGTCCCAAAAAGACCCTGTGACTTCTAAGATGAATCCCTGTGCCTTCTTTTCTCGAAAGTTCTCCCCATCTGAACGCAACTATGACGTGGGGAATTGGGAATTGATGGCCATGAATTGTGCTTTTAAGGAGTGGAGACATTGTTTGGAGGGAGCTAGACATCAATTTGTGGTCCTCACCGATCACAAGAATCTGATTATCTGGAGTCGGCTAGACGCTTGAATCCTAGACAGGCTAGATGGGCCTTGGTTTTCACGAGTTTTAATTTTGTGGTCTCTTTTCTTCCGGGCACTAGGAATGCTAAGGCAGACACCCTTTCTAGATGTTTCTTTGCTGATTCTCTTAGTGTGACTGAGCCTACTACTATCCTAGGTGAGGGGGTAGCTTTTTCTGCCATTTCGCCCAATTTGAGACATGCCCTGGAGGAATTTCAGGAGGATAAACCTGAGCGTTGCCCTATGGGAAGATTGTATGTTCCTGACCTGTAGAGAAAGAGAGTGATGTCTGAAGTCCATTGCTCCGCATTGGCTTTTCATCCAGGTATTTTTGGTACCAGAGATTTGGTGAGTCAGTCCTTTTGGTGGTCTGCCTTGTCTCGTGATGTCAGGAATTTTGTACAGTCCTGTGGGACTTGTTCTCGGTCTAAACCCTGTTCTCGTTCTAGTGGGTTGCTGATGCCCCTCCCGGTGCCCAGGGGGCCATGGACCCATATCTCAATGGATTTTATTTCTGATCTTCCTGTCTCTCAGAGAATGACTGTTATCTGGGTGATTTGTGATAGATTTTCGAAGATGGTCCATCTTGTACCACTCCCAAAGTTGCCATCTTCCCCTGAGTTGGTACCCTTGTTTTTACAACAGGTGGTTCGGTTACACGGGATTCCAGAGAACATTGTGTCCGATAGAGGGGTCCACTTTGTTTCCAGATTTTGGAAAGCCTTTTGTTCCAATCAGGGAATTCAGTTATCCTTCTCCTCCGCGTTTCATCCCCAGACCAATGGGCAGACTGAGAGAACAAACCAGACCTTGCAGTCTTATTTAAGATGTTTTATATCTGCTGATCAAGATGATTGGATCTCATTTTTACCCTTGGCCGAATTTGCGCTGAACAATAGAGCTAGTTCTGCCACTTTGATGTCACCCTTTTTCTGTAATTTTGGGTTTCATCCTCGATCCTCTTCAGGACAAGTGGAATCTTCGTCCTGCCCAGGTGTGGACACTGTGGTTGTGAGAATGCAGCAGATATGGGACCAAGTGGTGGATAAGTTGTCACTCTCTCAGGAAAAGGCCCAGCGTTTTTCCAACCGGCATAGGACCATTGGTCCCCGGTTTAAAGTGGGTGATATGGTTTGGTTGTCGTCTAAGAATATTCCTATGAAAGTTGCATCTCCAAAATTTAAGACAAGATTTATTGGACCTTATAAGATTTTGTAGATTCTTAATCCTGTTTCTTTTCGGTTGGCTCTTCCAGTTACGTTCAAAATCCATAACGTATTTCACAAATCACTGTTGAAGAGGTTTGTTGAGCCAGTAGTTCCTGTGGTGGCTCCTCCTGACCCTGTTTTGGTTAAAGGCAATGTGGAATATGAGGTAGAGAAAATATTGGATTCTCGCTTGGTCAGACGGGGACTCCAGTATTTGGTCAAATGGAAGGGTTATGGCCAGGAGGATAATTCTTGGGTCTCTGCCTCGGATATTCATGCCGATTGATTGGTTCGTGCCTTTCACCGGGCCCATCCTGATCGGCCTGGTGGCGTGGATGAGGGTTCGGTGACCCCTCCTCAAGGGGGGGTACTGTTATGAGCTCATTTTTTGCTCCACCAGCTGGGAGTTCTCCTTCCGTTCTCCCTCTGGTAGTGACAGGAGGTAGTGAGGTTAGTTTAATTGGTAATGGTCTGCCACCTGACGAGGAGGATAGTTATTGGATCTCTGGAGTATCAGACTGGATATAAGACAGCCAATGCCCTATCCTGTTGCTGGTGATTCAGTCTGTTTCTCAGGTCTTGGACTTCAGCTCTGCTGCAGTCATCTCAAGTTAAGTTTGTCTTGTGCTGAATTTCCACTCTTATTTATCTGTATTTGCCAATTTGCCTTTTTGTCCTTTATTAGATTGGCTTCTTTTTGCTCTGTCTCAGAATATTCCAGAGTGCTGATATAGTGGGAGAAGTCTAGTGACTTGAGGGTTAATTTTGTTATCAGAAGCATTGGACAATATTTTTGGTAGGGTTTTTTGGCAGATTGCAGACAGTATCTTTCCTTTCCTGTCCTTTCAAGTTAGTTTGGCCCCATTGTTTGCTCAGCCTATTTTTCTGCCTTTGTTTGTGTTTTCATCTTACTTCACCGTGAATACATGTGGGGGGCTGTCTTTCATTTGGGGTCTGCTCTGGGGAGTTAGTTTTCCTCTTTTCTTACTTTAGGCTTATTTAGCTCTCTGGTTGTAATGAGGCATCCAGGACCACCGTAGGCACGCTCCACGACTGCTTCTAGTTGTGTGTTAAGATCAGGGCTCTGCAGTCTGCATAGTTACCAACCTCTCTGGTTTTCTGAGACTTAGTGTTTGTTGCTTTTTTCCTCCTCGGTAACCCATTCATAATAGAGGACCCTGCCCATGAGGGCTCACAATCTACAAATTGATGGGTGAGGTTACAGTAGGTGAGGGTAGAGCTGGTCGTGCAGTGGTTTGGTGGATCGGTGGTTACTGCAGGTTGTAGGCTTGTCGGAAGAGGTAGGTGTTCAGGTTCTTTTTGAATGTTTCCATAGTATCAAGAGTCTGATATGTTGTGGTAGAGAGTTCCAGAGTAAAGGGGATGCACGGGAGAAATCTTGTATGCGATTGTGGGAAGAGGAGACAAGAGGGGAGTACAGAAGGAGATCTTGTGAGGATTGGAGATTTTGTGCAGGTAAGTACCGGGAGACGAGGTCACAGATGTATGGAGGACTCAGCTTGTGGATGGCTTTGTATGTCATAGTTAGGGTTTGGAACTGGAGTCTTTGGGTAATGGGAAGTAAGTGCAAGGATTGACAGAGGGGAGAGGCCAGGGAATAGCGGGGTGACAGGAGGATTAGTCAGGCAGCAGAGTTAAGAATAAATTGGAGGGGTGCGAGAGTGTGAGAGGGGAGGCCACAAAACAGGAGGTTGCAGTAGTCAAGGCGGGAGATGATGAGGGCATGGACTAGGGTTTTTGCAGATTCTTGGTTGAGGAATGTATGGATCCGTAAAACATTTTTGAGTTGGAGTCGGCAGGAAGTGGAAAGGGCTTGGATATGTGGTTTGAAAGAGAGAT
This sequence comes from Dendrobates tinctorius, assembly GCF_039654945.1. Classification (NCBI taxonomy): domain Eukaryota; kingdom Metazoa; phylum Chordata; class Amphibia; order Anura; family Dendrobatidae; genus Dendrobates; species Dendrobates tinctorius. Next base: position 26,395,276 of record NW_027361763.1, on the reverse strand, counting down.
CAGTGTCAACGATAACCCCGAGGCAGCGAGCTTGTGGGACTGGAGAGAGTGGGCAGCCGTTTACTTTAATGCATAGGTCCATTGGGGGGGTCGCGTGAGATGGGTGAAAGATGATTAATTCTATTTTGTCCATGTTAAGTTTTAAAAATCTAGCAGAGAAGGATGACATAGCAGACAGATATTGAAGGATTCTGTTTAATAGGGAGGTGATATCTGGTCCAGAGATGTAGATCTGTGTGTCATCAGCATAGAGGTGATACTGGAAGCCATGAGATTCTATGAGCTGTTCGAGGACGAAGGTGTAAATGGAGAAGAGCAGGGGTCCTAGGACTGAACCTTGCGGGACTCCGATGGATAGGGGGCACGGTAAGGAGGTGGTGTGTGAGTGGGAGATGCTGAATGTCCGGTCTGCTAGGTATGACGCAATCCAAGATAGGGCCAAGTCTGTGATACCAGGAGATGAGAGGGTCTGTAGCAATAGGGAATGGTCCACTGTGTCAAAGGCAGAGGACACGTCCAGGAGGGTCCACCTTGTATGTGGTATTGTTGGTCATTTTAAAAATTAAAAATAAAAAGAAATATACAGGTGCATCTCACAAAATTAGAATATCATCAAAAAGTTAATTTATTTCAGTTCTTCAGTACAAAAAAGGAAGCTCAAATATTATATAGAATCATTACACACAGAGTGATCTATTTCACGTGTTTATTTCTGTTAATACAGATGATTATGGCTTACAGCCAATGAAAGCCCAAATGTCATTATCTCAGTAAATTAGAATACTTTATAACACCAGCTTGAAAAAACTATTTTAAAATCCAAAATGTTGTCCAACTGAAATGTATCAAAACCATGTAAACCATGCGGTCCAGCCTGAAGAGTGGACCGCATGGTTCAGGCTGGTGTAGAGTGAAACAGCCGTTGTCAGCTTTCTGCTCACTCCTGCTATCACTCCCCCGGCCAACATGTATTGTATGTGCCAATAAAAGAGCAGCGTTTACTCACAAGCCTGAAGAGTGCGGTCCATTTTTCTCTACATGGATTTGGACATTGCGGTGATTTTCCAGGACATGCAGGCAAGCCTATTACCGTCAGCCGTGCACAAGTTGACCTTTTCATGGTAATAGTGGTGCCATCCACTTTTTTCTCTTTTATGCGTTACTACTGAAATGTATGTTCAGTAAATGCACTCAATACTTAGTTGCGGCTCCTTTTTGGCATCAATTACTGCATCAATGCGGCGTGGCATGGAGGAGATCAGCCAGTGGCACTGCTGAGGTGCTATGGAAGCCCAGGTTGCTTTGATAGCAGCGTTCGGCTCGTCTGCATTGTTGGGTCTGGTGTCTCTCATCTTCCTCTTCCAGAGGATAAACAGTCGCACTCAGAGTTTCATGTAATTTGCAGAAAAAGGATTTATTTCAATCACTAAATAAAGAAAATTGCTTCTATTATTCTATTATTTTGTTTTGTTTATTTTCTTGCATATATTTTCTTTTTGTATATATCCCTATTATATTTATTTACACAATTTTATTTTCCCCAATAAGGTTTGATAAAGACGAGGGACATGGTCAAAACGTTACCTTATAGAATAACTTGCATTTTTCTGCTGTGGTGAAGAATAGTGTTGGGCGATACTTTCCGATATTGTGAAATATCAGATCAGATTGGATCGGACCGAAACCCAAAAAGTATCGGATATCGCCGAATCCGATACCGGAAACCAATGCAAGTCAATGGGACAGAAATATTGGAAATAAAATAAACCCTTTCTTTCCTTGTAGGTTAATTCTACATGAAGAAAAACAACTAAGAATAATGCAGAATGTATTGGGGGAGGTGGAGGAGACATTAAAGGCATAGAGGTTTAGCCCAATCAAATGGAATAGCAGGAATAAATTTTTTTTAAGACGTTCGGAGTTACAAAGATATTGACTATGTTAACCTTTTTTATATTTTGTCAGATATGTATGTTTCACTACTTCCATGCTCTTCACCTTCTTTTTTACTTCTCCCACACTTTCTCCTTCATCATCCTCAGCAGCAGCATCTTTTTCATCAACTTCTCTTCACCTTATTCATCTTCTTCTTCTTCACCTTCTTCCTATTATTCTTTTTTTTTTCATTATTCATATTCTTCTTCAACTATTATTCTTCATATTCTACTTCTTCATCTTCTTCCTATTCTTCTTCTTCATCATATTCTTATTTGTGACAGGCATTCCTGTAGTTATCTATAAAAGTTTGAAGATTACACCTTCCGTTCTGCCTGTCACAAAAGATTTACAACAGGATTTGTTTGCGTTCAGTTTGGCCTGCAGCAGCAGGCATGTTCCAGGGGCACCACAAGGAGGAACGGACTCACCCCCATACACTGCTTAGTCTTCTTCTGCTTATAATTTAGATAATATCTTTTGCTCTGATTATTAGTCTTATGCTTAATGTTCTGCTTTTTGTTCTTCTGCTTTTTGTTTTTCTGCTTCTTGGTCTTCTGTCTCTTGTTGTTCTGTATCTTGGTGGTTGTCTTCATGTTTTTTGTCCTCTTGGCCATCTTCTTCAGGGTCATCTTTTTGGTCTTCTTTGGGGTGGTCTTCAGGGTCGTCGTCTTCAGGGTCGTCGTCTTTGGGGTCATCACATATTGAGAAATCTTCATTAAAAATCCAAAAGCAGGATACAGGTTAAAAAACCATGGTAAAGACAGGCATTTACGCGTTTCAACTCAACAGACTCTTACTCATAATGACCACATACTAAAAATTCCCAACCATATATCCTGCGCTAGGAAATGAAAACAAATCAGTATGCACCTGATGGATTAACTCAATGTGAACTGCAAATAAACTTTTTCTGTTTGCTGCACACTGGTTTCCTATATAGACCACAGCTGATACTTTTCTCATGGGAATTACCCGTGAGTTGAAGATCCAAAAAGGAAATAGTGTGTGGATTCTGTTCAAAACTGAAAGTCATATTGCAGGGATTGTTATTGAGATATGCAATAAATGCACTAATTTCAATTTTGTCACCCCTCCAGATCACCAGGACATCATCAATATAATGTGTGTAAATATAGACACTATCCAGAAAAGGATTGAAATCACTATATATATGCTGTTGTTCAAACCAATTCATAAAAATAATAGCCATGGAGGGGCTGAATTTGACCCCCTTTGCACAACCATGAATCTGTAAATAAAATTTCTTAAGAAACATAAAATAATTATTTTTCAAAAGAAAATTTGTAACATTGATGATAAAATCCTGGAGATCTGGGGTATAGCAAGAATATTTGTTAAGTTAGTCTCTTCAAGCCATAGGAGCCAAACTGTGAGGAATTGAGGAATATAGGGATGCAATGTCACATGTCAGCCATTGATAATTCTCAGACCATTCAAGATTATGTACCAGATTCAAATTTCATTTCTAAAGAATTCACCATCAGGGTGGGGGCCCTACACCAGGAACGCATGTCATGCTTTGTTTTGGATAACCTCCCTGCTGGCCTGGTGTTAGGGTTTCCCTGGTTGCAACGGCATAACCCAGTTATTGACTGGAGGTCCCGGGATATTGTTAAATGGGGACCTGGTTGTTCTGAAAATTGTCTTGCTACTGTGTCTATGTCATCCGTCAGTCTGGAGGGTATTCCAGAGTACCTGAAAGACTTTGAGGATGTGTTCTCTGAAAAGGAGGCTGAGGTTCTACCACCACACCGCCCATTCGATTGTGCCATGGATCTTGTTCCCAGTGCCAAATTGCCCAAAAGCCCGGCTGTACAATCTCTCCGGTCCTGAGCGGGCTGCTATGAAAGAGTATATCTCTGAGAGCCTCCGTACAGGGCATATACGGCCATCTGTCTCTGCCGTGGCAGCGGGGTTCTTTTTTGTGAAAAAAAGGATGGTGGTTTACGCCCATGCCTCGATTTTCGAGAGCTGAATAAAATAACCATAAGGAACGCTTATTCTCTCCCACTGATACCTAATTTGTACAATCAATTGCCGGGGGCCAGGAGTTTCTCTAAGTGGGACCTCAGGGGAGCATAAAATCTCATCCGTATGCGGGAGGGGGATGAATGGAAAACTGCGTTTCTCACCTCTGGGGGTCTTTTTGAAAATTTGGTTATGCCCTTCGGTTTGACTACTGCACTGTTGCAAGTTCATTCTCTGGTTCACCAGTTGTGAGTTCTCCTTCCAGACTCCCTCTGGTGGTAACAGGAGGTAGTGAGGCTGATTTGATCGGTGGAAATCTGCCACCTGAGAATGAGGATGACGATTGGATCTCAGGAATCTCAGATTGGATTTAAGAAGGCCGACGCCCTATTCAGTTGCTGGTGATTCCTTCTGGCTTGTCAGCTCTTGGTTTTCAGCTCTGTTCCAGTCATCTAAAGCTAAGTTTTTCTGCTAATGTTCACACTTGATTTTGTTGGTCTATTCAGTATTTTGTGTGGTCAGCCAGCCCCGGCTGGGGCTGTGCCGAATTTCCACTCTTATTTATCTGTATTTGCCAATTTGCTTTTTGTCCCTTACTAGTTTGGCCTCTTTTTGCTCTGTCTCAGAATATTTCAGAGTGCTAATATAGTGGGAGAAGTCTAGTGACTTCATGGTTAATTTTGCTATCAGAAGTGTTAGACATTATTTTTGTAGGGCTTTTTGCAGGTTGCAGTGTCTTTCCCTTTCCTTTCCTTTCAAGTTAGTTTGGGCCCCATCATTTGCTCAGCCTATTTTCCTGCCTGTGTTTGTGCTTTCATCTTGTTTCACCGTCAATACATGTGTGGGGGCTGTCTTTCCTTTGGGATCTGCTCTGGGGCAGTTAGTTTTCCTCCTTTCTTGCTTTAGGCTTATTTAGTCCTCCGGCCTTGACGAGGCATCTAGGATCATCGTAGGTACGCTCCACGGCTGCTGCTAGTTGTGTGGTAGGATTAGGGATCTGCAATCTGCATAGATACCAACCTCTCTGGTTTTCTGTGACTTAGATTGTTTTGCTTTTTTCTCCTCGGTGACCCATTCATAACACTGCACCAGCGGTATTCCAGAATTTCATTAACCTTGTTTTTTCTGATTTTATTGGACGCTTTGTAGTTGTTTATCTTTACAATATACTCATATATTCTTCATCTTCATCCGGTTCTCCAGAGGCTCAGGGACAACTCACTCTTTGCCAAATTGGAGAAATATTCATTTTTTACTCAAGAATTGTCCTTTCTAGGGGTCATCATGCCCACTGAGGGGTTTCGTATGGACCCTAGGAAGGTACAGGCCATTGTGGATTGGGTGCAACCCAGAGATCTCAAGGGTGTTCAGAGATTTCTGGGGTTTGTCAATTATAATAGAAAATTCATCAAGGGGTTCTCTCAAGTGGTCAAACCCCTCACTGATCTCACCCAAAAGGGGGCGGATCTCAAAAACTGGTCAGCTCCATCTGTGGCAGCGTTTTCTTTGTTAAAAGAACGTTTCATGACTGCTCTGGTACTGGTGCAACCTAACTTGTCTAAACCATTCATCATAGAAGTGGATGCCTCTGAGGTGGGAGTGGGGGCTGTGTTGACATAGGGGCCCACCACATTAACTAACTTAAGACCCTGTGCCTTCTTTTCTAAAAAAAATTTCCTCTGCTGAAAGGAATTATGATGTGGGTAACCGAGAGTTGTTGGCCATTAAATTGGCTTTTGAAGAATGGAGGCATTTTTTGGAGGGGGCTGTCCATCGTATCACTATCATTTCAGATCACAAGAACCTGTCTTACATCGAATCCGCCAAACGTCTGACTCATAGACAGGCAAGGTGGTCACTTTTTTTTCCCGATTTCAATTTTCAATCAATTTCAGACCAGGTTCCAAGAATGTGAAGGTGGATGCCTTGTCTCGCAGCCTACAGTTGTGGCCAAAAGTATTGACACCCCTGCAATTCTGTCAGATAATACTCAGTTTCTTCCTGAAAATGATTGCAAACACAAATTCTTTGGTATTATTATCTTCATTTAATTTGTCTTAGGCTACTTTCACACATCAGGTTTTCGGCGTCAGGCGCGATCCGGCGTCGTGCCGGAATGCCGGATCCGGCAAATGTTTTGTAAAACCTGATGTGCCGGATCCGGTTTTCTGCCAGATCCGTCTTGTTATTGACAGACAAAACCGGATCCGTCTCATCCGGTTCATCCGTTTTTCTATCCGTTTTTCGACGGATTACGCCGGATCCGGTTTTTAAAATTGACCCTTGTGGCCTTCCGAATGGGATTGGCTACTGGAAAACTATATATAGCATGTTCCTACAGCCCTTCTTTGACAGGTTGTAGAGGAGAAAGTGCAGGTTGGAGAGAAGAGCAAGTTACTGGCGAAGATGGATGTTCTGATACCTTCTGTACCAACAGTATATACCTTTGCCAACCAAAGTTGGCTATCCTGTCATGGTCTCTATTTTTAGCTTTATGCAAAGTATTTCACCTTTTAACAAAAGTTGTGTACATTGTTAGGAAATCACCAACAATAAACACAACTTTTCAGGTGAAATACTTTGCTTCAAACACAACCAGGAACACAACTGTGGCAAAAAGCTAAAATTTACCCACAGTTATATACCTGGTTTTGAATACCTTTTTACCTTTTAAATACCCTGTATATAACCTTTTTTTTAAACATATTTCGCCGCAGAAAGAAATGACAGACAACCAGTGTAAACAATAATTTAACTTTTATTTAAAATATTTTTTTTTTGTAAACTGTTTTTAAAGTTAAAAAAACTTTTTTAATAAAGGTTTGAAACCAACCAAATGGGCATTTTTATTACAAAAAAACATTATAACTCGGTGTAGTGTGGGGTGGAAATACTGCTGGAGGGGCTGCGGGACACTTCGACAATGGGAGTGTGGAGAGAGGACTGGGATCGTGGTGGGGAAGGAACAGTTAGAGGTGATGGTGTGGAAAAAGCTACAGAATGGGTGGACATGTGGGAGGCAGAAGAGGTGGTGGGCGGTGGAGTGGAGGGTTGGGCAGGGACTGTAGGAGCAGATGATGTTGATGGAAAGTTGTATGGGGAAGGAGTTTGGTACGGGGAAGGAGTTTGGTACGGGGAAGGAGTTTGGTACGGGGCAGGTTGCTGGAAGTGGGGAGATGTGTGGTACTGGGGAGGTTGCTGGTACTGGTGAGGTTGCTGATATGTAATAGGAGGGGGAGGATGGAAAGTGGCTGGAGGGGGTGCAGATGTAATAGGAGGGGGAGGATGGAAAGTGGCTGGAGGGGGTGCAGGTGGAGGAACTACAGTGGTGGGAGGTGGAGGTTGGGAGGTAACCTGCTGTAGAGCACCGTGGCACGAATGCATTACATGCATCTGCTGGGTAGGAGATAGTGTTGCCATGCGCTCCACAACAGACCTGAAAAAGGTGTGGTTTGGCGAAGATCTTGCTTCTGAATGCATGGTTTGCAGAAGTGTCTTCACCTCCAGAATGCTGGAGTTGATCTGCTGAAAGCCTGCGGAGATTTGCTCTGACAAGACTTTTAGACAGTTCTGGAAAGATGCATTCAGATGCAAGAACTCTGGCGCATAACTCTTTTCCTGACCCCTCTGCCGCTGCCGCCCAGTACCCGCAGGTGTACTAGAGGTGGCAGGGGCAGAAGGGTGGGGTAAAGGGAAAGCGATCTCCTCACCAGCAGCTTCATGTAATGTAGGCGGCCACGATGCTCCTGTGCTGGTGGATGGGACAGATGGGTCGAATGTGTGGGAAGGCTGGGAAGGTGCAGATGTACCGGGGCGGTCGAAGTGTCCCTCGGTGCCGGTCTCCTCAGGGATCGCCTCAGAAGGGTCCAATCGTGCAGGCTCCCGAGTGCTGCTCACCGTGCTGTGGAATAAAGAGAAAAAAAAACAATTAAAATACTGACATGGCATGGCCCTGGCTGAAAAAAAAAGTTACATCTAACATTTTTTTTCACATGTGGTGTGTAATATTTACCTTCTAGTGACCATTGTTTCCCGGAGGAACGACAGGGCTTGTGCGTACTTGTACTTGCTCCTGCATCCTCCAGATCCACTCGGGGCCCGCATCTCTTTATTGAACTCCTTCTTGAAACGATCCCTCACAGACCGCCACCGATTCACAATTCTGTTCCCTGAAACGAGAAAGGAGTGGTTAGTATACAACATCAGTGTTTCCCAAACTCCAGTCCTCATGGTCCCCAGGGGTCATGTTTTCAGGATTTCCATAGTAAATAGAAATCCTGAACACATGATCCGTGGGGACCACGAGGACTGGAGTTCGGGAAACACTGGTTTACATCAAGCAACCGGTACTGTATATACTTACGCTCTTTAATCTGGGCCCGAGCATCGAGGTCCTCCCAGCGGCCCACAAGGAGCGAACAGATTTCCTCCCAGAGTCGTCGGGTAACGATAAGGTCAGCATGGCGGCGGTCAGCCATATTCCAGAGCGGCTCCCTTTCTCTGACGAGATCGATGAGGTGGTCCACATCGAGTCCTCCATCCTCACCGTCAGAGTCGGGAGCACGCTGTGAAGGCTGTTAAAGAAAAAGACAAAAATAACATAATTAGCCTCCACAAAAGAAATGAAATAAAAAGTGCAAAAAAACAAAGCAAAAATATTTATACTTACACGCTGGTGACCGCCGCGTTGCTGTCGCCGACGACCCTGGGAGGCACTGCGAGGACCTCTTGGCCGAGCACCAGATTGGGAAGACTAGAGAAGAAAACAAAAAATGTTATGTCTTTGGATGTAGGCATTTGTTTGCTGTGTGTGGTCTGCAGAACATTGTTTTCTATGTGTTGTGTGTAGTGTGATGTTGTGTTTCTGCGTTTGATGCAAAAAACTTACCAATTGTGAGCCCACTCCAAGTGTCTGTCCACCCCTTCCTTCTTCTTCTGGGAGCTCCTCTTCATCTTGTGAATCCTGTTTTGAAATAAAAGGCAATGAATAGACATATATTACAGAGATGATGGATTTTGGAAATAAAAACTTACCGTCAAACGCTGACGATGCGAGGGAGGGCTCCCAGAAGATGATGTGCTGTCTTCCTGGTGGCCACACTCCATGCCTGTGGGTGGTGTTCCAGCTGCTGCCATTGCTGCTGCTGCTGCTGCATCTATTGGGCGGCTGTTGAATAAAGAGAAACAAAGGGCCAATGAATATCTTGATATTCAATAGCCCTTGTTTGGAGGAATGGGGGATTTGATAATTACCGTCTCTCATCTGCTGCTGGCCTCCCCTCCTCAGCATGTTCCATTTGCTGCTCCATTTGGGGTGGTGGTGGTGCTGATGGTGCTGCAGTGGTCTCCTGCCTTCTCCTGCGCTTGGTTGCTTTCTTGGGTGGCATGTTTTGTGTGGCTGTGGGTCCCACTGTCTTGCTTTTATATATGTCTTGTGGGCAGAGCTACTGAGCATGCTCAGACCAAAAAAACCGGATCCGGCCACCGGATCCGGCTTTCGCCGGATCAGGCGCATTGCGGCGCTCATAGGCTTTCATTGTGTGAAAAAGCCGGACGCGCCGGATCCGGCGTGTCCGGCTTTTTCGCCGGAGACAAAAAACGTTACAGTAGCCGTTTTTTCCAGACGCCGGATCGCGACACATTGCCGGATCCGGCGAAAACCGGATGAAACGCACGGCGATCCGGCGCAAATGCAAGTCAATGAGGGGGGAACCGGATCCGGCATTGCATTTCGCCGGATCCGGTTTTTGTCAAAAGCGCCGGATCGCGCCTGACGGCGAAAACCTGATGTGTGAAAGAGGCCTTAAATGAAAAAAAACACAAAAAGAATTGTCCTAAAGCCAAATTGGATATAATTCCACACCAAACATAAAAAAGAGGGTGGACAAAAGTATTGGCACTGTTCGAAAAATCATGTGATGCTTCTCTAATTTGTGTAATTAACAGCACCTGTAACTTACCTGTGGCACCTAACAGGTGTTGGCAATAACTAAATCACACTTGCAGCCAGTTGACATGGATTAAAATTGACTCAACCTCTGTCCTGTGTCCTTGTGTGTACCACATTGAGCATGGAGAAAAGAAAGAAGACCAAAGAACTGTCTGAGGACTTGAGAAACCAAATTGTGAGGAAGCATGAGCAATCTCAAGGCTACAAGTCCATCTCCAAAGACCTGAATGTTACTGTGTCTACCGTGCGCAGTGTCATCAAGAAGTTTAAAGCTCATGGCACTGTGGCTAACCTCCCTAGATGTGGACAGAAAATAAAAATTGATAAGAGATTTCAACGCAAAATTGTGCGGATGTTGGATAAAGAACCTCGACTAACATCCAAACAAGTTCAAGCTGCCCTACAGTCCGAGGGTACAACAGTGTCAACCCGTACTATCCGTCGGCATCTGAATGAAAAGGGACTGTATGGTAGGAGACCCAGGAAGACCCCACTTCTTACCCGAGACATAAAAAAGCCAGGCTGGAGTTTGCCAAAACTTACCTGAAAAGCCTAAAACGTTTTGGAAGAATGTTCTCTGGTCAGATGAGACAAAAGTAGAGCTTTTTGGGCAAATGCATCAACATAGAGTTTACAGGAGAAAAAAAGGCATTCAAAGAAAGAAACACGGTCCCTACAGTCAAACATGGTGGAGGTTCCCTGATGTTTTGGGGTTGCTTTGCTGCCTCTGGCACTGGACTGCTTGACCATGTGCATGGCATTATGAAGTCTGAAGACTACCAACAAATTTTGCAGCACAATGTAGGGCCCAGTGTGAGAAAGCTGGGTCTCCCTCAGAGGTCATGGGTCTTCCAGCAGGACAATGACCCAAAACACACTTCAAAAAGCACTATAAAATGGTTTGAGAGAAAGCACTGGAGACTTCTAAGGTGGCCAGCAATGAGTCCAGACCTGAATCCCATAGAACACCTGTGGAGAGATCTAAAAATAGCAGTTTGGAGAAGGCACCCTTCTAATATCAGGGACCTGGAGCAGTTTGCCAAAGAAGAATGGTCTAAAATTCCAGCAGAGCATTGTAAGAAACTCATTGATGGTTACCGGAAGCGGTTGGTCGCAGTTATTTTGGCTAAAGGTTGTGCAACCAAGTATTAGGCTGAGGGTGCCAATACTTTTGTCTGGCCCATTTTTGGAGTTTGGTGTGAAATGTTCAATGTTTTGCTTTTTGCTTCATTCCCTTTTGTTTTTTTCATTTAAGACAAACTAAATGAAGATAATAATACCAAAGAATTTGTGTTAATACTCAGTTTCTTCCTGAAAATGATTGCAATCTGACAAAATTGCAGGGGTGTCAATACTTTTGGCCACAACTGTATACCTGGTATCGCCACCTGAGCCTCCTTCCTCCATTCTTCAATGTGGGGTTGTGGTGGCTGTGGTGTCCCCGAGATTGGAGCAGGAGATTCGTGAGGCCCAATCTCTTGCTCCTCCGTCCATACCTGAAAATAAGCTCTTTGTGCCTGTCCAGGATTGGTTAAGGGAGCTTCGGGAGTTCCACGACTCAGCTCTGAGTGGGTATCCTGGAATCTCGGCCACTCATAAAGCCATCACTAGGCTGTTCTGGTTGCCCTCATTGACTTCTGATGCCACTGGTTTTGTGTCCTCCTGTGAAACTTGTGCCCACACTAAAGCCTCCCACAACCGGCCGGCCAGAGAATTGGTGCCACTGCCAATTCCGGATAGACCATGGACTCACCTGTCAATAGATTTTATCACCTCTCTCCCACCCTCTAATGGCAAAACTGTGATCTGGGTAGTTGTGGATAGGTTCAGTAAACAAGCACATTTTGTACCCTTAACGGGCCTTCCTAATGCGGAGACTCTATCTAAGCTATTCATTGAGCATGTGATTCGGTTGCATGGTGTGCCTGTCAGTGTGGTGTCTGATAGACGGGTGCAATTCGTGGCAAAATTCTGGAGAGCTTTTTGTAAAAGGCTGGGCATCAGTCTGACCTTTTCATCGGCCTACCATCCCGAGACCAATGGTCAGACTGAAAGGACCAATCAGTCTTTGGAGCAGATCCTGCAGTGTCTTGTCACATCCAGACAGGATGCTTTGTGCTCTGTGATACCAATAGCGGAATTCGCCTTCAATAATCGTGTCAATCAGTCTACTGGTACTTCTCCTTTCGTCTGCAACCATGGGTTTCACCCTCATTTTGATGAATTCTCCAGACTAGATTCGGAGTGTCCAGGGGCTGATTCTGCCATTTTGCAGTTGAAGGAGGTTTGGAGGGAGGTTCAGAGAAACATTGTAGAGGCTCAGGGCAAATATAATTTTTTTGCGGATAAGGCTAGTTTCACACTTGCTTTTTTTTGCAGCGCGTTTTTCCCGCAAAAAAACGCATTGAAAAAACGCATACATAAGCATACAACTGCTGCGTTTTTTTCAAGCATTTTTATGAGCATGCATGAAAAAAAACGCAGCGTTTTTATGCGTTTGTATGCGTTTTTAGTGCGTTTTTACCGCGTTTGCGTTTTTTTCCAACATTTTTAGGTGGCCCCTCACACTACCCAAACCATGACTTTACTAACCCTAACCCTGACCCTAACCCTAACCCTAACCCTGACCCTAACCCTAACCCTAACCCTGACCCTAACCCTTAACCAAATTATACTTAACCCTAACCCAAACCCTAAACCCTAACTAACCCTAACCCTAACCCTAACCCTGACCCTAACCCTAACCCTGACCCTAACCCTAACCCTGACCCTAACCCTGACCCTAACCCTAACCCTAACCCTGACCCTAACCCTTAACCAAACCATACTTTAACCCTAATCCTGACCCTAACCCTGACCCTAACCCTAACCCTAACCCTAACCCTGACCCTAACCCTTAACAAAACCATACTTAACCCTAATCCTGACCCTAACCCTGACCCTAATCCTTAACAAAACCATACTTAACCCTAACCCTGACCCTAACCCTAACCCTGACCCCAACCCTAACCCTAACCCTGACCCTAACCCTAACCCTAACCCTAACCCTGACCCTAACCCTAACCCTAACCCTAACCCTGACCCTAACCCTTAACAAACCATACTTAACCCTAATCCTGACCCTAACCCTTAACCAAACCATACTTAACCCTAACCCTGACCCAAACCCCAACCCTAACCCTGACCCTGACCATAACCCTAACCCTAAACCCCCTTAACTAACCCTAACTCTAACCCAAACCCCTAAATTCCATGGTTAAAAAAAAAAAACGCATATGCAAAAAAACGCATACATGAGCATGCCAGTGCGCACATATGCGCATCCATAGGCTATAATGGCCATTTTTAGCGCAAAACGTGCGCATATGTGCGCATGCGCTTTTTTGCAGGGCCAAAAAATGCAACATGCTGCGTCTGGAAAATACCAACGCACACCCCAAAAAAACGCAGCGCATGAAAATCGCATACATGCGCTGACCAGTGCGCAGGTATGCGCACCCATGTTAAATATAGGGGAAAAAACGCATGCGCAGGTATGCGTTTTTTCCAGCGCTAAAAAACGCAAATATGAAACCAGCCTAAACGATGCTCGGTGGGGCCGACTTATCAGGTGGGGGATAAGGTATGGTTATCAACCAAAAACATAAGGCTGAGAATTCCCTCTGCTAAGTTGGGTCCCAAGTTTATTGGTCCGTATGAGATTTTAGAGGTGATTAATCCTGTGGCCTTTCGCCTACGCTTGCCTCCGTCATTACGGATTCCTAATGTGTTCCATAAAGTGCTTCTGAAGCAATCAGTGCTTTCCTCTGATGAGTCTCCCTTGCAAACACTGCCTGTTATGGTAGATGGTCAGACCGAGTACGAAGTGGAACAGGTGGTGGATTCTCGTATGCTCCGTCATTCACTTCAGTACTTGGTCCATTGGAAAGGATACGGTCCTGAGGATCGGTCATGGGTGCCGGCACGTTCGGTCCATGCGGATCGGTTGGTACGGGCCTTTCACGCTCGTCATCCAGGGAAGCCTGGGGGTCCAGTGGCCCCCCCATTGAGAGCGGGGTACTGTCATGGTCCAGTCCAGAGTTTATTTTCTGCTGTCTTCACTCCGGACTGGTCATGTGGGAGTTAATCTCCTCAGCCTCGTTCTGGAGCTAGCTGGGCTTTTTCAGTCTCTCACAGCCTGCTGACCAGTGTTAGTGATAGCTCAAGCTTCCAGTTTAGAGCCTCTGACCCTTGTACCTTGGTGATCCTCCTGCCTTTGACTGATATATACGTGTATGACCCGGACTGATTTCTAACCCCGTCTCTTGATTTTCGTCTCTGCTGTTACGTTCCCTCTCTGGAATCTGACTCCACGGCTTGTACCACACCACGTATTTTGTCTCATGTTTTGGACCCCGTGCTCGTGTTCTGGCTTTCTGACTCTCGGCTTGGTATTTTGACTACGTGTATTGCTGCTCCTTCTGGTACGTCTGCTCCTGCTAGTTTCTGACTCGGTTCATCTGACTATTCTCTCTCGTTACCTGTGGCACCTGTGCTGTTGCTCAGGGTTGCTGCTCTTAGTGTGTAACCTCTCTTCCCTCACCAGCTCACCCTGGTGGAGGTTTCACTACAGTGGGTAGGTCACATATGATGCGATGTTCTGGAAGGCGGAATCGGTGCTGCAATGCGCGATCTTGCCATGCTGGAACGCCGCAAGTGAGCGCACTCTATGCGGACCTTGTGCAGCAGTGCATCAAGATCCGGATAGTCCCTCAAAAAACTCTGCACAACCAAGTTGAGCACATGTGCCAGACATGGGATGTGAGTGAGGTTGCCTAGGCCCAGAGCTGCCACCAGATTTCGGCCATTGTCACACACTACCAAGCCTGGCTGGAGATTCGCTGGCACAAACCACACGTCGCTCTCCTGCTTGATGGCATTCCAGAGCTCCTGCGCTGTGTGGCTTCGATTCCCCAAAGAAATTAATTTCAGTACGGCCTGTTGACGTTTGGCCGCGGCTGTGCTAATATCGGTCGTAACAGGCTCCTGCTGCGCTGGTTGAGAGGAACTGGAGTATGAGGAGGAGTCAATGTGTACAGACTGGATTCCTGCAAACCTTGGAGTTGGCAGAACACGCACAGCGCCACTCTCAAGATCTGTACCCGGCTCCACAACATTTACCCAATGGGCAATGAGGGAAAGGTATCGTCCCTGTCCATGGTTACTGGTCCACGCATCGGTGGTCAGGTGGACCTTGCTACTGACGGCGTTTAGTAGCACATGTTTAATTTTTCCCTCCACATGCTTTTGCAGGGCAGGGACGGCTTGTCTGCTGAATTAAAAGCGGCTGGACACGGTGTATTGTGGGACTGCCAATGCCATGAAGTTACGGAAGGTGTCAGTCTCCACCATCCTGAATGAGAGCATTTCAAGGGACAGTAGTTTTGCAATGCCAGCATTCAGAGCCTGTGCTCGGGGTTGGTTTGCCGAGTATGGCCGCCTTTTCTCCCATGCCTGTTCTACCGATGGCTGTAGAGTGGCCTGGGAGTGTGAGGATGACAGTGAACGTGGTGCCGTGGGTGGAATTACACTGGGTCTCTGTACAACAGTGCCAGAGGTTCTTCCATGGCGATCCTGTGAGGAAGCCAAACCAGCTGTGTGTGAGCTGGAGGAAGAGGCTACAACACGAGCTGAAGAGGTGGTAGGTTGTGCTGTAGGTTGGCCTACATCTTCAGTGTGTCTTTGTAACTCCACCACGTGCTTGGTCACATGTTTCCACATATTTGTGGTATTGAGGTTGCTGACACTTTTCCCTCTTTTGACTTTCTGATTACACAGCTTGCATTTGACAAAGGAAATGTCATCTGCAACTGTGTCAAAAAAGGACCACACACTGTAAGTCCTGGGAGCGCCCGTTTTGGGTTTTGGAAAACAAATGCTCCTTATGGGTGCCGAAGTGGAGGCTACAGGCAACCAAGTCTGCCCCCTTCCTCTCCCTCCTGTTTTGGCCATTCGGGGAATCTCTTCCTCAGAGCTGCTCCCACCACCTTCCTGTTCCTCACGCCATGATGAGTCAAGGACCTCATCATCTACACTACCCTCTTAGAATCATAGAATTGTAGAGTTGGAAGGGACCTCCTGGGCCATCTGGTCCAACCCCTGCTCAAAGCAGGATTCGCTAAATCATCCCTGTCAGATGTCTGTCCAGCCTCTGTTTGAAGACTTCCATTGAAGGAGAACTCACCACTTCTCGTGGCAGCTTGTTCCACTGATTGATCACTCAAACTGTCAAAAAGTTTTTTCTTATATCTAATCTGTGTCTCCCATTCAGTTTCATCCCATTGCTTCTAGTCTTTCCTTGTGCAAATGAGAATAAAGATGATCCTTCTACAATGTGACAGCCCTTTAGATATTTGTAGACAGCTATTAAGTCTCCTCTCAGTCTTCTCTTTTGCAAACTAAACATTCCCAAATACTGCAACCTTTCCTCATAAGACAGGGTTTGCAGACCGGTCACCATTCTGGTCGCTCTTTTCTGAACTTGCTCCAGTTTGTTGATGTCTTTTTTAAAATGTCCAAAACTGGACACAATATTCCAGATGAGGTCTGACCAAAGAGGAGTAGAGGGAAATAATGACTTCACGTGATCTAGACTGTATTTTTCTTTTAATACATCCTAGAATTGCATTTGCCCTTTTTGCTACTGCATCACACTGTTGACTCATATTCAGTCTGTGATCTTTTAGTATACCCAAGTCTTTTTCACATGTGCTGTCACTTAGCCCTATTCCTCCCATTCTATATATGTTTTTTCCATTTTTATTGCCCAGATGTAGTACTTTGCATTTTTCCCTGTTAAAAACCATTCTGTTAGTTGCTGCCCACTGCTCCAGTTTATTTATATATTTTTGAATCCTCTCTCTCTCTTCTCTAGTATTAGCTATCCCGCCTTGCTTTGTGTCATCAGCAAATTTAATCAGTTTACCCTCAATTCCTTCATCTAAATTGTTGATAAAGATGTTGAACAATACAGGGCCCAGGACAGAGCCCTTTGGTACCCCAATTGAGACATTATTCCAACTGGATGTGCAGCCATTTACGACCACTCTTTGGGTCCGATCACTAAGCCAGTTATGAATCCAACTTACAGTTGCCTTGTTCATTCCATACTTAGTCATTTTTTTCAATAAGGATTGTATGAGATACTTTGTCAAATGCTTTGCTGAAGTCAAGATATGCTATATCTTCAGCATTTCCTTCATCCACCCAATCAGTAATTCCGTCATAGAAGGAAATTAAGTTAGTCTGACATGACTTATTAGTTACAAACCCATGCTGACTCTGTTTAATCACTTCATTCTTATCCAGGTACTGACATACATGTTGTTTAATAATTTGTTCAAAGATCTTTCCTGTTATAGAAGTCAGACTCACCGACCTATAGTTGCCTTCTTCCCCTTTTTGAAGATAGGAACAACATTTGCTCTTCTCCAGTCTTCTGGGACTTCTTCTGTTCTCCAAGCATTTTCAAAGATTATGGAGAGGGGTTCAAAAATTTCTTCTGCTATCTCCTTCAGTACTATTGGGTGTAATTTATCTGGACCTGGAGACTTGAATTCATTTAGGTTAGCTAAGTGTTTCCTCACTATCTTTCTGTTTATAGATATCCTGGATTCTTCTATTCCCTTAATAGGACAGTGAAGAACAGTTGATGTTACATTTCCTTTCTGAGAGAAAACAGATCCAAAATAGGAATTTAAAAGTTCGGCCTTCTCAACATCCTGTCTTATCATTTCATCATTTTCATCCTGTAAAAATCCTATAGCAACTTTGACTTTTCTTTTACTTTTGACATATCCCCAAAATCCTTTATTATTGCTTTTGACATCTCTTGCAAGCCTCAATTCATTTTCAGCTTTAGATAATCTGATTTGTGCCCTGCAGGTTCTGCAGACAGCATTATATTCTTCTTAGATATGCCTCCCTCTTTCCATTTTATAAACATTTTTTCTTTTTTTTTAGCATGTGCTTAAGTTCTGTGTTCATCCATCCTGGTTTCCTTAAATGCTTTCTATTCTTCCCTCTTTTCGGAATTGTTAAGAATTGTGCTTTGAGAATTTCATTTTTCAAGATTTCCCATCCTTCCTGGACATTTTTGTCTTTAAGCATATCCAGCCATTGGATCCCTCCAATTCTCTTTCTGAATCCCTTAAAATCTGCCTTTCTGAAATCTAACCTTGACGTCTGAGTCTTCACAGGTCTTCCTCCTCTAGTTATCCAAAATTCTAAAATAGCATGGTCGCTACCTCCTAGGGTCCCAGCCACTTTTACCTCCTCAACCATTTCCTCCCTGGTTATAAGGATTAGATCCAAGGTAGCAGCTCCCCTTGTTTTCTCCCCTACCTTTTGGAAGATAAAGTTGTCAGCAAAAGAGGATAAGAATTTCCTTGACCTGTTAGTTTTGCCTGAGAGAGATTCCCAACAAATGTCTGGATAGTTGAAATCTCCCATGGCAACTATGTCATATTTTTTGGAGAACTTGGCCATTTGATGCATAAAGAGTTCATCCATATCTTCAGCTAGCACAGGCGGCCTGTAGTAAATGCCTACAATGGTGTCCTTTCCATTGTTCTGTTCTTGTATTCTTACCCAAACAGTTTCCACAGAACTCTCAGTCTCTGAAGCTTCAATCTCTGTGCAGAAATACGCGTTTCTAACATACAATGCGACAACTCCTCCTCGTTTATCAAGTCTGTTTCTTGCAAATAAGTTGTATCCTAGTCTTGTATTCTAATCATGTGTATTGTCCCACCAAATTTCAGTGATTCCAATGACATCATGTTTCTTTTCCTGTGTTAGTAGTTCCAATTCTCCTTGTTTGTTGCCCATGCTTTGTGCATTAGAAACATTTTAGTTTGTGATTTGTTTCTCTTTCTCCAATATTTGTATTAATTAGATTCTTTTGTCTTTGCTCTTCCTTTCCACTTCTAATAGCAGAGTTCTCACTAGCATTTGTCAGGTGTATGGCTTTTTCTGGTCTTTTGCTTCCCTTCCCATGTTGTTCTAGTTTAAAGCTCTCCTTACAAGTGTAGCAAGACGACTTCCAAATACATGTTTTCCAGTCTTCGTAAGGTGCACCCCATCTCTAGCAAGTAGTCCATCGTATAGGTAATTCACTCCGTGATCCAGAAATCCAAATAGTTGCTGACGGCACCATCGACGTAGCCAGTTGTTCACCTGCAGAATCTTATTCCACCTCCTTATTCCGTGGCCATCCACTTAGAGGATGGAAGAGAAGACCACCTGCGCTCCCAGTTCTTTCACTTTCTTGCCTAAGTTTTCAATGTCTCGGCAGATGGTTTCCAGGTCGTTTCTTGTGGTGTCATTTGTTCCCATATGTAGTAGCAGGAATGGGTAGTCATCTGTTGGTCTGAAGAGTCCTGATATACTGTCAGACACATCTTTAATTTTTTCACAAGGAAGACAGCACATTTCTCTTGAAGTTATATCCAGTCTGCAGATAGCGGCCTCTGTTCCTCTCAGCAGGGAATCCCCCATGACCACCACTCTCCGTTTCTTCACAACATTTTTCTTTCTCCATCCAGGAGGACTCTGAAGGCGTACAAGGTTGCTGTTTGTGGGCAAAGTCTTATCCTGATGTATTTTCCTGCGTGAGAGCCTGGTACTGGTTCCTGAGAAGTATGGGTGCTGACTGCCTCCTGATCCTCCTGCTTCTCTGGGTCACATGTTTCTTCAGGTGCACTACCTGCTTCTCCTGGGTAATCTCACCAGCACAGTATGCACCAGAAAATGGCACCTGAGTCTCATCATCAGATGCGTACTGAGGTTTGCTGACCATAGGCACCGGCCCACCCGCCTCTTCAGATTCAGAGAGACAAAGCAGTTGCGCATCACTGCATACTCCCTCTTCTTCACATTCTAGAATGCTGCTTGGCTGGCCCCCTCTTTCCAAGCCAAGAGATTCAGAGAACAGAAGTTGAGATGGCTCCTGTCCAGGGCTCTCTGACTGCCTGGGAAATTTGGCAGGTGGTGAAGAGATAGATGGTTGCTCTTCAGTGCTCTGGACCTGAGAGGATGTGGAAGTAATTGAAGTCGATGCATTAGCTGCCATCCATCCGACAATGGCTTCAATTTGTTCCTCCCGCAGCAGTGAGGTACGGCGAACTCCTACAAAGCTGCGCATAAAGGACTGTTCCCTGGTAAAACTGGGGGATGCTGAGTCACTGGTGCCTGCAGCAGGCACAGAATCCCCACATCCTCTCCCTGCTGAAACTCCACGCCCACGACCACGTGCCTTACTCCCTGCCTTCTTCATCTTGGTAGACTGATAAAGATAGGCAGAACAGTACTAAGGGCTTAGTGTGCTTATTCCTGAACAGCTACTAAGGCTAGTTTCACACTAGCGTTTTTGAGCACAGCGACGGCCTGCGCACGGCCGCCGCTAAGCCCCGCCCCCTGCCGCGCCTCCGCCGGTAGCTCCGCCTACCAGCGCATAACGCTGCATGGGCCCTGCGTCCCCTATCTTTATCACTGGGGGCGCAGGCCGTGCGCAGTATGCGTTTGGCGGCGCATGCGCCTTTTTGACGGTGCGCCGGCGCAACCAAACTGCAGCAGGTTGCGTTTGGCGCAGGTCGGCGCACTGTCAAAAGGACGCATGCGCCGCCAAACGCATAATGCGCACGGCCTGCGCCCCCAGTGATAAAGATAGGGGACGCAGGGTGCATGCAGCGTCATGCGCCGGTAGGCGGAGCTACCGGCGGAGGCGTGGCAGGGGGCGGGGCTTAGCTGCGGCCGTGAGCAGGCCGTCGCTGCGCTCAAAAACGCTAGTGTGAAACTAGCCTAACAGGTATAAGAAACACTAATTTCATAAAGTGTGGACTACACTTTAATATGAGCTAATGTGGCCCACACAATTGTAAAGTGGAGTGTTTGGTGAACTTTATTTACGTGTTTTTTTTCGCAAAAAAAAATGATGTGACCATAGATGTAAATGCGATAGTATCACAAGCTATTCCAATGCAGGAAGGTAACCTACAATGCAATAGATGAGGCTCCAAAAAATAGGCTAATACTAATCTTGCTGGGGCTGCAGGGCACAAGCCAGCAGAAAGGCTCCTCTATCTACTCCTATATAGTGTTTGCAACCAATCTAGCTGGATACGGATGGAAGCACACTAATAGGAGAAATTCAGGAAAAATAAGCAGCACTACAGCAAAAAAGGACAATGTATGAGGCAGTGATGCACGCTGAGCGGACTACAACCAGAGGTGGCTGCAGAACACACTACAGCGTGAGCTGCACTCACACACACAGACCTTGCAGACAGCTGTGAACAGTGCTGCAAGGCAAAAGAAAGCTTCACACAGCGGTTGCTAAAGTAGCCTGGGTAAAGCACAATATAGCAAATCGCTATCTCAAACTGTCCCTCAGAGTCAGAACAGCAGCGTCCTGTCCCTAACTGAATTCACAGCAGAGTGAACCCAAAATGGCGGCTTTTATAGTGCATCATGACATCTTCGGCAGCCAATCACAGCCATGCCGTTAGCTAACATGCCTACATGCCCACACTTCTGAGGATTTCTCATTGGCTGAATCAAATCAAACTGGCTCATAGCATTATGGGAACTTCCGATTCCGGTATTCGATATGCAAAAAGTATCGGAACTCAGTATCGGAATTCCGATACCACGAATATCGGCCGATACCAAATATTTTTGGAATGCTCAACACTAGTGAAGAAATTTTCTGTATTTGGTGATTGAAATAAATTATTTTTCTGCAAATTACATGAAACTCAGAGTTTGACTGTTTAACCTCTGGATCACGGTTAGTGGAGTAATTCCACATTCAGTCAGCACCTCCTAAGAAAGAGTGCACGTCTTTTCTACTTTTCTACTACATACCAGTTGGCTCTTGCTCCAGCTCCTTAAATGTCCACCACTACGTTTGCCTTTGACGAGATGACAGCATCGAGGATCCTATCTAAGATCACATCTTTGGGAGATTTCCTCGAAACTTCTACACAAGAAATCCATTCAAGAGATTATGAGAGGGAACGGCGACGACTGATATCATATGATCTACATGCTATGACCCTTGCTGAGTACCACCAACTTAACAGAATCCCCCGATGCCTGACGTGTCACCTAAGACCCACCCTGTTCTCGGACAAACCTGAGTTCTGCGAAAAATTCAAGCAGATACTGAACAAGTGCTCATTTGATATAATTCTACTAACTCTTGATTCTCTTCATACAGCCATCACTGAAACCACACAGAAGATCTCTTCTATTGAAGAGCAGCTTACCACAACGCTCTCAAGTACCGATTGGCAGAATCTAAAATGCAAAACTGACAAATCTGTCGAGCATCATTGTAAGGCCCTGCAAGAGAGGAAAAGGATAAAATTCCTGAGAGACTCGGATGACTATACCCAGGATCAGGTCTATAGATGGAGCGACTCAACCATTATGGGCTCTTGGTGAGAAAATTACAATCCAAGACGCACAGGCTCATACAGTACGGACAGTGACAGCTCCACTGGTGGTTTCTATCAGAATCGTTTTTTATCCAAAAGGCAGGCAATACTGTACAACAATTGGAACACAGGAGGAGACCGATCCGGAAGGCCACCCGCAAACACCGCAGAGTGGATGACAACCAGTTCGTATGTAAGCCCCCTTCGGTGTTCAACTTATCCTCCTATACCCTCAGCCCAGCGGAACTAATGGTCCTTCAATGGGGCTTATCTTTTTGCCCCACTCCATCGTAGGACAAATTTCAATTGTCCCAGGATCTTCAGGACTTCTATTATAATATCCATTTGAAGACATATTTCGGACTTGAAAATGATACCACTAGGAACACGGTCCTTCCTATTGGAGGGCACCCTGCTCCTGAATTGTCAATATCTTCTTTAGTTTTATGTAACCCTAGTAATTTCCTCCCACCCCATACTATTCACTCTGCTGAAGCTTTTATTGACCTTGTTCAGAGAGATGTAGATCTAATTCTTGAACAACAGCACAAAGGTTTACTACCTACATACAACAACCTTACCCCCATAGTGACACAGGCCATTGACTCCCTTAAAAACAACAAGCAGATTGTAATCAAACCCACCGGTAAAGATGGGGTCATTGTTGTGCAAAATTATACTGATTACACCGAAGAAATTTTCTGTCAATTATCTGATACCTTTACTTACAAAAGAAAATTCCTCAAGATCCCACTCTTCAGATAAATCCTAAGATGACAGAATTCCTTTCAAGACATTTGTCACTAACACCATTGATTCCAAAACTGTAACTTTTCTTACCAATCCCAACCCAGTGACCCCAGTTTTGTACACATAACCCAAAATCCATAAGTCTCTACACAAGCCTCCTGGCCGCCCCATAGTTGCCTCTACAGCTTCCATCTTGGCTCCTATCTCTATCTTTCTTAAAAAATCTTAACTCCACTCACCAAAAAAACGCAGTCATTCATTCTTGACACTAGTCACCTCCTCAACACCATCAGACAATTTTCCAATATTTCTTCTGACTGTATCTTGGCCACTTTTGATGTCAAGAGCCTATATACCTCTATTGACCATGATTTAGGCATTGAGGCAACCAACAAACTTCTTCATGCTTCAGATCTCTCCAATAACTCCATTCAATTATGTATTGACCTTTTATCCATCGTTCTAAGAGAGAACTTTTTTCTGTTCGGGGATCAATTTTATTTACAGTTACGCGGGACCACAATTTGTGCTAATGTAGCACCCGCGTGCGCTAATTTGTATGTGAATGATTTTGAGTGTTCCCATTTGTTACCTTTTTACGACACACAGCAAATGCTGGCTACGCTTCATCAATGACATTTTTTGTCTGTGGACCGGTAGCCCCAATGACTTACAATCCTTTGCTAAATACCTCAATTCAATTAGACCAGAAATACAATTTACTTTTAAATTGAAGCTTTTCTCAAATCTCCTTCCTGGATACCGTAGTAATCAAGACCAATAAGGGCACACTCTCTACCAACCACTGATACTTACAATCTTCTGCACTATAACAGTTGCCATCCTATATCCACTAATAACAGCCTACCGTGGTCACAATTCATGCGAGTTACAAGAATTGTGTCAGACCCCAATCTAGTTCCCATCCATTTGAAGGAAACGTGTTATGAATGAGTCACCGTAGGAGGCAAAAACAGAAATACTAGCTAAGTCCAGAAAACCAGATAAGTTGCCAGCAATCGGATTGCAGACCCCAGAACTAACAACAACAACTACCAGTAGCCGTGGGGGGTTCCTAAGGTGCCCTAGACCCCTCGATCACAGCCGGAGAACTACATAGCCTAAAGACAGAAAGGGAAATTTAAACTGCCCCAGAGCAGACCCCAAAGCAATAGGCAGCCCCCAACATATAATGACGGTGAAGCAAGATGAAAAAACACTCACACAGATAGAAAGATAGGCTGAGCAAATGATGGGGCCCAAGCTAACTAAATAGGACAGAATAGAAAAGCTGCTGTCTGCAATCCGCCAAAACCCTCTCAAAAGCAAGAGCCAACAGACTGATAGGGAAAAAAGCCCTGAAGACGCTAGGCTTCAAAAAGACTATATCAGTACTCAGGTATTATCTGAAGACAGAGCAAAAAGGAATTCAGCTCACCCAGCAGGGAAAGGCAGAAATCCAGAAAAACAAGGCAAAACAAAACCAAAACACAAATGCAAAAAGTAGAGCAGAAAACTTAGCTTTTGAGGAGCAGGAATCAGACTGGTCTCCAAGAATCCCTCAGAGTAATCACCCGCAAGGCAGAAGGGCGTCAGCTGCCTTATATCCAGTCAGCAATCCCAGTCACCCAGTCATCATCATTCTGCTCAGGTGCTTTGTAATCAGCCTCACTACCTTCCTTCACCAGAAGAGGGAGTTCATCAGACCTCAATGGTGAAGGGGAAAATGAACTCACAACAGAAGCGGCTACTAAGTTTCAAGACAGGCAATTACCTACACACCTTCTCCAGAAGGAAACCACAAGGACTCTAGAACCACGTGCCCAACGGTCAGCCCGGCCTAAGAAAGAGTAACCTTTGTCCATACACATCATCCTGTGACAACTAAAGTATATCATGCTCTCAAGAAACATTGGTCCCTCCTATCTAAATCCTACCCATACAGGCCATTAACACCCAGAAGCTTATGAAGAACTTAAAGTCTTCATTGGCCCCTATCTCCTCCCTCTCATGTCCTGATTCTGCACTGAAGCATTACAATGAAACACTTCAAAGTGCCCTGGATGAATTTGCACCCCCTATAAATAGAACACCACAACGCAGACGGCGACAACCCTGGCACACGGTGCAAACACGTTTCCTGCAGCGGTGCTCCAGGTGCGCCAAACGTCTGTGGAGAAAATCCAATCTGCATGAAGATTTCATCCATTTTACGTTTATGCTTAGAACATACAACAATGCCCTTCACCTCTCAAAACAAGCCTATTTCAACACCCTCATCACCTCACTGTCCAATAACCCGAAACGTCTCTTTGACACTTTTCATTCTCTACTCAATCCAAGAGTACAGGCCCCAACCACGGAGCTCCGAGCTGACGATCTGGCCAATTACTTCAAAGAAAAAATTGACCAGATTCGACAGGAAATTATCTTCCAATTGCCTCATACCATGCACTGTCCTCCCTCCCCCACTGCATCTAGCTCACTCTCTGATTTTGAACCAGTCACAGAAGAAGAAGTAAGCAGGCTCCTTGCATCTTCTCGCCCAACTACTTGCACCAGTGACCCATTTCCGTCACATCTCCTCCAGTCCCTTTCCCCTGCTGTCACCACTCACCTAACTAAAATATTTAACCTCTCTCTCTCTTCTGGTATTTTTCCCTCCTCATTTAAGCATGCCATCATACATCCACTACTTAAAAAACATCCCTCGACCAAAACTGTGCCGCTAACTATAGACCTGTCTCTAATCTTCCCTTCATCTCTAAACTCCTGGAACGCCTGGTCCACTCCCGTCTTATCCGCTATCTCTCAGAAAACTCTTTTTTCGACCCTCTCCAATCCGGTTTCCGCTCTTTACACTCCACTGAAACTGCCCTCACTAAAGTCTCTAATGATGTGCTAACAGCTAAATCAAATCGTCATTACTCCAGTGCTAATTCTCTTGGATCTCTCTGCAGCATTCGACACTGTGGATCATCAGCTCCTCCTCACTATGCTCCGTTCCATTGGCCTCAAGGACACCGTTCTCTCCTGGTTCTCCTCCTATCTCTCCGACCGCTCCTTTACTGTATCTTTTGCCGGTTCCTCCTCCTCTCACCTTCCCCTTACTGTTGGGGGACGGTTCTAGGCCCCCTCCTCTTCTCCTTGTACACAGCCCCTATTGGTCAAACAATCAGTAGATTTGGTTTCCAGTACCATCTCTATGCTGATGACACCCAATTATACGCTTCTTCTCCTGACATCACGCCAGCCTTTCTAGAAAACACCGGCGATTGTCTAAACGCTGTGTCTAATATCATGTCCTCACTATATCTGAAACTGAACCTGTCAAAGACTGAACTCCTGGTGTTTCCTCCCTCTACTAATGAACCTATACCCGACATTGCTATTTCTGTGTGTGGTTCCACTATTACTCCCCAGCAACAGGCCCGCTGTCTTGGGGTCATACTTGATTCCGAGCTTTCCTTTGCCCCCCACATTCGATCACTGGCTCGCTCTTGTCATCTGCACCTCAAAAACATTTCTAGAATTCGACCTTTTCTTACTTTTGACTCTGCAAAAACTCTTACTATTTCTCTTATTCATTCTCGTCTCGACTATTGTAACTCTCTTCTAATCGGTCTCCCTCTTACCAAACTCTCCCCTCTCCAATCTGCCTTGAATGCTGCAGCCAGGATCATATTCCTCACCAATCGTTACACCGATGCCTCTACCTTGTGCCAGTCATTACACTGGCTACCCATCCACTCCAGAACTCAGTATAAACTTATTACCCTCACCCACAAAGCCCTCCATGGCTCAGCACCACCCTACATCTCCTCCCTTATTTCAGTATACCACCCTACCCGCGCCCTCTGTTCTGCTGATGACCTGAGGTTAGCATCCTCAGTAGTCAGAACCTCCCACTCCCGTCTCCAAGACTTTACACGTGCCGCGCCATTTCTTTGGAATGCACTTCCCAGGTCAATACGATTAGTCCCCAATCCCCACAATTTTAAGCGTGCTCTGAAAACGCATTTATTCAGACTGGCCTATCGCCTCAACACATTAACCTAATCTATCCCTGTGTGGCACAGCCAAAAGTTTTACCATAACCAGATTTCCCGCATCATGTTCCCACATGCTTTATGCATCCATTAGCCCTCTGTGTCTGTACTGTTACACACTTAACATTATGGCTGGTCCATACAACCAGGGCAACTGTTACCACCCACTTTTCGTGTCTACCTCTTTCCTCATAGACTGTAAGCTTGCGAGCAGGGCCCTCACTCCTCTTGGTATTTGTTATAATCTACTGTATGTGATTATTGTTATGCTGTAATGTCTATTGTCTGTACAAATCCCCTCTGAAATGTAAAGTGCTGCGGAATATGTCGGCGCTATAAAAATAAAATGTATTATTATTATTACCCCAACATTGAAGCCTTTACAACACCAGCACTTATGTGCAAACGGCGCCTTAAAAACATCAGGGACAATTTGGTTAGAGCTGATATTGGAAGCTTCTCTAAATTACCCAAACAAACCTTTATCGGAACCGAATGCAAAGGAACTTTTCCTTGCGTCGGGTGTGCTTGTTGCTCCAATATCATCAAGGGGAATGAAATAACCCATCCACACAACATTGGCTCCTAAGGGCCTCAATCGGGAATTGGATTTTTCAGTAAGGTTGAAAAATTATGTACTGAGTTATGTACTGTAACAAATGGTCGCCATAGATTCATGCTAAGAATTTGTTAATTTCTTGTTATGTTTAAGAGTGGTGGACATGTGGCTCCTTTTCTGTTCCGATATTTTTTTTTTTGTTATTTTTTTTAACTTTTATGAAGGAAGGGAAATAGGGTACAGAAAACAAGGGAATTAAGATAGGGAAAACATTATCCCTGTGGGGGAGTAGACAGGCAAGCATACATACAATAGAGACAATACAGTAATTCACTAAAAAAATTGCATAATATCAGTCATCCGAATAAAAATGTCTATGTAGATATAAAACAACTGTTGCTTAATTTCGAAACCTGTAAGAAAAAAATTTACGACAAGTGCAAAGATCATTATACTTGTATCCTGAGGCACTACATGAGTTGGCTATAGAGTTTGCACAATTGTGATAACTTAAAAAAAAACAAAAGATCCATGCTTTTATTATGCCCCTATTGATTGAAAAAAAGATATTTAAGAAGAATATAAAAAATTATGAAAGCCTGTCCTGTCCGGGCCATCCTGTGATGTTCCTAGGACTGAGCGGAGGCAAAAAAAATTGGTTCATTCAAAAAAAACTATATAAAAGTGGAAAATATTTCTTGATACATTTCTATATGTAACTCTAGATTGAACAGCGACAAATAAATAACAACTCCCATTGCCAAGACGAAGATCCGATTTCGACATCAAAGAAAATCTCGGGATAACCTTGGGAGTACTTATTCCAGCGCATTTGAGGAAGTCCTTTCCCTCATCCAGAGAAGAAATAGGAATCAATCTTGATGCATATTTTACTTGAAGAGTTGAAGAAAGAGTCCAGGTGTATGGTATCCCAGCTCGCCGTAGTTCACGTGTGGTGTGTGCAAACGCTTTCCTTTTTTGTAAAGTCTCTCTTGAGAGGTCCTTGAGGAAGATCAGATGACTGTATTTGGAATTTAGGAATCTTGGCTCTTTTTAAATACTCAGGAGTAGAGTTGAGCGATACCGTCCGATACTTCAAAGTATCGGATCGGAATGGATTGGCCGATCTTAAAAAAAAGTATCGGTATCGCCGATTCCGATACCGGAAGTCCCATTCAAGTCTATGGGACTTCCGGTATCAGAATAAGAAAAACCCTGTTTTTGCCTTGTACAGCCTCTCTGGGGTCTGTACGGGCCTTTCGGGGGGCTGTGCCGGCCTGCCAGGGGGTCTGTGCAGGCTCCGGTGGGCTGTGCCGGCCTTTCGGGGGGCTGTGCCGGCCTGCCAGGGGGTCTGTGCAGGCTCCGGTGGTCTGTGCCGGCCTGCCGGGGGGCTGTGCCGGCCTGCCGGTGGTCTGTGCAGGCTCTGGTGGGCTGTGCCGGCCTGCCGGTGGTCTGTGCAGGCTCCGGTGGGCTGTGCCGGCCTGCCGGGGGCTGTGCCGGCCTGCCGGTGGTCTGTGCAGGCTTCGGGGGTCTGTGCAGGCATCGTCCGATGGGACTACAAGTCCCATCGGGCGATGCCTGCTACCATGACAGTGATTGACACATTAGCCAATGATGGGACAGTAGTAGTCCCATCATCTGGCTAATGTGTTGAATGTAAAAAAAAAAAAAAAAAAAATTACATGCTACATACATGCTACATACATACAACATGCATACTACATACATGCTACATTCATACTACATACTACATACATGCTACATTCATACTACATATATACTACATGCAACATACATACTACATATATACTACATGCATGCTACATACATACTGCATGCTACATACATACCACATATATACTACATACATACTACATACATACTACATGCATGCTACATGCATGCTACATGCTACATACATAACACATATATACTACATGCATGCTACATATATACTACATGCTACATACATACCACATACATACTACATACATACTACATACATACTACATGCATGCTACATACATACTACATGCTACATACATACCACATACATACTACATATATACTACATGCATGCTACATACATACTGCATGCTACATGCATGCTACATACATACTACATACATACTACATGCATGCTACATACATACTACATGCTACATACATTCTACATATATACTACATGCATGCTACATACATACTACATGCTACATACATACCACATACATACTACATACATACTACATGCATGCTACATACATACTACATGCTACATACATACCACATACATACTACATATATACTACATGCATGCTACATACATACTGCATGCTACATGCATGCTACATACATACTACATACATACTACATGCTACATACATACCACATATATACTACATACATACTACATACAATACATTCATACAATACATACATATACATACAGTACATATAACATAGAGTAACATACTTACCAATACTTGTCACATTGTTCCCCGAAGCCATTGTCTTTTACGGAATAAATATTAACATAACAAACCACAAAAATACTCACCCACGATCCGAAGCAGTCCACGAGTGTGTCCCACGACGATCTTGGGTAGAGAACTGCAGCATCAGCTGATGCTGCCGTTCTCTACGGGCTGCAGGAATCCAATGACGGAAGGTAGGTATCCTTCCGCACTGTATTCCTCCGCCACTTAAAAAAAAAAAAGTCCCTAGTCTCACTTTATGCCATTGCTGTGTGGGAATTTCCCACGCAGCAATGGCATAAAGTGAGACTAGGGACTTTTTTTTTAAGTGGCGGAGGAATACAGTGCGGAAGGATACCTACCTTCCGTCATTGGATTCCTGCAGCCCGAAGAGAACGGCAGCATCAGCTGATGGTGCAGTTCTCTACCCAAGATCGTCGTGGGACACACTCGTGGACTGCTTCGGATCGTGGGTGAGTATTTTTGTGGTTTGTTATGTTAATATTTATTCCGTAAAAGACAATGGCTTCGGGGAACAATGTGACAAGTATTGGTAAGTATGTTACTCTATGTTATATGTACTGTATGTCTATGTATGTATTGTATGAATGTATTGTATGTAGTATGTATGTAGTATATATGTGGTATGTATGTAGCATGTAGTATGTATGTAGCATGCATGTAGTATGTATGTAGTATATATGTAGTATGTATGTAGCATGTAGTATGTATGTAGCATGCATGTAGTATATATGTAGTATGTATGTAGCATGTAGTATGTATGTAGCATGCATGTAGTATGTATGTAGTATGTATGTAGTATGTATGTGGTATGTATGTAGCATGTAGTATGTATGTAGCATGCATGTAGTATATATGTGTTATGTATGTAGCATGCATGTAGTATGTATGTAGTATATATGTGGTATGTATGTAGTATGTATGTAGTATGTATGTAGCATGCAGTATGTATGTAGCATGCATGTAGTATATAGGTAGTATGTATGTAGCATGTAGTATGTATGTAGCATGCATGTAGTATATATGTAGTATGTATGTAGCATGTAGTATGTATGTAGCATGCATGTAGTATGTATTTAGTATATATGTGGTATGTATGTAGCATGCATGTAGTATGTATGTAGTATATATGTGGTATGTATGTAGTATGTAGTATGTATGTAGTATGTATGTAGTATGTATGTAGTATGTATGTAGCATGCATGTAGTATGTATGTAGTATATATGTGGTATGTATGTAGTATGTATGTAGTATGTATGTAGCATGCAGTATGTATGTAGCATGCATGTAGTATATATGTAGTATGTATGTAGCATGTAGTATGTATGTAGTATATATGTGGTATGTATGTAGTATGTATGTAGTATGTATATAGCATGCAGTATGTATGTAGCATGCATGTAGTATATATGTAGTATGTATGTAGCATGTAGTATGTATGTAGCATGCATGTAGTATATATGTAGTATGTATGTAGCATGTAGTATGTATGTAGCATGCATGTAGTATGTATGTAGTATGTATGTAGTATTTTTTTTTTTTAACATTTAACACATTAGCCGGATGATGGGACTACTACTGTCCCATCATTGGCTAATGTGTCAATCACTGTCATGGTAGCAGGCATCGCCAGATGGGACTTATAGTCCCATCGGACGATGCTTGCACAGACCCCCGGACATCAGCACAGCCCCCCGGCAGGCCGGCACAGCCCCCCGGCAGGCCGGTACAGACCCCCACAGGGTGCACAGAC
Organism: Dendrobates tinctorius; assembly: GCF_039654945.1. Taxonomy (NCBI): domain Eukaryota; kingdom Metazoa; phylum Chordata; class Amphibia; order Anura; family Dendrobatidae; genus Dendrobates; species Dendrobates tinctorius. Next base: position 26,363,313 of record NW_027361763.1, on the reverse strand, counting down.
CACCGGCAGACCGGCACAGCCCCCCGGCAGGCCGGTACAGACCCCGGGCAGTCCACACAGCCCCCCGGCAGGCCGGCAGAGACCCCCGGAAGGCCCGAAATGACGGCGCATCATGATGCGCACACACCGCGCATCATGATGACGTCAGGCTGTCAATCAACTTTGAACTTCCGATTCCGATGCCGACTTCCGATATTGAAAAAATATCGGAAGTCGGTATCGGAATTCCGATACAGCAAGTATCGGCCGATACCCGATACTTGCGGTATCGGAATGCTCAACACTACTCAGGAGCGCACTTCTTATCCAGTTGGGGTAAAAGGATACAATTATATCACTTGTTCAGCCCTGCGTCAGAGAGGGCGGCCTTCGCATCCTAAATGCTCTCTCAACCAGACATCTCTCATTAATGTCAGGGATCAAGTGAGAGATCATCGATGATATATAATCTTTTAAAAGAGTGTATCGACTCAGAAATCCATTTGATCTTGACGTTATTTTTTCTTCTGAAGTCCTTGAAGTTAGCCATATGAAATTTCAGAGAAGCAATATCTTTTTGGATCTTATCTAATGATTCTGTTAATATAGGTGAAATATGAACATCATTATGTTGCGCTATTTCGCATTTTTTATTATTAGAGGGGATATTCATTTTTTGATCACAAAGAGGACCGTCAGACTCTAGATGAGATTGAATGGGTGTCGTCAGTCAACATCATTAATGTATCACTAAAAAGTCTTTTTATGAAAGCCTCAGAGGCTTTGGATTTATTTAATTGCTTAAGGTCAATGTTTTTAACAGTGGGATCATAGGATACATTACAGATGATATCAGCATTATCTTCTTTCCCCAAAAGTTCCACCAATGTAAGAATAGCTTTAAACATGCTAAACATAAAAGCCTCTGTTGGGTAGTCGTCAGATGCAGGTATCTCGCCTATCAAATTGGAAGAGGATTTTCCATGTTTTAATCCAATTTAGCTTTGTCCAGTTGTAAAGAATTTTCAATAGGCTCTAAGTTTCCCCGTATATCGTCTTCTCCCACGTAGGAATTTGTGGATGAAGAGTCATCAGAATCATCATTAAAAGAATCACTTGTACTGAGTTAAAAAAAAATCTGTCCCTTTAAAAACTTCTCTGAATATATTATCTTCTGATAATTAAAGAGAGTCGTCCAATTGATCTGATCTCCCAACCAAAGATTCCGGGTACTTTGAGGATTTACTTAGGGGTGCCCCTTTAAGTTTCCCATTAGCTTGAACCATACATTCTTGGGGATCGGAAGTAGAGTCCCCCTCAACCAACAGCCCCATATGTACTCCACTCTTATTAGCAGAAGGAGTAGATTTAGTCCCATTTAGCGGCAGACCACACTCACAAGAATTAAAGCATGTAATCAGAGACTGCTGTGGTTTTCCTTGTTATGGACATTCCCTCAATCTTCTCCTTTATTACATTTGTCATTGCATGGCTTCCTTTTAAGTACAGAACTATTTTCTGTGTGATTTGTTACTTTAAGGCTCTTATGGGAAGATTTAATAGAGGTACTCTGCTTTATTATAATAGGGGATGTAGAAACGGATTGTATGAGTCTGCTTATCCACGCAGTTGTGTGCTGAACTTTTTCAGACTTTTGTGTACTCCTTTTTCCTCCTTTCTCCTTCCCTGTTGTCATGGCTCTCCCCTCCTGCTCCCGTTCTCCAAAATGCACTCCAGGTGGCTCCCCCTCAGTCCAGAGACTGAGAGATTCCCCAGGCCAGTTCCATGTATTTGTCGCTCTCTCCTGCTCCTCCTTAGCCACGTCCTCTGCTATAAATCCATTTATACTGCGCACTGCAGTATTCTCCTCTGCCCTCGACAGGGTAGAGCAGAGCACCGGCGCCGGAGCCACGACAGGAAGGGAAGAAGAGGACGGCATCGTATGAAAATGGGAGGTGCTGGACTGGATGTCGACACACATCGGACCGGACTTCGGAGTGAGTATAATATAACTATTTTTTCTTATCTTTCAGGTTACATCAGAGGTTTATCTACAGCATGACAGAATGCTGTAGATAAGCCCCTGATGTCAGTGCCGGCAGCTCATAGTCCAAAAAAGGGTGACAGATTCCCTTTAACACTATTGTCCAGCAAGGATAGGGAGACAGGTGCAGGTTAAAAAAGAGTGATACAATCACCTGACCCAAGATAAACCCAGCATCAGAGGAAAAAGACCAGCAGCCTGAACACGACAAGAAAATGGCGGACGGTCAAACAAAACAGATTGTAACAGTACCTCCCCTTTAACGAGGATCCCCTGGATCCTCTATGCTGGGCCTTATTCAGAAATCTCCTGTGAAAGCTTTAAATATCCTTGCAGCTGAGACGTTCCCAGCTTTCACCCAGGAATTGTCCTTGGGACCGAAACCCTTCCATTACACGAAATACTGTAACCCTCCTTTGTGCCACCTGGAATCAAGAATGCGTGAAATCTCAAACTCGCAGTCCTCATCAATTGGAGGAGTAGACACCTTATCTGGCATGTCAACTTTCTTCAGCAAAGATACATGAAAAACTGAATTAATTTTCCAAGACGAAGGAATGTCTAATCTCACCGCTTCTGAGTTGACAATCTGAACCACTTTGAAGGGTCCTACAAACTTAGGCCCCAACTTTTTAGAAGGGATCTTCAAACACAGATTCCTTGAGGACAACTAAACCATTTCCCCAACAACAAACCTCGCCTCACTTCTTGTCTTGTCAAAATATTTTTTAGACCTCCTGTTAGCCTGTTTCAGATTATGGCGCACACTGGTCCAAACCCTTTCCAAATTTCCAGAAAAACTCTCCTTCTCAGGCACCGCCGCCCCAATCCTAGATAAAGGACTGAAAGATGGCTGCTTCCCAGGACAACCAAAATTAAGGAGAACACCCAGCCGAAGAAGATGTATGATTATTGACAGCAAACTCAGGTAGATATTCCGACCACATCTCCTGATTGTCTGCTACAAAACATCTCAAAAACTGCTCAACATCCTGGTTCTTCCTCTCGGTCTGTCCATTGGACTCCAGATGATAACCCGACGAAAATGACAAATGAACCTTAAGTCTGTCACAAAAGGCATGCCAAAAGCGAGCCACAAACTGTGTTTCCCTATGGGAGACAATGTCCGTGGGAACACCATGGAGTCTGACAATCTCTTTCACAAATACCCTGGCAAGTGTCTTAGCGCAGAGTAATTTATTGAATGGGACCAGATGACACATCTTACTAAACCGGTCCACTACAACCCAGATGACAGAAAAACACTAAGAGACTGGCAAGTCAGTGATAAAATCCATTGCAAGATGCAACCATTTAGAACTAGGAACTTCTAACGGGCAAAGCTACCCTACCGCCAGAGCATGAGAAGCCTTAGACCTCGCGCACACAATACACTGACGTACCCACTTGATGATTTCTCTTAGCCACCTCGGCCACCAGAAAGTCCAAAGATCGACTTTCTAGTTTTGGCAATCCCTGGATGACCTGCTAAACGGGACTCGTGACATTCTGTAAACAAAGCTCTTCTCAGGGCTTTAGGCACAAATAATTTCCCATATGGAGTGTTAGTTGGTGCCGCATTCTAGGCTTTAACCCCTTTCCTACATTAGATGTACTATTCCGTCCATGTGACCTGGGACCTAACTCCCAAGGATGGAATAGTACGTCTAGCACGATCAGCTGCGCTCACGGGGGGAGTGCAGCTGATCGCGGCCGGGTGTCAGCTGATTATCACAGCTGACATCCGGCACTGTGTGTCAGGGGCGGTCATGGACGGCCCCCAACACATTAACCCCTGGCACACTGTGATCAAACACGATCGCAATGTACCAGGGGTTTAGGGAAGCATCGGGAGGGGGCTCCCTCCGTGCTTCCCTGCGACTCCCGCAGCAGCGCGATGTGCAGAGCTGCTGTGGGGGTCTCATTCTCTGCAGGTAAACAAATCCAAAATGGCGGCGGGGACCTTCGGGGGCCTGCAGGGAGACGGCTTCCTCATGCCTGCAAAGCGCTGACATGAGGAAGCCTGCAGCACTGCCTGTGACAGATCGCTCACAGCGATCTGTCAAATGACAGTGATGTCCCCCCTGGGACATTGTAATAAAGTTAAAAAAAAAAAAAAAGTGTAAAAATAATTTATAAAAAATCGCTAAATAAATTAAAAAAATATATTCCCTAATAAATTGATTTTTTGAAAATAGTAAAAGAAAAATAATAAAAGTACAAATAATTTGGTATCGCCACATCCGTAACAACCCGCCCTATAAAACTGTTCTGCTAGTTAACCCCTTTATTGAACCCCTTTAAAAATAAAAAACAAAGCAAAAAATAACGATTTATCATCATACCACAGAACAAAAAGTGCAATAACGCGCGATCAAAAAGATGGATATAAATAACCATGGTAACGCTGGAAATGTCATCTTGTCCTGCAAAAAACGAGATGCAACACAGTATCATCAGCGAAAAAATAAAAAAGTTATAGCTCGCAGAATAAAGCGATGCAAAAATAATTATTCTTTATATAAAATGCCAAAACATAAAAAAGACATAAATGAGCTATCGCGGTAATCGTACTGACCCGAAGAATAAAACCGCTTTATCAGTTTCACCAGACTTTGAACGGTGCAAACGCACCCCACAAAAGAAATTCATGAAATGCTGGTTTTTGTTCATTCTGCATCCCAAAAATCGGAATAAAAAGCGATCAAAGAATGTCACGTGCCTGAAAATGGTACCAATAAAAACGACAACTCGTCCTGCAAAAAATAAGACCTCACATGACTCGGTGGGTTAAAATTTGGAAAAATTATAGCTTTCAAAATGTGGGTATGCATAAACTATTTTTACAATAAAAAGCGTCTTTTAGCGTATGACGGCTGCCAAACATAAAAAACTGCCATAAATAGTAAATCAAACCCCCTTTATCACCCCCTTAGTTAGGAAAAAAATAATAAAATTAAAAAAATGTATTTATTTCCATTTTCCCATTAGGGTTAGGGCTAGGGCTTGGGTTAGGGCTAGGGCTAGGGTTAGGGTTACGGTTATGGTTAGGGGTGTATTTGGGTTAGGGTTGGAGTTAGAATTGGGGGGTTTCCACTGTTTTGGCACATCAGGGGCTTTCCAAACACGACATGGCGTCCGATCTCAATTCCAGCCAAAAAAGTCAAATGGTGCTGCTTCCCTTCCGAGCTCTGCCATGCGCCCAAATAGTGGTTTACCCCCACATATGGGGAATCAACGTACTCAGGACAAATTGCACAATACCTTTTGGGGTATGGTTACCCTTGGGAAAATAAAAATTAGGGTGAAAAGATCATTTTTGTGGAAAAAATATGATTTTTTTAATTGTACAGCTGTAAGTTATAAACTTCTGTGACGCCCTTGGGGGTTCAAAGTGCTCACCACATATCTAGATAAGTTCCTTGGTGGGTCTAGTTTCCAAAATCGGGTCACTTGTGAGGGGTTTCCACTGTTTAGGCACATCAGGAGCTCTCCAAATGTGACATGGCATCAGATCTGAATTCCAGCCAATTTTGCAGTGAAAAAGTCAAACGGCGCGCCTTCCCTTCTGTGCTCTGCCATGTGCCCAAACAGTGGTTACCCCCCACATAGCAGGTATCAGCGTACTCAGGACAAATTACACAATAACTTTTCCAGTCTAATTTCTCCTGTTACCCTTGGTAAAATAAAAAAATTGAACCTGAAGTAATTTTTTTGTGAAAAAAAGTTAAATGTTCATTTTTTAAAAGCATTCAAAAAATTCCTGTGAAGCACCTGAAGGGTTAATAAACTTTTTGAATGTGGTTTTGAGCACCTTGAGGGGTGCAGTTTTTAGAATGGTGTCACTTGAGTATTTTATATCATACAGACCCCTCAAAGTGACTTCAAATGTGAGGTGGTCCCTAAAAATAAAATGGTGTTGTAAAAATGAGAAATCGCTGGTCAACTTTTAACCCTTATAACTTCCTAACAAAAAAATTTGTTTCCAGAATTGTGCTGATGTAAAGTAGACATGTGGGAAATGTTATTTATTAACTATTTTGTTTCACATAACTCTCTGGTTTAAGGGAATACAAATTCAAAGTTTGAAAATTGAAAAATTTTAAAAATTTTCGCCATATTTCTGTTTTTTTCATAAATAAACGCAAGTTATAGCGAAGAAATTTTACCACTTAAGTGAAGTAAAATATGTCACGAGTAGAGTTGAGCGACTTTTGGTTTTTTAGGGTCGCGTTTCGTTTCGTGAAACCCGACTTTTCCAAAAGTCGGGTCGAGCAAGATCGTCCAATTATAGGGAAAAGTCGGGGTCGTCCCGAAACACGAAACCCAATGTAAGTCAATGGGGAATAAAAGTCGGCAGTGAGAGGAGGACAGGAAACACACCTACAGTGCTCATTTGAATGCCAAAAGCATCAATTCTTCTTACTTAAGCTTGTCAACCTTAATTAACTTCATAATACAAGTTACGCACTGAAAAATGGGGGTTATTTGGCTAAAGTTGTGGGGGGGTAGGGCTGGCTCCAGGTTTTCATGTGCCCTGGGCGAAAGAGCGCCCCTTTAACACATACCACAACTCATCATGCTCCGATACGGCAGAGAAATAGCGGTATAGTACAATGAAAAATACTTCACTTTTTACATCTCATGACGAGGCCCATCTATTTCTCCATACAGAATCATTGGTCCCATATAATGTTTGAAACAGTATATGATGAGCTCCACATAATGCTACAGTATATGTTGGTCCCCATGGATGAAGCTCCACTGTCTTATGGGCCCAAATAATGCTCCAAACATAATGGGCCCCATTTCTACTGCTCTAGTGTATAATGGGCCCTGTAAATGCTTCTCCAGTGTCTGATGTCCACCTTTGGAATGTTCCAGTGTATGGTGGGCCCCATCTATCATTCTCCAGAGTATAGTGCTCCCCAAAAATTGCTGTCCCAACATTGAAAACAATGAAATAAGTCTCCTCGCTATGGAATCCATGTACTAGTCTGGACTCCTCGTCGTCCCCATCTTCCATCTCACTGCACAGTATTTCAACCTTGCAAGTGCTGTGATCCTGAGCAAGCAGGGGGGGCCCACTCGTTGGCGACAGCACTGGCACAGGGCCCCTGATAGTATGGTGGTGTGTCTGACGGCGGGTGGGCCGAACCTGCACTTTCATCTGCAGCTTCCTCTTTGTCACCGTGTAAGATGGAACTGTGTATGGGAAGGGTAACCTGAGTTTCATCAGGGTCAGTTTCAGGCCATGTAGCGTGCGAGGGGAATGTAGTGGTCTGGGTCAATGTACCAGCAGATTCATCGAGCAGTGGCTGAGCATCAGTGCACTTGTGTCGCCCCCAGGAGTACGATCACCACAGTGGCATTACCTTCCTCCTAGGGAGTGTGATGTCATGCTTGGGAGCAACGAAGGATCTCTCTAGCAGGTTAACTGATTGGGCGGCGTTATTCCCACGAGTCATGACCCTCCAAACAGCGTTCATGAAGGCAAAGTGTTTGTTTTACGTGGGCAGTATGGTTGCAAAGCTGAACCTTAAAGGAATGTCCAGAAGGGCACCACCAGGAGTGGAGCCTACGGTTAAATTCGACTCCACCTGGGAAACCTCAAACATGCCATCTACAGAACAGATGCACACATTGCAAGCTTAATTCCGTTAACGAACGAGACTCCGTCATGCCCCGCGGTCCGAGTCCGGCTTACTAAGGGACACGTGAGGCTCTGGCACATGAGATTGGCCAATAACTGGTGTGTCATGCCCTTACATGTCCGTGGCTGCATGTGCGCTACACTGAAAAGGCCAGCGTTTGTCGCTTACAGGTGCAGATAACCCGCTGAACAACGTTAGTGATGGGGATCACTGATTACAATTATTACCCGCGAACAATGATTTCCCAGTAAGTGCAGGTCAACCGCAGTTCCGGAATTAGGCCTAACCGTCATTCCTGAAAAAATGAAAAAATTACGTGTGCAAACCACAGGTGCTGTAGCTTGCTTAACAGCTCGCCAGCCGTTCTCACGCCCAGTATGGATTACACGTGATTGCACAAAGGTGACAAAGGGTACCGTATCCCCAGATAACATGTATGGATAGCGTACACATTCAAAATATATGTCTCAGGAGGCAGGCTCAGACGGTGTTAGGCCCAGTATGGATTGCATGTGATTGCACAAAGGTTAGAAAGGGTACCGTATCCCCGGATAACATGTATGGATAGCGTACACATTCAAAATATATGTCTCAGGAGGCAGGCTCAGACGGTGTTAGGCCCAGTATGGATTGCACGTGATTGCACAAAGGTTAGAAAGGGTACCGTATCCCCGGATAACATGTATGGATAGCGTACACATTCAAAATATATGTCTCAGGAGGCAGGCTCAGACGGTGTTAGGCCCAGTATGGATTGCACGTGATTGCACAAAGGTTAGAAAGGGTACCGTTTCCCCGGATAACATGTATGGATAGCGTACACATTCAAAATATATGTCTCAGGAGGCAGGCTCAGACGGTGTTAGGCCCAGTATGGATTGCACGTGATTGCACAAAGGTTAGAAAGGGTACCGTATCCCCAGATAACATGTATGGATAGCGTACACATTCAAAATATATGTCTCAGGAGGCAGGCTCAGACGGTGTTAGGCCCAGTATGGATTGCACGTGATTGCACAAAGGTTAGAAAGGGTACCGTATCCCCAGATAACATGTATGGATAGCGTACACATTCAAAATATATGTCTCAGGAGGCAGGCTCAGACGGTGTTAGGCCCAGTATGGATTGCACGTGATTGCACAAAGGTTAGAAAGGGTACCGTTTCCCCGGATAACATGTATGGATAGCGTACACATTCAAAATATATGTCTCAAGAGGCAGGCTCAGACGGTGTTAGGCCCAGTATGGATTGCACGTGATTGCACAAAGGTTAGAAAGGGTACCGTTTCCCCGGATAACATGTATGGATAGCGTACACATTCAAAATATATGTCTATACATCAGGAGGCAGGCTCAGACGGTGTTAGGCCCAGTATGGATTGCATGTGATTGCACAAAGGTTAGAAAGGGTACCGTATTCCCAGATAACATGTATGGATAGCGTACACATTCAAAATATATGTCTCAGGAGGCAGGCTCAGATGGTGTTAGGCCCTGTATGGATTGCACGTGATTGCACAAAGGTTAGAAAGGGTACCGTATCCCCGGATAACATGTATGGATAGCGTACACATTCAAAATATATGTCTCAGGAGGCAGGCTCAGACGGTGTTAGGCCCAGTATGGATTGCACGTGATTGCACAAAGGTTAGAAAGGGTACCGTATCCCCAGATAACATGTATGGATAGCGTACACATTCAAAATATATGTCTCAGGAGGCAGGCTCAGACGGTGTTAGGCCCAGTATGGATTGCATGTGATTGCACAAAGGTTAGAAAGGGTACCGTATCCCCAGATAACATGTATGGATAGCGTACACATTCAAAATATATGTCTCAGTAGGCAGGCTCAGATGGTGTTAGGCCCAGTATGGATTGCATGTGATTGCACAAAGGTTAGAAAGGGTACCGTATCCCCAGATAACATGTATGGATAGCGTACACATTCAAAATATATGTCTCAGGAGGCAGGCTCAGACGGTGTCAGGCACAGTATGGATTTCACGGCCCAGATTACACAGCGGAGGAGCAGGGAGAGGTAAAGATTGCAAATGCTGGGGCCCTGCCCAAGCAAGGGGGGCCCACTCGTGGGCGTCGGTACTGGCACTGGGCCCCTCATAGTACAGCGGTGTGTCTGACGGCGGGTGTGCACCACCACCGTCAGAGACACTTGATTGCACTATGAGGGACCCTGTGCCAGTGCCCGCGCCCAAGAGTCGGCCTACCCACCTGTCCAGGGCAACGGCACTCGCACGGTGTCGTGCGCTAGGTGGTGACCCCGGCCATGGGGGGGGGAGGCAGCACAGTTAGGGAGTTTTAGAAAGTGGCATATGTTGATGTTGGACATTCAGCTGATGCAAAAGGCGAAATAGGTGAAGTCCCAGGAAGAGGTGGACCAAAGCAAGCCATTTTTCTGTCACCCTATGTGTCATCAAGGGAAGGTGGGACAAAATCCTTGGAAACCCATGCATGGTTCATTTTAATGAAGGTTAGATCATCCACATTTTGGGTTGACAGACGGGTCCTTTTTTCTGTCAGGATTGATCCAGCTGCACTGAAGACTCTTTCCGATAGCACACTTGCAGCTGGGCAAGCGAGCTCCTGTAAGGCATATTGGGCCAATTCAGGCTAGGTGTCCAGTTTAGCGGCCCAATAGTCAAAGGGGAATTACCTGTGTGGGAGAACATCGATATGGGAGGAAAAGTAGTTTGTAACCATAGTTGACAACTGCTGTCTCCTGTCACTTTCCATCGATGCAGTATTACCAGTTGTGTGAGCGGTATTTGAAAAATCAGTCCACAACATTGTCATGAAACCCCTGTCTCCAATGCCACTTCTGCTGTGTGCACCAGGAACACCTCTACCAAGCTGCCCCCGGCCCGTACCGCTCGTGTGAGAACCATCACCGCTGCTGTGTGCTGGGAATGCCTCAAGCAACCGATTTACCAGAGTTGCTTGTTTATTAGCCAATATTAGGTCAAGGTTCTCCTGTGGCATGATGTTTTGTAATTTGCCTTTATAGCGTGGATCCAGGATGCTGGCCAACCAGTAGTCGTCATCGTTCATCATTTTGGCAATGCGGGGGTCCCTTTTTAGGATCCGCAAGGCATAATCTGACATGTGGGCCAATGTTCCCGGTGTCAATGATGCACTGCGAGTGCTGGTTGGAGGAGCACTTTCTGGCAAATCCACATCCCTCCAGTCACGCACAAACCCTGTACCAGACCTTGCCACGCCAACATTTTCACTTGCCCCATGAGATGCATCCTCCTCCCCTAAGTAATCATCCCCATCATCCTCCTCCTCCTCCTCTTCTTCCTCCACCTCGTCCAGGAGAGGTCCCTGAGCAGACAATGGCTGAATGTCATCAAGGATTCCCTCCACCTCTTCCTCCTCATCAACATTGGCTGCAGACACCTGCTCCTTAAGGTGCGTCAAAGTTTGCATGAGCAGACGCATAAGTGGGATGCTCATGCTTAGGATGGCGTCGTCTGCGCTTACCAGCCGTGTGCATTCCTCAAAACACTGAAGGACTTTACAGAGGTCTTTCAGCTTCGACCACTGCACACCTGTCAACTCCATGTCTGCTCTCAAAGTGCCTGGCCGTGTATCCTCCCACAAATGCATTATGGCCTGCCTCTGCTCGCACAGCCGCTCCACCATGTGCAGGGTGGAGTTCCACCTTGTTGCAATGTCGATAATGAGGTGGTGGTTGGGAAGGTGGAGCAATCGCTGCAGCTTCTGCATACGAACGGAGTGTACAGGCGACCGGCGGATGTGCGCGCACAGTCTTCGCACCTTCTGGAGCAGGGCTGTTAACTCCGGATAATTTTTGAGGAAGCACTGCACCACCAGGTTCAAGGTGTGAGCCAAGCAAGGTATGTGGCTGAGTTTTGAAAGGGCTATGGCTGCCACAAAATTATGGCCGTTATCACTAACTACCTTGCCTGCCTCAAGATGTACACTGCCCAGCCATGACTCAGTTTGTCGCTTCAAGTACTCGGCCAGCACCTCGGCGGTATGTCTGTCGCCCAATCACATCATCTGCAACACAGCCTGCTGACGCTTTCCACTAGCTGCTCGATAGGGGGACACATCGTGTGCAACAGTGGCAGCTGCAGATGGAGTGCTCGTACGACTGCGCTCTGTGGACGAGCTTTCGCTTCTGGAGGAGGAGGAGGAGGAGGAGGGTGGAACGCCTACAGCCAACTGTTTCCTATACCGTGGGCTAGGCAGCACTGTCCCACCACCGCTGTCCCCTGTGGACCCTGCATCCACCACATTAACCCAGTGCGCAGTGATGGACACATAACGGCCCTGGCCATGCCGACTGGACCATGCATCAGTTGTGAGGTGCACCTTTCCGCTCACTGACTGCTTGAGTGCATGGACAATGCGGTCTTTCACATGATGGTGGAGGGCTGGGATGGCTTTGCGAGAGAAGAAGTGGCGACTGGGTAGGTCATAGCGTGGTACTGCATAGGCCATGAGTTCACGGAAAGCTGTGCTTTCCACCAACCGAAAGGGCATCATCTCATACGAGATTAGTTTGGCAATGTGGGCGTTCAAACCCAGTGTACGCGGATGAGAGACTGAGTACTTTCTTGACCTACTCATAGTGTCTGGGAGGGTGAGCTAGACTTGAGAGCTGCACATGGTGGAAGTAGCGGTGGACAGGGCGGACTGAGAGAGGGTTGATGATGGTGATGGAGTTGGTGTTCTTTCTGATGGCCTAGAATCAGTCTTTCGTTGATATAACAGTGGGATTCCCTGACTGCTGTGGCCTTGCAACGACGCCTCAACATTTGCTGCTGTGCTAACCGGTGGGCTTACAGTGGGGGAAACAATGTAGCATTGCTGACTACCTTCGTTGTGATCAGTTGCACATGTGGCACTTGAGGTTTGGTGTTGTGTCCACGCTTGCAAGTGCATGCTGGTTAAATGTCTAAACATGCAACTGGTATTCAAATTTTTCAGATTTTTCCCTCGGCTAAAGGTCTTTGCGCACTTCTTACAGATAACCTTGGCCTGATCATGAGGATTTTGTTCAAAAAAGTGCCACACTGCACTCTTCCTACTTTGGCAGACATTTTGCGGCCTAGCACGCTGTGATCTTTTGACCCTCTGGACAAGCTGTCCAGCAACTCTTTTGATGTTTGGAACCTGTCTTTGGAGTGCTCCGGGCCTGCCAGATAACAGCTGTTGCGATGTCGATGTCTGCTGTGGATGCTCCTCATCTGAGCTATTGGAAGCAGCACCCTCTTCCCCCAATGGATGCCAATCTGGGTCAACAACTGGGTCATCCATCACCTCCTCTTCTATGTCATGTGCACCTTCCTCTGTGTCACCGTGTATGGTGGTATAGTGTGCGGGAAGGGGCACCTGAGTCTCATCAGGGTCAGAATCTGGCTCTGTACACTGCGAGGACAATGTAGTGCTCTGAGTGAATGTACCAGCAGAATCATCCATCAGCGGCTGTGCATCAGTGCACTCCATGTCAGATTCATCTTGGCCTGGGTAATTCACCATTTCACTTGATAATCCAGGCATGGTATGTGAAAACAGCTCCATGGAGTAATCAGTAGTATGGCCTGCGTCATCCTTCAATCTTGGTTGGGGTGAAGGACACAAGGAAAGGTGTGGTTCATGAACATGAGCCTCCAATGACGACTCAGTGCTTTTACTTTTTACAACTGAAGAAGAGGAGGCGAGAGAGCTGGAGGCTGAGTCAGCAATGTAAGACAAAACTTTTTCCTGATGCTCTGGCTTTAAAAGCGGTTTGCCAACTCCTAGAAAACTAAGCGTTCGAGGCCTTATGTAGCCAGACGATGACGCAGGCTCAACACCTCCTGCATTCGGTCCTATTTTGCTCTTGCCACTACCATCAGATCCACCACCAACACCATCATTACCAGCTGCCAACCCCCGCCCAATTCCACGGCCTCTTCCACCAGCCTTCCTCATTTTTGGTAGAAATGTAGACAAAATCCAACAAACTATATAGTATGTAAAACAAGGTACAAGGTGCTATAGGACAGGGGAGATTTTGAATTTCTGCACACCCTTTTGGACACTGGACACTTTTGGATTGTGTGAGGCCCATTGATATCTGAGCGCTATGTGACAGGCTCGATGGCACAGCTGTGACAAAAGTGACTAGAGGATAAGGGCGATTTTGAATCTCTGCACACACTTTTGGACACTGGAAACTTTTGGATTGTGTGAGGCCCACTGATATCTGAGCGCTATGTGACAGGCTCGATGGCACAGCTGTGACAAAAGTGACTAGAGGATAAGGGAGATTTTGAATCTCTGCACACACTTTTGGACACTGGACACTTTTGGATTGTGTGAGGCCCACTGATATCTGAGCGCTATGTGACAGGCTCGATGGCACAGCTGTGACCTAAGTGACTAGAGGATAAGTGAGATTTTGAATCTCTGCACACACTTTTGGACACTGGACACTTTTGTGTTGTGTGAGGCCCAATGAATATCTGAGCGCTATGTGACAGGCTCGATGGCACAGCTGTGACCTAAGTGACTAGAGGATAAGTGAGATTTTGAATCTCTGCACACACTTTTGGACACTGGACACTTTTGGATTGTGTGAGGCCCACTGATATCTGAGCGCTATGTGACAGGCTCGATGGCACAGCTGTGACCTAAGTGACTAGAGGATAAGGGAGATTTTGAATCTCTGCGCACACTTTTGGACACTGGACACTTTTGGATTGTGTGAGGTCCACTGATATCTGAGCGCTATGTGACAGGCTCGATGGCACAGCTGTGACCTAAGTGACTAGAGGATAAGGGAGATTTTGAATCTCTGTACACACTTTTGGACACTGGACACTTTTGGATTGTGTGAGGCCCACTTATATCTGAGCGCTATGTGACAGGCTCGATGGCACAGCTGTGACCTAAGTGACTAGAGGATAAGTGAGATTTTGAATCTCTGCACACACTTTTGGACACTGGACACTTTTGGATTGTGTGAGGCCCACTGATATCTGAGCGCTATGTGACAGGCTCGATGGCACAGCTGTGACCTAAGTGACTAGAGGATAATGAGATTTTGAATCTCTGCGCACACTTTTGGACACTGGACACTTTTGGATTGTGTGAGGCCCACTGATATCTGAGCGCTATGTGACAGGCTCGATGGCACAGCTGTGACCTAAGTGACTAGAGGATAAGGGAGATTTTGAATCTCTGCACACACTTTTGGACACTGGACACTTTTGGATTGTGTGAGGCCCACTGATATCTGAGCGCTATGTGACAGGCTCGATGGCACAGCTGTGACCTAAGTGACTAGAGGATAAGGGAGATTTTGAATCTCTGCACACACTTTTGGACACTGGACACTTTTGGATTGTGTGAGGCCCACTGATATCTGAGCGCTATGTGACAGGCTCGATGGCACAGCTGTGACCTAAGTGACTAGAGGATAAGGGAGATTTTGAATCTCTGCACACACTTTTGGACACTGGACACTTTTGGATTGTGTGAGGCCCACTGATATCTGAGCGCTATGTGACAGGCTCGATGGCACAGCTGTGACCTAAGTGACTAGAGGATAAGTGAGATTTTGAATCTCTGCACACACTTTTGGACACTGGACACTTTTGGATTGTGTGAGGCCCACTGATATCTGAGCGCTATGTGACAGGCTCGATGGCACAGCTGTGACAAAAGTGACTAGAGGATAAGGGAGATTTTGAATCTCTGCACACACTTTTGGACACTGGACACTTTTGGATTGTGTGAGGCCCACTGATATCTGAGCGCTATGTGACAGGCTCGATGGCACAGCTGTGACCTAAGTGACTAGAGTATAAGGGAGATTTTGAATCTCTGCACACACTTTTGGACACTGGACACTTTTGGATTGTGTGAGGCCCAATGAATATCTGAGCGCTATTTGACAGGCTCGATGGCACAGCTGTGACCAAAGTGACTAGAGGATAAGGGAGATTGGATTGCTTTTAAAAAAGCAGTTTGCGGAGCAGTGGGTAAACAGCAATGCCAGCCTGTCAGGAAGCCTTAAAAGGCAGCCCAACAACCAACACCACTGATACACCACAATATAGCCTCCCCTTGCACTGCACACACAGTGACTGGTGTGTTGTGCAGGCCAAATTGCTATCAGCAGCAGAAGCAGTTTTTTTTTCTTCTCAGCAGGACAAAAAAAAAAATTGGGATTGCTTTTAAAAAAGCAGTTTGAGGCCCAATGAATATCTGAGCGCTATGTGACAGGCTCGATGGCACAGCTGTGACCAAAGTGACTAGAGGATAAGGGAGATTGGATCGCTTTTAAAAAAGCAGTTTGCGGAGCAGTGGGTAAACAGCAATGCCAGCCTGTCAGGAAGCCTTAGAAGGCAGCCCAACAACCAACACCACTGATACACCACTATATAGCCTCCTCTTGCACTGCACACACAGTGACTGGTGTGTTGTGCATGCCAAATCGCTAGCAGCAGAAGCAGTTTTTTTGTCTTCTTCCCTGCCTAACGCTCTCCCTACAGAATCAGCAGCAACCTCTCCCTATGCTAAGATCGGCAGAAGTAAGATGGCGGTCGGCGTGCACGCCCTTTTATACCCCCTGTGACGCCCACAAAAGCAAGCCAATCACTTGCATGCCCTTCTGAAAGATGGTGGTGACCCCTGCCTATGTCATCACGTTGCCCACAGTGTCCGTGGATCCTGATTGGCTGAAAAAGAGAGCAAAACAAACTTTTGAAACGCGACTTTGGCGCGTAAGTCGCCGACCTCGTGGCCGACCTCATCCTAGGGTCGGGTTTCGTTTCATGAAACCCGACTTTGCCAAAAGTCGGCGACTTTTGAAATTTTTCGACCCGTTTCGTTCAACTCTAGTCACGAGAAAACATTCTCAGAATCGCCTAGATCCGTTGAAGCATTCCTGAGTTATTACCTCATATAGGGACAGTGGTCAGAATTGTAAAAATTGGCCCGGGAGTTAACGAGCAAACCACCCTTGGTAGTAAAGGGGTTAAGAATGCTATTTTCCAACTCAGAACCTAATGCTGCCTCCACCACCCATCTCTGCAGAATAGATTCCTCCCTTTCAGTAATAAACGCTGGGGAGAAACTTTGAGACAAAGCATCAGCTTTAACATTCTTTGTCCCAGGGATATATTTCACAGAGAAATGGAACCGGGGAAAAAACAATGCCCACCTAGCTGACGGGCATTCAAACATTTAGCAGCATCCAGATAGATCAGATTCTTATGATCAGTAAAGACTTGTATAGGATGTCTAGCACCCTCCAAAAAATGTCGCCAATGCTCAAACGCAAGCTTAATCACCAGCAATTCTCGGCTCCCAACTTCGTAGTTGAGCTCCGCCTCCGAAAGTTTCTTAGAAAAGAATGCACAGGGATGCACCCCTTCCTTTCCTTCCTGTGACAGGACAGCCCCACTCCTACTCATGAGGCATCCACCTCTACCAGAAAGGGCGTAGTCTCATCTGTCTGGATAAAAACAGGAGCAGAGCTAAATCTCTAATTGAGATGCTCAAAGCCTTAACAGCCTCAGGGGACCATTGGACAGTATTGGAACGCTTCTAAGTAAGATCAGTAACAGGTTTTGCGATAACAGAAAAATTCTTTATGAATTTTCTATAATAATTAGCAAACCCCAAGAATCTCTGAATTGACTTCAAGCATTCAGGTCTAGGCCACTCCAATACCGCCTGAACCTTCACCGGGTCCATCTCAAAGTCACCACTGGAAACAACGTACCCCAAAAAGCTAATCTTCTGTACCGCAAACTCGCATTTCTCCTTCGACTCATTGGGGGACACAGAGACTGTGGGTGTGTGCTTCTGCCGTCTGGAGGCTGACACTAAGTAAACAAAAAAAGAGTTAGCTCCTCCTCCGCCGCATACACCCTCGCCCCCAGACCGGGCGTAACTCAGTTTTTGCTTAGTGTCTGATGGAGGCACACGCAGTCTGGAGCTCCAGACTAGATTTTTTTTTTTTTGGTCTCTTTCTATGAAGATAAGATAGGGGCGACGGATCCTATAGAGAGGGTCCGATCTCCCCAAATCATCAACGGGCGACCACGTTTGAGTAGCCCTCCACGTGTTTTCTCTCCCGCACCGAGGGACACATCTGGGACTTTTCCCCAGACAACCATTTTTCTTTGTTATTTTTCTAAAGAGGTGGCAACGCATCCTGATAAGAGGATTCGGTTCCCCATGAACCCCAGCGGGCGAGCACGTGTGAGTGATCCTCCACGTTGTTTCTCTCCTGCAGCGTGGGAATGCATTAATGCCCCTACCACCCCTAGGTGGGAGACCAGGGGTGGTCCTGGAGGCGCAGGTGAGCCAAGGGAGCGAAGCGTCGAAGTGGTGCAGTAGCCTCCCCCTCCCGGCCCAGGGATGGGGTTGAGAGCACCACAAGCCCACGGCGCAGAAGCCACAGGGGGGAGGCCCGGCTCACCTCTCTTGTTGATGGGCGTGGAGTGCGGCAGAGCCCCGTCGGCGGCCGCGGCCCCCGCTGTATGGTGAGGCCCGAGATTCCGCCCGCCCGCCCGCCGACTTCCGGGGGTAGCCGGAAGCCCCGCCCACTAACTTCCGGGGGCGGAGAGCGGCGGGCGCGCTCAATTACTGGGGTGCTCCCGCCCTCCTCCCTCGAACGCCGCACGTGTAGTGCGGCCAGAAGCCCCGTCGGCGGCCGCGTTCCCCGCTGTATGGGGAGGTCCGGAGTTCCGCGCGCCCGCCCGCCGACTTCCGGGGGTAGCCGGAAGTCCCGCCCACTAACTTTCGGGGGCGGAGAGCGGCGGGCGCGCACAGTTACCGGGGAGCTCTGCCCCCCTCCCCCTCCTCATTTCTCGCGAAGTGCGGCCGGAAGCCGCCGCCTATCTCCCGGAGTGCGCCGCAAGTGCCCCGGAGACTAACGCCGCACGCCCCGTGGAAGAGACGCAAGGTGGACATTACCGGTGGGTGAGTGCAACCCCGTTTCGAGTGCCGCTCTAGTGGTCAAGGAAGGGGTTATCCTCCTCCTCCTACCCTACCCTGCAATATGTCTGGCAAAGGGAAAGCTCATTCTTTCCTATATGCTGTTTGCGTTTCCTGTGGGGTCAGGCTGCCTAAGGCGCAGCCGGATAAATTTTGTGAAGCCTGCGAGTCGGAGCGAGCCCAGGAGCCCCCCATTGTTGCAGAGCCCAGAAGTCAGGACCCCCCAGAATGGGCGATGTCTTTATCACACTCTATGATGTCCCTTACAAGGGCAATTGAGTCTCTTCGAGGCCCGGGCAGGGACAAGGATGGTGGTCTACCAGCGGAAGACAGCTCGTCCACGTCTCAGGACCCTCCGACCGTTAGAGGCCGCTCCAGCACCAGACAAGCTCATAGCAAAAGAACTCGTTCCCCGTCGGCCGGACCCTCTGGGGCTTCGGCGGCGGGTATTAGGGCATCTCGTTCCCCGTCGCCGAGCTCGGGAAGCGAGCAGGATGAGGGAGAGGAGGAGGGAGAGGAGGCCTGGAATCCAGAAAGCCTGGGATACCAAGACTCGGTGGACAGCCTCATTGAGGCAGTCAACCAGACATTAGAGATCGAGGACGATGTGTCCACGGCCTCAGGTCACAAGGTCTCCTTCAAGAAGACCAGGCGACCGCATAGAAGGTTTGCCACGCATCCGGAGTTCGAGGAGCTAGTCCAGAAACATAGGGAACACCCGGATAAGCGTTTTGCAATGCAAAAAGCGCTGCAAGCAAAGTATCCGTTTCCTCCTGAACTCCATAAAGGATGGGTGGAGTCGCCAGTAGTGGACCCACCGGTATCACGTTTGGCATCAAGATCACTATTGTCGATACCCAGCGGTTCTTCTATCAAGGACCCAACTGATCGCCTCATAGAGGGGCTTGCCCGCTCGGTGTATGAGGCAGCGGGGTCGGCCCTGGCCCCCTCCTTTGCGGCTACTTGGGTGGCTAAGGCCATGGTTTCATGGGCGGACGCTCTGCATAATGCCCTCCAAAACAGAGATCTGCCTGCGGAGGTCTTGGAGGTTACAAATCAGATATCAGGGGCAAGTGATTTTCTCGTCAGCGCCTCTCTGGACGCGGCCGAGTGTTCTGCTGTGGCAGCAGCAAATGCGATCGCCGTTAGGCGAGCATTATGGCTGAGATTGTGGAAAGCGGATTCTATCTCCAAAAAATCCTTGACCTCATTGCCTTTTCAGGGCAATCGGTTGTTCGGTGAGAAGCTTGATAAGCTTATCTCAGAAGCCACGGGGGGGAGGAGTAGTTTCCTCCCGCAGCAGAGGACTTGGCCAGCATTCAGGCACACACAGAGGCATTTTCGGCCCTTTCGTAACCCCTGGAGGGGGACTTCGGCCAGAGCATCCACCTCCGCAAATGATGGTCAGATTAGGGAAAGGCAAACCTCTTACAGAGCCAATCCGCTGGGCAGAGGCCGAGGTCGTTTGCCCAGAACGAGGGGTGCCAGATCCCAAAAGCCTCCAGCAAAATGACTCGAGGCGCTCCGTACCTACGGACGACAGAGTGGGCGGACGCCTACTAAGGTTCAGCCACGTTTGGGTCGCAGTGGCACGCGACGCTTGGGTGGCAGAACTGATATCGTCCGGGTACAAGATAGAGTTTGTCGGACTCCCGCCACGGCGATTCTTTCATTCCCGGTTTTCCGGAACAGTATCGCAGGCAGAGGGTTTGTTACAGGCCATAATGACGCTACGGCGCAACGGGGTCATTGTCCCAGTGCCGAAAAGCGAAGAGACACAAGGTTTTTACTCCAACCTGTTTTCGGTCCCCAAAAAAGACGGGACGGTAAGACCAGTACTAGATCTAAAAATCCTGAACAAATTCATCAGAGTCAGGCGGTTCCGGATGGAATCCCTCCGTTCGGTCATTGCAGCCATGGATCCAGGGGAGTTCCTGGCCTCGATCGATGTGCAGGATGCATATCTGCACATTCCGATTTTTCCGCCACACCAGAGGTTCCTGCGTTTTGCGATCGGAGGGTGACATTTTCAATTTGTTGCTCTGCCCTTCGGTCTGGCCACTGCTCCCAGAGTCTTTACGAAGATAATGGCGGTGGTTATGGCCATCCTGCATGCTCGGGGCATAACGGTACTACCTTACCTGGACGACCTGTTGGTAAAGGGGCCGTCGTTTCAGGCGTGCCAGGAGAATGTCAGTATCACGCTGGATACCCTGGCCCGTCTAGGCTGGTTGATCAATCGGAGCAAGTCGTCCTTGGTTCCAGCCCAAAGAATCGTGTTCCTAGGCATGATTTTCGACACCTCCCGGGGGCTGGTGATCCTCCCTCAGGACAAGGCGCGAAAAATCAAGCAAGGAGTACGGAACCTTCTGCAGCCGGGCACCAGATCCATCCGGTACGGCATGAGTGTGTTGGGCAGAATGGTGGCGGCGATGGAGGCAATCCCGTTTGCCCAGTTCCATCTCCGTCCGCTTCAGCATGCCCTCTTGTCAGCATGGGACCGGAGGCTGCTGTCTCTCAGTCATCGGTGCAAGTTGTCTCCGCTGGTCTGACATTCACTCCGGTGGTGGACTCGCGACTCATCCCTGGTCCAGGGGAAACCTTTTACCCCGGAGCAGTGGTTGGTGGTGACGACCGATGCAAGCCTGCATGGTTGGGGAGCAGTTTTCCAGAGTCACACAGCCCAGGGGCGGTGGTCCATTCAGGAGATAATTCTCCCGATCAACATTCTGGAGATACGGGCAATACGATTGGCCCTGCAACATTTCCAGTGTTTCCTGAGACACCGGCCGGTGCGCATTCAGTCGGACAATGCTACAGCAGTAGCATATGTCAACCATCAAGGGGGCACGCGCAGCCAGGCAGCCATGCGCGAGGTCGGGCTGGTACTGCGTTGGGCAGAGAAGAACCGCGTGGTAATTTCAGCGGTGCACATTCCGGGAGTCGAAAACTGGGCGGCAGATTTTCTCAGCCGACAGAGGGTCGCGGCAGGGGAATGGTCCCTGCACCCCGAGGTTTTTCAACAGATCTGCCAACGGTGGGGGACACCGGACGTGGACCTTATGGCATCCAGAGAGAACGCCAAAGTACAAAGGTTCGTCGCTCGATCCCTCGACCCGCAGGCAATCGCAGCAGACGCTCTGGTGCTTCCGTGGAGCCAGTTTCGTCTCCCGTACTTGTTCCCCCCGCTACCTCTGCTTCCAAGAGTCATCAGAAAGTTAAGGAGAGAGAAGGTTCCAGCAATTCTGCTGGCCCCAGACTGGCCTCGGCGGGCCTGGTATGCAGATCTGGTTCAGCTAGTGGTGGACGTACCCTGGCGCCTCCCAGATCGGCCGGACTTGCTGTCCCAGGGGCCGATCTACCATCCGAACTTAGGGGCCCTGTGTTTGACGGCGTGGCCATTGAATCTTGGCTGTTAACACAGGCAGGATTCAGGCGCGATGTGGTAGCCACGATGGTGAGTGCCCGAAAGCCTTCCTCGGCGAGAGTATATCATCGGACTTGGGAAGTTTTTTTTTCCGTTGGTGTAGGGATCGCGGAGTGGCTCCTCTGGTTTTTTCGATCCCCAACGTACTGGCTTTTCTGCAGGCAGGGCTGGACGCAGGATTGGCTCCGAGTTCGCTCAGAACGCAGATCTCGGCTCTGTCGGTGCTTTTCAACGAAAGGTCGCTTCGGTCTGGCAGGTTAGGACGTTTATGCAGGGGGTCGCACATTTAGTACCCCCCTATAAGGCGCCGACGGAATCATGGGACCTGAACTTGGTGCTCAGGGCCCTTCAGGAGGCTCCTTTCGAACCGTTACAAGAGGTTTCCTTACCTTACCTGTCCAGGAAGGTCGTTTTTCTGGTAGCTATTACGTCTATTAGGCGGGTTTCGGAATTGGCGGCTTTATCTTGTAAACCGCCGTTCCTAACCTTTTATAAGGATAAGGTAGTTTTAAGGCCAGCGCCTCCCTTCTTGCCGAAGGTTGTCTCTGCATTCCATATCAACGAAGACATTGTCTTACCCTCGTTTTGCCCGGCACCGGTGCACAGGGTAGAAAAGGCATTGCACACCTTGGATCTGGTAAGAGCTCTTAGGAGGTATGTGACAAGGACAGCTCTTTTCCGCCGGACAGACTCTCTATTCGTGATCCCAGAAGGGCGGCGAAAGGGGCTCGCTGCGTCCAAAGCGACTTTGGCCAGATGGGTTCGCCTGACGATCCAAGAATCTTATGAAATTAGTGGCACGCCGGTTCCGGCAGGGATCAAGGCACACTCGGCTCGAGCAGTGTGTGCCTCATGGGCACTGCGACACCAAGCTTCAGCGGAACAGGTGTGCAAAGTAGCTACCTGGTCCAGCTTGCATACGTTTGTCAAACATTATAACGTACATACCCAGGCATCCTCGGATGCAAGCCTGGGAAGAAAGATTCTCCAGGCAGCAGTTGCGCACCTCTAATCAGGGGCGCAAAATAGCATGGATTGGGTGAGCTAAGATCCCGCCCAGGGACTGCTTTAGAACGTCCCACAGTCTCTGTGTCCCCCAATGAGTCGAAGGAGAAACATGGATTTTTGTGAGTACTCACCGTAAAATCCTTTTCTCCGAGACGCTCATTGGGGGACACAGCACCCACCCTACTAGCCAGTTGGCTTTTGCTTATTTTGAGTTATACAAATCCTTATGTAAGGATCAGGGTGGTCCCTTTTCCAGACGTATAATTTCTTGCCTGAATTTAAGGCGCGTTCTCCTACTGCTTATGCACTAAACTGAGTTACGCCCGGTCTGGGGGCGAGAGTGTATGCGGCGGAGGAGGAGCTAACTCTTTTTTTGTTTACTTAGTGTCAGCCTCCAGACGGCAGAAGCACACACCCACAGTCTCTGTGTCCCCCAATGAGCGTCTTGGAGAAAAGGATTTTACGGTGAGTACTCACAAAAATCCATGTTTCTCCAGTTTAGCAAAGAGTGTGTTTTCTCTCAGAATCTGCAGAACCTCGCGGACTCTCTGCCAATGCGACTCCAGATCGAGCGAGTAGATCAAAATATCATCCAAATAAACAATAACACTCCTACCGATTAATGGCCTCAGAATGTCGTTGATGAAATTTTGAAAGAATGCCGGGGCATTTGTAAAATCGAAAGACATTACTAGACACTCAAAATGACCTTCCGGGGTATTATAGGCTGTCTTCCATTCATCACCTTCTTTAACCCACAGCAAATTATATGCCCCACGGAGATCAATCTTAGTGAACCACTTGGCTCCAGCCAATTGGGTAAACAAATCGGGAATTAGCGGCAAGGGTTAAGGATTGCGTACAGTGATCTTATTAATCTCCCTGAAATCCAGACACGGCCTAAGACCCCCATCTTTTCTTTACAAAAAAGAATCCCACGGCCACAGGGGACTTAGAGGCTCTTATGTTATGAATGAGTCACCGGAGGAGGAAAAAACAAAAACACAAGCTAAGTCCAGAAAACCACAGAGGTTTGTAGCTACCGGATTGCAGACCCCTGATCCTATTCACCACAACTAACAGTAGCCGTAGGGGGTTCCTACGGTGCCCTAGACCCCTCGTCACAGCCGGAGAGCTAAATAAGCCTGAAGAAAGAAAGGGGAAATCTAAACTGCCCCAGAGCAGACCCCAAAGCAATAGACAGCCCCCAACATGTATTGTCGGTGAAAAACAGATGAAAACACAAACACAGACAGAAAGACAGGCTGAGCAAATGATGGGGCCCAACTAACTAGATGGGAAAGGACAGAAAAGATGCTGGCTGCAATCACGCAAAAAACCCTGCCAAAAATAATGTCCAACACGTCTGATAGAAAAGGCACTGAAGTCACTAGACTTCAAAATCACTATATCAGCACTCAGGTATATTCCGAAGACAGAGCAAAGAGATCAACTGATCAGAGACAAAAATGGAGTTCAGCCCGTCCCAACCAGGGCAGGCTGAACACAAAAACTAAGTAAACAGACAAAATCTCATGGAAAAATAGCAGAGCAAAAACTTAGCTTTTAGTAGACAGGAACTAAACTGGATGCCAGTGCTCAGAGTAGAAAGGATCACCAGCAACCCTGCAGGGCGTCGGCTGCCTTATATCCACTCAGAAATTCTGGATGTCCAATCACACTCCACCTGTTCAGATGACAGGTTCTTCCCATCCCAATCAATTTCACTACCTCCTTTCACCAGCAGAGGGAGTTCATCAGACATCAGAGGTGAAGGAGAAAATGAACTCATAACAGTCTTATATGACCTGCAGCAAGATTAGTCTGCAGGTATTCCTTTAAGGCCTCCCTTTCGGGAATCGTCAGATTAAATAAATGACTCTTAGGGAGAGTAGCACCTGGGACAAACTCAATAGCACAATCGTAATCTCTATGCGGTGGTAGAGCTTGTGACTCAACTTCAGAAAATACTTTCCAGAATTCCTGAATGGCTTCAGGTAGCTCATTTTTCACCAGAGCAGCGATGTGTACATCACAACATTTCCCATAACACCCCTGACCCCAGGATCTTATCATATTTGACGACCAGTCCAGTATACGATTGTGAATTTTTAACCAGGGTAACCCCAGGACAACTGGAAAAGGCAATTTATCAAGTACAAACAAATCTAAAGATTTCTGGTGCTCCATATTCACAGTGAGTGGAAACCCAGTGACCTTTCGAAAAAATGCACCCATGCTCTAGAGGAGTGTTACCAATCGCCACTACAGGAAAAGGGGATGACAAAGGTACAGACTCAATCTTATACTTGTCTAGAAATTGTTGATCGATCAAATTCAGTGCAGACCCACAGTCCACCATCACTTGGAAATCCATAGTATGACCATGACAGATAGAACTACCAGAAAAAGAAACTCCTCTTTTCAAATTAAACTTATATACGATTGAGTACGTTTGAGTCTGCTCGACATAAATAAGCGATTTATGTGAATAACTTCTGAACTACACATAGAGTTGATAATTTTTTTTGGCAAATATTATTCATGACATTGAGCTGTTCATTTTGAGTACTAGTGGTCAAGGGTACCTTGGTCCAAATAAAATTTATATACAGTTGGGGCACCATAGATGAAAATCTAATAGCTTATGACGAACTGCAGAATAACTTGAAGTCGGTGACTCCTCTTCATAGCGCTGATGCTGAAGCCGCAGTGAGGTGAAATTTCCCTGACGGCGACTCACTCCTCTGCTGCCACTGCCTGTGACCATGCCCGTGATCCATCTTCAGCTTGTGCCCCAGGAGCACAAAAGGAGTCCTGAGGAGATCATTTGTATATTCCCAGTGCCTTCTGGGATAAGTGAAGAGTCTCCGCGAGCTCAACGATCACTGGGTTTGGCCATTGCAGCTGAAAAGAGGAAATCGGAAAACCAGGGGAAGAGTCCTGAGGAGATCATTTGCATATTCCCAGTGAATTCTGGGATAAGTGAAGGGTCTCCGTGAGCTCAGTGATCACTGGGTTTTGGCCGTTGCAGCTGAAAAGAGGAAATCGGAAAACCGAATTTTGGCTCATCTTTCATTGTTTTTAAGAAATCTCAATATCGAAGAGGCCAGGAGCCATTTGGTGACCTGCATTTCTTGCTACATGTTCACAGTATATATATATATATATATATATATATATATATATATATATATATATATATATATATATATAATATATAAGCTTAATGTGGATGTGGATGTATGTATATATGTATGTATGTATGTGTGTATGTCCGGGATTGCCATCCACACCGTCGCAGCTACAGCTACAAAATTTGGCACAGTCACACGTCAGGACCCAGAGAGCGTCATAGGCTATGTTGTGAGGTAAACTTTAACCCAGCGCGTTCCAATTCACCAAACAATTTTGCCCCTATCTCCAGAATGGGGAAAAAGTGAAAGGAAAAGTGTTGGAGGCAAATTGACAGCTGCCAGATGTGAACAAGGGGGACTGAAAGAATGAGAGCGATGGCGCCAAAGAGTATATACCGTACAGTTGCTAAGGTGGGGCCCTGACATGGGATACTCACCACACACGGGGATATGAACACACACAAAATGCGCCACACACTACCACGTGCTTCACCACATATACCACCCTCAGCACACATTTCACCACACATACACCAACCTCGCCACATAAAAGTCCAAACACAAAAGTCACCACTCAAAACTCGTCACGCTGTCCCAGAGTTGTTTAAAAGATGAAAAATGAGCTGTGATTGGTCGCTATCAGCAACAGTTTTCTTTGTAGACAGTTGTGGTAACTGAGGCTATTATTCTTATCATTTCTATGGTGTTATTGTCTATTAGATACACGGCTCAGCAGTCAGTATCACACAGGATAGGATTAGATATACGGCTCAGCAGAAAGTATCACACAGGATAGGATTAGATACACGGCTGAGCAGTCAGTAACACATATGATAGGATTAGATACAAGGCTCAGCAGTCAGTATCACACAGAATAGGATTAGATACACAGATCAGCAGTCAGTATCACACAGAATAGGATTAGATACACAGATCAGCAGTCAGTATCACTCAGGATAGGGTTAGATACACGGATCAGCAGATGGTATCACACAGGTGAGGATTAGATACACGGCTGAGTAGTCAGTAACACACAGGATAGGAATAGATACTCAGCTCAGCAGATTGTATCACACAGGATTGGATTAGATACAAAGCACAGCAGTCAGTAACACAGGATAGGATTAGATAGTCGGCTCAGCAGATTGTATCACACATGATAGGATTAGATACACAGCTCAGCAGTCAGTATCACACAGGTGAGGATTAGATACACAGCTCAGCAGTCAGTATCACACAGGACAGGATTACTGCAGAGAAAAGGAGACACAAAAGCGCAATAGGGTCTTATCCGTGATACAGAGAGAGATTACACTAAGAAGTTTGCTCACCTGATTAGGATGAGAGAAAGCATATAGTATGGCGGCTGCTGCAGATCCACAGGTCCTCAACGACCAGAAGAAGTCACATATTCAGGATAATTTGTAGTTATATTCCGCGCTGCCGCAAGAAAGGATTCCAGGAGATAGATGTCAGATATTCACAGTGGTTTATTCTACGCGTTTCGGGGGTCTCATGCCCCCTTCATCAGGAAATACCACATAGTATGTACAGGCCTCACTTGTATATATAGTTGAGACAGGACGCTGGGATTCAAAAAAACGAGCGCCAACAGATCAGATGACACAATGTTAAAGTTCATAGTCGCTGCAGGGTTAACGGTTCACATGGATTGTACCACATAAAAATGTATAATAAAACGATTATTAACTGGTGACATTAATGGTGTCTTTCATTTATAGAAGAAAAATTCAGTTTACAGCATTCAGAAAAGAAAAAGAGAGAGTGAAAAAATGCCGACTTTCACTGAGCTGGACAAGAACTCACACTAAACTGAACCTTCAAGCGTGGAAGCTGATGCCTTACACATGGACTAACCGATGGAACAGGAAAGCTTCCTTATTTTTGGAAAGTCCATTGAAATCTTTATATTATATGTGAAAAATAAATAAAAATGCATTTTATTAGTTTCTATTAAAAAAATTAAAAATAAAATCATGATGATATAATAAAAAAAATTTTCAAATGCAATATATGCCATAAGAATTGTCCGATAGGTATTATACAGAGACGTAAAAATATCTCTCTAAATCTACAGCCGACACACTGTGTTAACGTTATGTAGCAGAGTCAAGGAAAATTAACCGTTTCAATTGTCCTAAAGGTTAAAACAGGACTGGTGTGTAGAAAAAAAAACTTTTTAGAAATCATTCTTTCCAGAGGAGCGGGAGTGAACTATCGGGCCGCGCTCATCATTGCAAAGGAAGGCGGGAGCGCATCACTGCAGAAGGAGCCGTCACCGCTTGACGGGTCTATTACACTCCGGGATCGCGCCACAACAAATGACGTGCCTCAGAGATCAAGGAGAAGAGGAAATAAGAAGGAAGGTAACCGCAGCAGGGGCTATAAACCGCAAGGAGTGTGATCACTCACCTACAAGGAGAATCTTTTTTTTTTTAAATACAAATATAATAATAAATGTAAAAATCTAAATAAGTGACATTGGAAATGAGAGGCTTAATATCTACAAAAGACTCAGTAAATATCTATAAAAATAAAGTCACAAAGGGGGTAGAGGCATAAAATTACTAGGGAAAAAAAGGGTTATGAATTATCAAAAAATACTTTGACGGGGGACTGCACTATTGGAATAAAAATCTGGCATTTTTCTTTGTAAACACAAATTGATCAAAATACAAACATATGAATATATATACAAAAATATAAAGGAATTATAACTATAAGTGCACCTATTCTTATTATAAAACCATACAAAATGATAATATAAAAATATATTTATAGGAAATCCATACACATACCACATAAGAGGGCAGTAGAATTCAGATAAAAACCTCAGAGATTTCATTTAACCCTTGCGGCTTTAGGCTTCCTTATTTTATAGATCCAGTAGACTTCCTTTCTATTTAATTTCATGGATCTGTTCGGAAGGTGCTTAGGTATATAGTCAATCCGGCTGATTTTCAAGGGCCTAAACTCTTTATTATCTACCAGGGTGTACCCATGAGTAAGCAAACCTATTTTGATCTTGTGGCAATGAGAATTTAGCCTGAGATGTAGGGGCTGCGTGGTTCTCCCCACATACTGCTTACCACACGGACACTCAATGACATAAATTATAAAATCAGAATTACAGTTCAAAAAAAAGGGAATCATAAATTTTTCTTTTGTGGAAAAAGAGACTATATGATCAGCTTTGTGATTTATATTAGAACAGCATAGACAATTTCTATGGCCACATTTAAAAATCCCCTTAATGGAACTAATGGTATTAATTTTATATTGAACAATATTTTTTTTTACTTTCGATAAATCATTTTAGCGTCAGATAAAGGGGACTGCTATGGGTTCAAAGGTAGCACCTGCATTTGCTAACCTTTTTATGGGGATTTTCGAGGAAATGTTTAACCTAAATGATAATTGGAATAAACATATTATTTTATATAAAAGATTTATAGATGACTTATTCCTTATCTGGGATAATTCTACCAATAATGCTGAAGCCTTCATTCATGAAATAAATTCCAATAGCTGGGATTTATCCTTCACAGGATTTTTTAGATGTTAATCTTTTTATCCATAACAAAAAGATTTGTAGCAGAACTTTTTTTTAAAAAAGTGGATACCAATGGATACATCCATTATAGTAGTGGACACTATAATAATTGGCTCAATAACATTCCTAGTAATCAGTTCAATCGTATTAGAAAAAATTGTTCATTAGATGTTGAATTTAAGGAACAGTCCAATTTACTAAAGAAAAGATTTTCATCTCAAAATTACCCATCACATTTGGTCAATAATGCCTATAAGAACTCTTTAAAATTAAATCAGAGCACATTATTGGTACCCAAAGAAAGAACCACGTCTAATAATAATTATTCATTTAATTTTATCATGCAATTTTCTGTGGAGCACAAGGAAATCCGTAAAATTCTTCAGAAGAATTGGCATATTCTATTAAATGATCCTATTTTATGCAAAATTCTCCCCAGGAATCCAGAGATTACAAAAGAAAAATTTATGATTCCCTTTTTTTTGAACTGTAATTCTGATTTTATAATTTATGTCATTGAGTGTCCGTGTGGTAAGCAGTATGTGGGGAGAACCACGCAGCCCCTACATCTCAGGCTAAATTCTCATTGCCACAAGATCAAAATAGGTTTGCTTACTCATGGGTACACCCTGGTAGATAATAAAGAGTTTAGGCCCTTGAAAATCAGCCCGATTGACTATATACCTAAGCACCTTCCGAACAGATCCATGAAATTAAATAGAAAGGAAGTCTACTGGATCTATAAATTAGGCAGCCTAAAGCCGCAAGGGTTAAATGAAATCTCTGAGGTTTTTATCTGAATTCTACTGCCCTCTTATGTGGTATGTGTATGGATTTCCTATAAATATATTTTTATATTATCATTTTGTATGGTTTTATAATAAGAATAGGTGCACTTATAGTTATAATTCCTTTATATTTTTGTATATATATTCATATGTTTGTATTTTGATCAATTTGTGTTTATAAAGAAAAATGCCAGATTTTTATTCCAATAGTGCAGTCCCCCGTCAAAGTATTTTTTGATAATTCATAACCCTTTTTTTCCCTAGTAATTTTATGCCTCTACCCCCTTTGTGACTTTATTTTTATAGATATTTACTGAGTCTTTTGTAGATATTAAGCCTCTCATTTCCAATGTCACTTATTTAGATTTTTACATTTATTATTATATTTGTATTTTAAAAAAAAAAAAGATTCTCCTTGTAAGAGAGTGATCACACTCCTTGCGGTTTAGAACCCCTGCTGCGGTGACCTTCCTTCCCTTTTATTTCCTCTTCTCCTTGATCTCTGAGGCACGTCATTCGTTGTGGCGCGATCCCGGAGTGTAATAAACCCGTCAAGCGGTGACGACTCCTTCTGCAGTGATGCGCTCCCGCCTTCCTTTGCAATGATGAGCGCGGCCCGATAGTTCACTCCCGCTCCTCTGGAGAGAATGATTTCTAAAAAGTTTTTTTTCTCTACCCACCAGACCTGTTTTAACCTTTAGGACAATTGACTCTGCTACATAACGTTAACACAGTGTGTCGGCTGTAGATTTAGAGAGATATTTTTACGTCTCTGTATAATACCTATCGGACAATTCTTATGGCATATATCTCATTTGAAAAAAAAAATTTTATTATATCATCATGATTTTATTTTCAGTTTATTTTAAGAGAAACTAATAAAATGCATTTTTATTTATTTTTCACATTTAATATAAAGATTTCAATGGACTTTCCAAAAATAAGGAAGCTTTCCTGTTCCATCGGTTAGTCCATGTGTAAGGCATCAGCTTCCACGCTTGAAGGTTCAGTTTAGTGTGAGTTCTTGTCCAGCTCAGTGAAAGGCGGAATTTTTTCACTCTCTCTTTTTCTTTTCTGAATGCTGTAAACTGAATTTTTCTTCTATAAATGAAAGACACCATTAATGTCACCAGTTAATAATCGTTTTATTATACATTTTTATGTGGTACAATCCATGTGAACCGTTAACCCTGCAGCGACTATGAACTTTAACATTGTGTCATCTGATCTGTTGGCGCTCGTTTTTTTGAATCCCAGCGTCCTGTCTCAACTATATATACAAGTGAGGCCTGTACATACTATGTGGTATTTCCTGATGAAGGGGGCATGAGACCCCCGAAACGCGTAGAATAAACCACTGTGAATATCTGACATCTATCTCCTGGAATCCTTTCTTGCGGCAGCGCAGAATATAACTACAAATTATCCTGAATTCGTGACAGGATAGGATTAGATACATGGCTGAGCAGAAAGTATCACACAGGAGAGGATACTTGGGTAATCGTTGAGTTAATTTGTGTTGCCAATCTGTATTGTTGAATATATGATGTGAAATGTTTTTACGTGCAATATAACCATTATAATTTGTTATAACTAACCACAGTTAGTTACTATGCTCAGGCAACGCTGGGCTCTTCAGCTAGTATATATATATAAAGCTCAAAGTGTGTATGTATGTATGTATGTATGTATGTATGTATGTATGTATGTATGTATGTGTGTGTGTATGTATGTATGTGTGTGTGTATGTCCGGTATAGGCATCCGCACCATCGCAGCTACAGCCACAAAATTTGGCACAGTCACACGCCTGGACCCCAAGAGCGTCCTAACCTATGTTGTGAGGCGAAATTTTAACCCCATGCGTTCCAATTCACCAAACAATTTTGCCCCTATCCACATACTGGGGGAAAAAGTGTGTGCGCGTCAAGCCCCGCCCCTCATTATGATGTCATAATGCCCCTATTTACTTACTGTTGAAACAGTGTGTGCGTATCAAGCCCCGCCCCTCATTATGATGTCACAATGGTTACCATGGCGACGCTGATGTCATCATAGGTTGCAAGCCCCGCCGCTCATTATGATGTCATAATGGTTGACTATGGGATGGAGGATGTGTGATGGGTATATGGGCACTGAACTATGGGATGGAGGATATGTATGACGGGTATATGGGCACGGGACTATGGGATGGAGGATGTGTGATGGGTATATGGGCACGGGACTATGGGATGGAGGATGTGTGATGGGTATATGGGCACGGGACTATGGGATGGAGGATATGTATGACGGGTATATGAGCACGGGACTATGAGAAGAAGGATGTGTGATGGGTATATGGGCACGGGACTATGAGAAGAAGGATGTATGATGGGTATATGGACACTCGACTATGGGATGGAGGATATGTATGATGGGTATATGGGCATGGGACTATGGGATGGAGAATATGTATGATGGGTATATGGGCATGGGACTATGGGATGGAGAATATGTATGATGGGTATATGGGCATGGGACTATGGGATGGAGAATATGTATGATGGGTATATCGGCACGGGACTATGGGATGGTGGATAATTATAATTTGCTATAACTAACCACAGTTAATTACTATGCCCGGGCAGCGCCGGGCTCTTCAGCTAGTTTAATATCTAAAGCTCATTGTGTGTGTGTATGTCCGGGATTGGCATTTGCACCGTCGCAGCTACAGCCATATAATTGTACACAGTCACACGTCTGGACCCCGAGAGCGTCATTAGATTAGATACATAGCTCAGCAGTCAGTATCACACAGGATAGGATTAGATATACAACTGAGAAACAGGATGTGCCGAATGAGAGGACATTTTCATTTCAAGAATTCCAATCATTCCTTCTGATTTATTTTTTGATTTTAAACGCCTCCCTTTTCCAGTTCAAACAGAATAGGATTAGATACACGGCTCAGCAGTCAGTATCACACAGGATAGTATTAGATACATGGCTCAGCAGTCAGTATCACACAGGATAGGATTAGATACACGGCTCAGCAGTCAGTATCACACAGGATAGTATTAGATACACGGCTCAGCAGTCAGTATCACACAGGATAGGATTAGATACACGGCTGAGCAGTCAGTAACATACATGATAGGAGTAGATACATGGCTCAGCAGTCAGTATCACACAGGATAGGGTTAGATACACGGCTCAGCAGTCAATATCACACAGGATAGGACTAGATACACAGTTCAGCAGTCATTAACATATGATAGGATTAGATACACAGCTCAGCAGAAAGTATCACACAGGAGAGGATTAGGTACACAGCTCAGCAGACATTATCACACAGGATAGAGTTAGATACACAGCTCAGAAACAGGATGTGCCAAAGGAGAGGACATTTCATTCAAAGAATTCCACTCATTCCATCTGATTTGTTTTTTGATTTTA
The DNA here is from genome assembly GCF_039654945.1 of Dendrobates tinctorius. Taxonomy (NCBI): domain Eukaryota; kingdom Metazoa; phylum Chordata; class Amphibia; order Anura; family Dendrobatidae; genus Dendrobates; species Dendrobates tinctorius. Next base: position 26,329,281 of record NW_027361763.1, on the reverse strand, counting down.
AACGCCTCCAGTTTCCAGTTCAACTGCTCTTTGTAATGTCCATTAAAAATGCTCAGGGGCAGTCCTTGGAAGTAGTAGGGATCGATTTGCAATCTCCATGCTTTTCTCATGGTCAACTTTACGTGGTCTGTTCAAGAGTTGGAACTGCCAAAAATCTGTTCATCTTTGCACCGAAAGGAAAAAAACAAAAATGTTGTTTATCAAAAGGCCCTTGAATGAGTTGAAAATAAAATACTATCAATACTTGGGTAATCGTTTAGTTAATTTGTGTTGCAAATCTGTAGTGCTGAATATATGATGTGAAATGTTTTTATGGGCAATATAACCATTATAATTTGTTATAGCTAACCACAGTTAGTTACTATGCCCAGGCAACGCTGGGCTCTTAAGCTAGTATATATATATAGTTGTGGCCAAAAGTATTGACACTCCTGCAATTCTGTCAGATAATACTCAGTTTCTTCCTGAAAATGATTGCAAACACAAATTTTTTGTTATTATTATCTTCATTTAATTTGTCTTAAATGAAAAAACACAAAAAGAATTGTCCTAAAGCTAAATTGGATATAATTCCATACCAAACATAAAAGAGAGGGTGGACAAAAGTATTGGCACTGTTCGAAAGATCATGTGATGCTTCTCTAATTTGTGTAATTAACAGCACCTGTAACTTACCTGTGGCACCTAACAGGTGTTGGCAATAACTAAATCACACTTGCAGCCAGTTGACATGGATTAAAGTTGACTCAACCTCTGTCCTGTATCCTTGTGTGTACCACATTGAGCATGGAGAAAAGAAAGAAGACCAAAGAACTGTCTGAGGACTTGAGAAACCAAATTGTGAGGAAGCATGAGCAATCTCAAGGCTACAAGTCCATCTCCAAAGACCTGAATGTTCCTGTGTCTACCGTGCGCACTGTCATCAAGAAGTGTAAAGCCCATGGCACTGTGGCTAACCTCCCTAGATGTGGACGGAAAAGAAAAATTGACAAGAGATTTCAACGCAACATTGTGCGGATGTTGGATAAAGAACCTCGACTAACATCCAAACAAGTTCAAGCTGCCCTGCAGTCCGAGGGTACAACGGTGTCAACCCGTACAATCCGTCGGTGTCTGAATGAAAAGGGACTGTATGGTAGGAGACCCAGGAAGACCCCACTTCTTACCCCGAGACATAAAAAAGCCAGGCTGGAGTTTGCTAAAACTTACCTGAAAAAGCCTAAAACGGTTTGGAAGAATGTTCTCTGGTCAGATGAGACAAAAGCAGAGCTTTTTGGGCAAAGGCATCAACATAGAGTTTACAGGAGAAAAAAAGAGGGATTCAAAGAAAAGAACACGGTCCCTACAGTCAAACATGGCGGAAGTTCCCTGATGTTTTGGGGTTGCTTTGCTGCCTCTGGCACTGGACTGCTTGACCGTGTGCATGGCATTATGAAGTCTGAAAACTACCAACAAATTTTGCAGCATAATGTAGGGCCCAGTGTGAGAAAGCTGGGTCTCCCTCAGAGGTCATGGCTCTTCCAGCAGGACAATGACCCAAAACACACTTCAAAAAGCACTAGTAAATGGTTTGAGAGATAGCACTGGAGACTTCTAAGGTGGCCAGCAATGAGTCCAGACCTGAGTCCCATAGAATACCTGTGGAGAGAGCTAAAAATGGCAGTTTGGAGAAGGCACCCTTCAAATATCAGGGACCTGGAGCAGTTTGCCAAAGAAGAATGGTCTAAAATTCCAGCAGAGCATTGTAAGAAACTCATTGATGGTTACCGGAAGTAGTTAGTTGCAGTTATTTTGGCTAAAGGTTGTGCAGCCAAGTATTAGGCTGTGGGTGCCAATACTTTTGTCTGGCCCATTTTTGGAGTTTTGTGTGAAATGATCAATGTTTTGCTTTTTGCTTCATTCTCTTTTGTGTTTTTTCATTTAAGACAAATTAAATGAAGATAATAATACCAAAGAATTTGTGTTTGCAATCATTTTCAGGAAGAAACTGAGTATTATCTGACAGAATTGCAGGGGTGTCAATACTTTTGGCCACAACTGTATCTAATATATAAAACTCAATGTGGATGTGTGTATGTATGTATGTATGTATGTATGCATGTCTGGGATTGACATCCGCTCCGTCGCAGCTACAGCCACAAAATTTTGCCAAGTCACACATCTGGACCCCGAGAGCATCATGGGCTATGCTTTGAGGCAAAATTTTAATCCCGCACGTTCTAATTCAACAAACAATTTTGCCCCTTTCTACATAATGGGGAAAAAGTGAAAGGAAAAAGTGTTGGAGGCAAATTGACAGCTGCCAGATGTGAACAATGGGGACTTAAAGAATTAGAGCGATGGCGCCAAAGAGTATATACTGTACAGCTGCTAAGGTGGGGCCCTGACATGGGATACTCACCACACACGGGGATATGAACACATACAAAATGCGCCACACACTACCACGTGCTTCAACACATATACCACCCTCAGCACACATTTCACCACACATACACCAACCTCGCCACATAAAAGTCGAAACACAAAAGTCGCCACTCAAAACTCGCCACGCTGTCCCCGAGCTGTATAAAAGATGAAAAATGAGCTGTGATTGGTCGCTATCAGCAACAGTTTTCTTTGTAGACAGTTGTGGTAACTGAGGCCTATTATTCTTATCATTTCTATGGTGTTATCGTCCTTCTGTAAAGCTGGAAATAACACAATTTATTACCGTGTCAACACAGACCACCCTCTGACACAGACTGCAGGGGGAGCCCAGTATCACACAGGACAGGATTAGATACACGGCTCAGCAGTCAGTATCACACAGGATAGGATTAGATACACGGCTCAGCAGTCAGTATCACACATGATAGGATTAGATACACGGCTCAGCAGACAGTATCACACAGAATAGGAATAGATACACGGCTCAGCGGACAGTATCACACAGGATAGGATGAGATACGCACCTCAGCACACAGTATCACACAGAATAGTATTAGATACACGGCTCAGGAGACAGTATCACACAGAATAGGATTAGATACACGGCTCAGCGGACAGTATCACACAGGATAGGATGAGATACGCAGCTCAGCATACAGTATCACACAGAATAGTATTAGATACACGGCTCAGGAGACAGTATCACACAGAATAGAATTAGACACATGGCTCAGCAGACAGTATCACACAGAATAGGATTAGATACACAGCTCAGCAGACAGTATCACACAGGATAGGATGAGATACGCAGCTCAGCATACAGTATCACACAGAATAGTATTAGATACATGGCTCAGGAGACAGTATCACACAGAATAGAATTAGACACATGGCTCAGCAGACAGTATCACACAGGATAGGATTAGATACACGACTCAGCAGTCAGTAACACACAGGATAGGATTAGATGCACGGTTTTTATGTGCAATATAATCATTATAATTTGTTATAACTAACCACAGTTAATTACTATGCCCGGGCAACGCCGGGCTCTTCAGCTAGTTTAATATATAAAGCTCAATGTGTGTGTATGTCCGGGATTGCTATCAGCACCGTCGCAGCTACAGCCAGAAAATTTTGCACAGTCACACTTCTGGACCCTGAGAGCGTCATAGGCTATGCTGTGAGGTGAAATTTTAACCCCTTGCATTCCAATTCACCAAACAATTTTGGCTATTGTTCTTATCATTTCTATGGTGTTATTGTTCTTCTGTAAAGCTGGAAATAGCACAATTTATTACCATGCCAACAAAGATCACCCTCTGAAACAGACTGCAGGGGGAGCCCAGTATCACACAGGATAGGATTAGATACACTGCTCATCAGTCAGTTTCACACAGGATAGGATTAGATACACAGCTGAGCAGTCAGTAACACATGATAGGCTTAGATACACAGCTCAGCAGAAAGTATCACACAGGATAGGGTTAGATACACAGCTCAGAAACAGGATGTGCCAAAGGAGAGGTCATTTTCATTCCAAGAATTCCACTCATTCCATCTGATTTGTTTTTTGATTTTAAATGCCTCCAGTTTCCAGTTCAACTGCTATTTGCAATGTCCATTAACAATGCTCAGGGGCAGTCCATGAAAGTAGTAGGGATCGATTTGCAATCTCCATGTTTTTCTTATGGTCAACTTTACGTTGCCAAAAATCTGTTCATCTTTGCACTGAAACGAAAAACCAAAAATGTTGTTTATCAAAAGGCTCTTGAATGAGTTGAAAATAAAATACTATCAATACTTGGGTAATCATTTAGTTAATTTGTGCTGCAAATCTGTAGTGTTGAATATATGATATGAAATTTTTTTATGTGCAATATAATCATTATAATTTGTTATAACTAACCACAGTTGGTTACTATGCCCGGGCAATGCTGGGTCCTTCAGCTAGTATATATATACAGGTGTGGCCAAAAGTATTGACACCCCTGCAATTCTGTCAGATAATACTCAGTTTTTTCCTGAAAATGATTGCAAGCACAAATTCTTTGGTATTATTACTTTTATTTAATTTGTCTTAAATGAAAACACACAAAAAGAATTGTCCTAAAGCTAAATTGGATATAATTCGACACCAAACACAAAAAAGAGGGTGGACAAAAGTATTGTCACTGTTCGAAAAATCATGTGATGCTTCTCTAATTTGTGTAATTAGCAGCACCTGTAGCTTACCAGTGGCACCTAACAGGTGTTGGCAATAACTAAATCACACTTGCAGCCAGTTGACATGGATTAAAGTTGACTCAACCTCTGTCCTGTGTCCTTGTGTGTACCACATTGAGCATGGAGAAAAGAAAGAAGACCAAAGAACTGTCTGAGGACTTGAGAAACCAAATTGTGAGGAAGCATGAGCAATCTTAAGGCTACAAGTCCATCTCCAAAGACCTGAATGTTCCTGCGTCTACCGTGCACAGTATTATCAAGAAGTTTAAAGCCCATGGCACTGTGGCTAACCTCCCTAGATGTGGACGGAAAAGAAAAATTGACGAGATTTCAACGCAAGATTGTGCGGATGTTGGATAAAGAACCTCAGCTAATATCCAAACAAGTTCAAGCTGCCCTGCAGTCCAAGGGTACAGCATTGTCAACCCGTACTATCCGTCGGCATCTGAATGAAAAGGGACTGTATGGTAGGAGACCTAGGAAGACCCCACTTCTTACCCTGAGACAAAAAAAGCCAGGCTGGAGTTTGCCAAAACTTAACTGAAAAGCCTAAAACGTTTTGGAAGAATGTTCTCTGGTCAGATGAGACAAAAGTAGAGCTTTTTGGGTAAAGGCATCAACATAGAGTTTACAGGAGAAAAAAAGAGGCATTCAAAGAAAAGAACACGGTCCCTACAGTCAAACATGGCGGAGGTTCCCTGATGTTTTGGGGTTGCTTTGCTGCCTCTGGCACTGGACTGCTTGACCGTGTGCATGGCGTTATGAAGTCTGAAGACTACCAGCAAATTTTGCAGCATAATGTAGGGCCCAGTGTGAGAAAGCTGGGTCTCCCTCAGAGGTCATGGGTCTTCCAGCAGGACAATGACCCAAAACACACTTCAAAAGCACTAGAAAATGGTTTGAGAGAAAGCACTGGAGACTTCTAAGGTGGCCAGCAATGAGTCCAGACCTGAATCCCATAGAACACCTGTGGAGAGATCTAAAAATGGCAGTTTGGAGAAGGCACCCTTCAAATATCAGGGACCTGGAGCAGTTTGCCAAAGAAGAATGGTCTAAAGTTCCAGCAGAGCATTGTAAGAAACTCATTGGTGGTTGGTCACAGTTATTTTGTCTAAAGCTTGTGCAACCAAGTATTAGGCTGAGGGTGCCAATTCTTTTGCCTGGCCCATTTTTGGAGTTTTGTGTGAAATTATCAATGTTTTGCTTTTTGCTTCATTCTCTTTTGTGTTTTTTTTTCATTTAAGACAAATTAAATGAAGATAATAATAAGAAAGAATTTGTGTTTGCAATCATTTTCAGGAAGAATCTGAGTATTATCTGACAGAACTGCAGGGGTGTCAATACTTTTTGCTACAACTGTATATATACATTTAATTCCTTAATGGTTTTGCAAGTTTTCCCACTGACAAAGACATGAACAGTCTATAATTTTAAAGGTGATTAATTTTAACACTGAGAGAGATATAATATCAAAAGTAAAATCCAGAAAAACACATTGTATATATTACCTACATTTATTTGCATTTTGCAGCGAGAAATAAGTATTTGATCCCCTATCAACCATTAAAGGGAACCTGTCACCCCCCAGGGCGTTTTTAAGTAAAAGAGCCACCTTCAGCAGCTCTAAGACTGCATTCTGTGAAGGTGGCTCTTCTGTTTCTGACCTCTAGAAACGCAGAAATATTGACTTTTATAAATAGCTCCTCATACCTGTAAGGTGTCCCATAGGTATGGTGTGTCCCCCTGTATCAGCCGTTTGCTAGCCTTCCATCATGCCTCTGTCCTGTGTCTGGGTGCCGCCTCCTCCTGTGTAGTATGCCTGTGCTGTGACTACTCTAGCTGCGTCTTCCCCATCCCCCTCCTCCTCTTTCTTTTTCCTCCCTTAGCACGCAGCATCTGATGAGCTGACCTGCCAGTGACCTGCTTGTGTGCCAAGAGAGGAAAAAGAAAGAGGAGGAGGGGGATGGGGGAAGCTGCAGCTAGAGTTGTCACAGCACAGGCATACTACACAGGAGGAGGTGATACAGGACAGAGTCATGTGGATGGTTGGCAGACGGCTGATACAGGGGGACACACTATACCTATGGGACGCATTACAGGTATGAGGACCTATTTATAAAAGTCAATATTTCTGCGTTACTAGGGTCAGAAACAGAAGAGCCACCTTCACAGAATGCCGCCTTAGTGCTGCTGAAGGTGGCTCTTTTACGTAAAAATGCCCTTTGGGGTGACAGGTTCCCTTTAAGGGTATGTCTCCACTTTCCTGATTGGCAGCGCTTTTAATGCAGTGGATACCCACTCCACTCAAAGCATTGCTGGCTTTTGTACACGTGGTAGTTACACATTAACTCAGCTCGCCTTGTTTGGAGGAAGAGAAATGCTGCCTATGACCCAAAGAACACCGTCCCTACTGTTAATCATGGAGGTGTAAACATTATGGTTTGGGGGTGTTTCTCTGCTAAGGGCACTGGACTACTTCATAGCAACAAAGGAAGAAAGAATTGAGCCATATACCATGAAATCCTGAGTGATAACCTCCTTCCCTCCATCAGGGCATTAAAAATGGGTCGTGGCTGGGTCTTCCAGCAAGACTATGACCCAAAACATACAGCCAAGGCAACAAAGGAGTGGCTCAAAACGAAGCACATTAGGCCTCTTTCACACATCAGGTTTTCGCCGTCAGGCGCGATCCGGCGCTTTTGACAGAAACAGGATCCGGCGAAATGCAATGCCGGATCCGGTTTCCCCCCCATTGACTTGCATTAGAGCCGGATCGAGCCGGATGGCCATGCGTTTCATCCGATTTTTGCCGGATCCGGCAATGTGACGCGATCCGGCGTCTGGAAAAAACGGCTACTGTAACGTTTTTTGTCTCCGGTGTCCGGATCCGGTTTTTTTGGTCTGAGCATGCTCAGTAGCTCTGCCCACAAGACATATATAAAAGCAAGACAGTGGGACCCTCAGCCACACCCAACATGCCACCCAAGCCAAGAACCAGGAGCAGGAGAAGGCAGCAGACATCTGCAGCAGCACCATCAGCACCACCCCAAATGGAGCAGCATGCTGAACAACGGGAGGGGAGTCCAGCAGCAGATGAGAGATGGTAATTATCAAATCCCGCATTCCTCCAAACTAGGGCTATGGAATATCAAGATATTCATTGGCCCTTTGTTTCTCTTTATTCAACAGCCGCCCAATAGATGCAGCAGCAGCAGCAGCAATGGCAGCAGCAGGAACACCACCCACAGCCATGGAGTCTGGCCATAAGGAAGACAGCACATCTTCTTCTGGGAGCCCTCCCTCGCATCGTTAGCGTTTGACGGTAAGTTTTTATTTCCAAAATCCATCATCTCTGTAATATATGTCTATTCATTGCCTTTTATTTCAAAACAGGAATCACAAGATGAAGAGGAGCTCCCAGAAGAAGAAGGAAGGGGTGGACAGACACTTGGAGTGGGCTCACAATTGGTAAGTTTTTTGCATCAAATGCAGAAACACAAGATCACACTACACACAACACATAGAAAACAATGTTCTGCAGACCACACACAGCAAACAAATGCCTACATCCAAAGACATAAAATTTTTTGTTTTCTTCTCTAGTCTTCCCAATCTAGTGCTCGGCCAAGAGGTCCTCGCAGTGCCTCCCAGGGTCGTCGGCGACAGCAACGCGGCGGTCACAGCGTGTAAGTATAAATATTTTTGCTTTGTTTTTTTGCACTTTTTATTTCATTTCTTTTGTGGAGGCTAATTATGTTATTTTTGTCTTTTTCTTTAACAGCCTTCACAGCGTGCTCCCGACTCTGACGGTGAGGATGCAGGAATCGATGTGGACCACCTCATCGATCTCGTCAGAGAAAGGGAGCCGCTCTGGAATATGGCTGACCGCCGCCACGCTGACCTTATCGTTACCCGACGACTCTGGGAGGAAATCTGTTCGCTCCTTGTGGACCGCTGGGAGGACCTCGAAGCTCGGGCCCAGATTAAAGAGCGTAAGTATATACAGTACCGGTTGCTTGATTTAAACCAGTGTTTCCCGAACTCCAGTCCTCGTGGTCCCCACGGATCATGTGTTCAGGATTTCTATTTATTTTGGAAATCCTGAAAACATGACCCCTGGGGACCATGAGGACTGGAGTTTGGGAAACACTGATGTTGTATACTAACCACTTTGTCCTTTCTCGTTTCAGGGGAGAGAATTGTGAAGCGGTGGCGGTCTGTGAGGGATCGTTTCAAGAAGGAGTTCAATAAAGAGATGCGGGCCCCGAGTGGATCTGGAGGACGCAGGAGCAAGTACAAGTACGCACGAGCCCTGTCGTTCCTCCGGGAAACAATGCTCACCAGAAGGTAAATATTACACACCACATGTGACAAAAAAATGTTTAGATGTAACTTTTTTTTTTCAGCCAGGGCCATACCATGTCACTATTTTAATTGTTTTTTTTTCTCTTTATTCCACAGCACGGTGAGCAGCACTCGGGAGCCTGCACGATTGGACCCTTCTGAGGCGATCCCTGAGGAGACCGGCACCGAGGGACACTTCGACCACCCTGGTACATCTGCAACTTCCCAGCCTTCCCACACATTCGACCCATCTGTCCCATCCACCAGCACAGGAGCATCGTGGCCGCCTACATTACATGAAGCTGCTGGTGAGGAGATCGCTTTCCCTTTACCCCACCCTTCTGCCCCTGCCACCTCTAGTACACCTGCGGGTACTGGGCGGCAGCGGCAGAGGGGTCAGGAAAAGAGTTATGCGCCTGAGTTCTTGCATCTGAATGCATCTTTCCAGAACTGTCTAAAAGTCTTGTCAGAGCAAATCTCCGCAGGCTTTCAGCAGATCAACTCCAGCATTCTGGAGGTGAAGACACTTCTGCAAACCATGCATTCAGAAGCAAGATCTTCGCCAAACCACACCTTTTTCAGGTCTGTTGTGGAGCGCATGGAAACGCTATCTCCTACCCAGCAGATGCATGTAATGCATTCGTGCCACGGTGCTCTACAGCAGGTTACCTCCCAACCTCCACCTCCCACCACTGTAGTTCCTCCACCTGCACCCCCTCCAGCCACTTTCCATCCTCCCCCTCCTATTACATCTGCACCCCCTCCAGCCATTTTCCATCCTCCCCCTCCTATTACATACCAGCAACCTCCTCAGTACCAGCAACCTCCCCAGTACCAGACATCTCCCCACTTCCAGCAACCTGCCCCGTACCAAACTTCTTCCCCGTACCAAACTCCTTCCCCGTACCAAACTCCTTCCCCATACAACTTTCCATCAACATCATCTGCTCCTACAGTCCCTGCCCAACCCTCCACTCCACCGCCCACCACCTCTTCTGCCTCCCACATGTCCACCCATTCTGTAGCTTTTTCCACACCATCACCTCTAACTGTTCCTTCCCCACCACGATCCCAGTCCTCTCTCCACACTCCCATTTTCGAAGTGTCCCGCAGCCCCTCCAGCAGTATTTCCACCCCACACTACACAGATTTATGATGTGTTTTGTAATAAAAATGCCCAGTTGGTTTCAAACCTTTATTAAAAAAGTTTTTTTAACTTTAAAAACAGTTTACAAAAAAAAAATATTTTAAATAAAAGTTAAATTATTGTTTACACTGGTTGTCTGTCATTTCTTTCTGCGGCGAAATATGTTTAAAAAAAGGTTAAATACAGGGTATTTAAAAGGTAAAAAGGTATTCAAAACCAGGTATATAACTGTGGGTAAATTTTAGCTTTTTGCCACAGTTGTGTTCCTGGTTGTGTTTGAAGCAAAGTATTTCACCTAAAAAGTTGTGTTTATTGTTGGTGATTTCCTAACAATGTACACAACTTTTGTTAAAAGGTGAAATACTTTGCATAAAACACAACCAGGTACACACCTGTGGCCTAAAGCTAAAAATAGAGACCATGACAAGATAGCCAACTTTGGTTGGCAAAGGTATATACTGTTGGTACAGAAGGTACACAAGTTTGGTTGGGCACAAATCTTTCACACTCTGTCATCCTGCCAGTGTACTCTGCCTTGAGGTGACATAAAGTATAGTGCAAAATTGTCCCTCATTACTGAAACCGTCACAGAACTTCTAGTGGTAATGTCATGGTAATCTTGCAAGGTGGTTTCTTCAGAGGTGTCCTCAATGGAAATGGGTTCCTTGCAGATAACAAAATTGTGGAGTACCACGCAAGCTTTGATCACCTCGTCAACAGTTTCTGTCTTGAGGTTGATCGCAGTCAATAGGACCCGCCATTTGGCTGTCAGAATACCAAAGGTACATTCAACCATTCTTCTTGCTCTTGTGAGGCGGTAATTAAAAATGCGTTTTGGTCTTGTCAATCCTCTGCTAGAGTACGGTTTCAAAAGGTGTTCTAACAGCTGGAAGGCTTCATCCCCTACACAGACAAATGGCATAGGTGGACCAGATGTTTGTGGCAGCGGTCTAGGTGGTGGGAACTGGAAGGTGTTTCCATACAGTTTACGCCCCATGGCAGACAGTTTGAAAACTTGAGAGTCATTGGAGCGGCCATAGGCCCCAATATCAACAGCAATAAATTTGTATTCCGCGTCAGCGATGGCCATGAGGACAATGGAAAAATATTTCTTGTATTTGAAATATTCCGATCCCGATCCGGCTGGCTTTACAATGCGGATATGTTTCCCGTCCACAGCGCCCAAGCAGTTGGGAAACTGACATATCTGTTGAAACTTGTCAGCAATTTCAATCCACCTCTCTGTTGTGGGCTCTGGTAAAAACTCTTCAGCTAAGGAGTCCCACAGTGCACGGCATGTGTACTTCACAATTCCAGATATGGTGGAAATCCCGAGTCTGTACTGGAAATGCAGTGACGAAAGGGATTCTCCAGTTGCAAGAAATCTGTGGGGAATTAAAAAACAATCAATTAGTTTTAAATCACAGCATTACATACCAAAACTCAGCTATAACACTTGGAGATACAAACTACCACCAACAAGATTGCAGTGAAAGTGTGCTCTGATGCGATCACATCCAATAAATGTGGCATACCTTAAAGTCACCATCAGACGCTCTGCGGGTGAAACAGAGAAGCGGCAATAGGTGTCCGCTTTTCTTATGAGGTGTGCAATGCGCTCCACCAAGTAATCAAAATTCTCCATTTTCATCCGAACATATCCAAAAAATTTATCCGGGTTTCGTCGAAGGTCCATGCAGAGTGTAGAATAGACCCCACGCGTCATTCTCTTGGCTGTGATGGGGTGGATCCACAAACGTCGTCTACGATGCCTGATGCGCTGCTGTCTCGCTCTCTCCTTCTCCAGAACAATCACCCTCAAACGATTCGCCTCCGCTATAAAATCCGCCAAATTCTTCAAAATATTTCCAATGACAACATCCATCTTCGCCAGTAACTTGCTCTTCTCTCCAACCTGCACTTTCTCCTCTACAACCTGTCAAAGAAGGGCTGTAGGAACACGCTATATATAGTTTTCCAGTAGCCAATCCCGTTCGGAAGGCCACAAGGGTCAATTTTAAAAACCGGATCAGGCGTAATCCGTCGAAAAACGGATAGAAAAACGGATGAACCGGATGAGACGGATCCGGTTTTGTCTGTCAAGAACAAGACGGATCCGGCAGAAAACCGGATCCGGCACATCAGGTTTTACAAAACATTTGCCGGATCCGGCGTTCCGGCACGACGCCGGATCGCGCCTGACGCCGAAAACCTGATGTGTGAATGTAGCCTAAAGGTCATGGAGTGGCCTAGCAGGCTCCAGACATTAATCCCATAGAAAGCTTATGGAGGGAGTTGAAGCTCCGAGTTGCCAAGCAACAGCCTCAAAATCTTAATGATTTAGAGATGATCTGCAAAGAGGAGTGGACCAACATACCTCCTGACATAAGCACAAACCTCATCATCAACAACAAAAAACCTGACCAGCACCTCCATATAGTGTCAACAGATGCCTACTGCAATGAATACATAATTTGCAAAAAGGAGGGAAGCAACAGCATTTTGTAGAGACCAATATATATGCGAATACAAAATCTATCAATATTGCTGAGTAAACTGTAATAAAAAGTAGAATTTTTTTTTTAAATTACTAAAGTGAAGATTCTTAGTGCATAAATTGGCCAATTCATGTGTGCCCATCAACCGCGGCAAGGTCACACTTCTCTGATGGGACCTATCATTTAAAACATGCCTCTCTTGTGCTATAAATCTACAGTGTGAATGGGCAAACATGCCTCTACTGGGCTACAAATCTGCATATCTGAGTAAGCTGGCAGGAACCAAAGTTGATTATAAACTCCTTTGGGCTGATTGGTGAGGGTGCAGAGTCAGAAATGAGGCAAGTAGCAACTGCCGATGGATGACTGCAAAGAACAAATGACCTGACCATTGCCTCCATATAGAGTGAACAGATGCCTACTGCAATGAATACACAACTTGCAAAATGGTGGAATGCAGCAGCATTCTGTAGAGACCAATTTATCTGTATATAGTTAAAATATTTCAATACAGTTTGCTCAGCAATTATGATAGATTTTGTGTTTGCATATATATATGCGGACAGACAGTGACTGTCTGTCCACAGTCTCCAACCTCAACACTGCAACACTGCTCCCTATCTGAATCTCAACCTTTCCACAACTGAACCTCTTCTGCTCCCACCGTGTTCTAACCTCCCTATATCTTGCATCTCCCTCTCAATGGGTGGCACCATAATAACACCCAGACAGGAGGTCTGGGTGTTTTGTTTGATACCAATCTTTTCTTCACCTCGCATATACAATCTCCTGCCCGCTCATGCCGCTTAAACCTAAGAACATTTGTAGAATTCACCCCTATGTCACCATGGAACCAGCAAAAACCCTCACTTTTGCCTTGACCCACTCCCACCAGGACTACTGTAATGCTTTATTAATTGGCCTCCCCTTCGCTTGACTTACCCCTCTCCAGTCCATCCTTAATGCAGCAGCCAGGGTCATCCATTTGGCTAGTCGGTAGTTGGACGCGTCCGTTCTTCACCAGTCATTGCTTTCGATTCATTATAGGATCCAATTCAAACTGCTTGTGCTCACCCACAAAGCTCTCCAGAGTGTGGAATTCCCCTACATCTTCTCCCTCATTTCTGTTTATCAGCCTACCCATTCGTTATCCTCTGCAAGCGAATTTTGACTAACCTCTCCACTAATCCGTACCTCCCACTGTTGCGCCAAACCTCTGGAATGCTCTACTCCAAAAATTAGGACTATCCACAACTTGCACAGTTTTAGGCACTCCCTCAAAACACATATTTTCAGAGCGACCTATCACATTCCCTAATCAAAGTCATTTTATGTGTAAGTGTGTATGTAGCCCATTCACTATCTGAGAATAATCCTCCATCAAACTCCAACACATCCACAACACCTCAAATTCTGGCTAGTGACCTACTCATGCAGCCACTCCCTCAAGATGGCTGGACCATCATTGTAAATGCACACCTGTACTTTGTGTCTCCCCCATCTCATTGAAGATTGTAAGCTCTCACGAGTAGGGTCGTCTTATTTTGCTTTAATTAATGCATTATCTTTAACGTTGTTATTTATGACTGTTGTGTATGATCTGTTAAACTGTAAAGTGCTGCAGAATATGTTGGCACTATATAAATAAAAATTATTATTATTAGTGAATCCTGGATTGAGCGGGGGGTTGGAAATGATGACCTGTGTGATGCCTTCCAACACTAACATTCTATGATTCTAATCTTCTCAAGCCCAATTTTGCCATATCTATGTGTGGTTCTACCATTACTCCCCAGCAGCACTCCCTCTGTCTTGGGGTTACATTTGACTCAGATCTTTCCTTCACTCTCTATATCAAATCACTCATATGCTCATGTCACCTACACCTCAAAAACATCTCTAGAATTTGACATTTTCAAACCTTTGAAAAAGCAAATATTCTTAGCTCTGATACATTCTCGACTGGACAACTTAAATTCTCTACTAATTAGTCTCCCTCTTACTAAATTCTCTGGTCTCCAATGCATACTGAATATTGCAGACAGGATCATGTTCCTTTACAACCGCTACACTAATACCTCTGCTCTGTGCCAATCATTTTACTGTTTGCCCGTCTACTACAGAGTCCAATATAAACTCATCACTCTCACCCACAGTTTTGCATCACCCTACATCTTCTCCCTCATCTCTCTCTATCACCATACCTGTGCCCTCCATTCTGATAATGACCAAAGACTTCACACTAAGCGAGATCGCTGATGCATCATCAAATTTGTGATGCATCAGTGATCTTGCCAGCGATCTCGCTGTGTGTGACATGCATCAGCGACTGGCCCCCCCGCCGGGTATTGCTGATCGTGCAGGAATGCCCTGGGCCATTTTTTGATCGTTGGTCTCCCGCTGGCCAGCACGCATCATGTGTGGCAGTGGGAGACCAGTGATCAGCGAGCTCCCAGCGCTGTAAGCAGATGCTGGAAGCTGGTATCCAAGGTAAATAGCAGGTAACTAAGCGCGCATGGCTTAGTAACCCGCTGTGTACCCTGGATACCAGTGTGCTCGCACTGGGAGCTAGTATCCAAGGTAAACAGTGGGTAACTAAGCATCACTTGCTAAGTTACCTGCTGTTTACCCTGGATACCAGCTCCCAGTGTGAGCACACTGGTATCCAGGGTACACAGTGGGTAACTAAGCCACGCGCATGCTTAGTTACCCGCTATTTACCTTGGATACCAGAGTCCTCGCTGATACTGATTGCTTGTGAATCTGCCTGTTTGAGAGCTCACCAGCGATCATGTAGCGACGCACCAGCGATCCTGATCAGGTCGCATCGTTGTCGGGATAGCTGGTGTGTCATTTAGTGTAACGGGACCCTAACATCCTAAATAATCTGATCCTTCCACTCTCATCTCCAAGACTTCTCGTGAGCTGTGCCAATCCTCTGGAATGCAATATCCAGGACAATTTGATTAATTCCCAATACCCACAGTTTTAAGAGTGCCTTAAAAACACACTTCATTAGGCTGACCTATCTCCTCACCTTAATTATGTGACTATTATAGTTTTGTCCTTCAACATTTTCTTCTAAATCTGGTCTTTTGTAGCATCTGTTTACATACCCTCCCTGCACATAATAGCTGTTATGAATGAGTCACCGGAGGAGGAGAAAACAAAAATACAAGCTAAGTCCAGAAAACCGGAGAGGTTGGTAGCTATCGGATTGCAGACCCCTGATCCTATACACCACAACTAACAGTAGCCGTGGGGGGTTCCTACGGTGCCCTAGACACCTCATCACAGCCGGAGAACTACATAAGCCTAAAGAAGGTAAGGGGAAATCTAAACTGCCCCAGAGCAGACCCAAAAGCAATAGACAGCCCCCAACATGTATTGTCAGTGAAAAACAGATGAAAACACAAACATAGACAGAAAGACATGCTGAGCAAACGATGGGGCCCAACTAACTAGATAGGACAGGACAGAAAAGATGCTGGCTGCATTCCGCAAAAAACCCTCCCAAAAATGTCACAACCATCTGATAGGGAAAAAGGCCCTGAAGTCGCTAGACTTCAAAATCACTATATCAGCACTCAGGTATATTCTGAAAACAGAGCAAAGAGATCAACTGATCAGAGACAAAAATGGAATTCAGCCAGTCCCAACCAGGACTGGCTGAATACAAACACTAAGGAAACCAGACAAAATCTCATGGAATAATAGCAGGGCAAAAACTAGCTTTTAGTAGACAGGAACTAAGCTGGATTCAAGAGCTCAGAGCAGAAAGGATCACCAGCAGCCCTGCAGAGCATCAGCTGCCTTATATCCACTCAGAAATTCCAGATGTCCAATCACTCCGCCTGTTCAGATGACAGGTTCTTCCAATCCCAATCAATTTCACTACCTCTCTTCACCAGCAGAGGGAGTTCATCAGACATCAAAGGTGAAGGGGAGAATGAACTCACAACACCCCTCCTTGGTTTTTGCGAATGTGTGAGTGATTGGGTCAGCCAGTAGCAGTGCTAGCACCAGCACGCTCAAGCCTCACAACAAATAGCACTCTGTGTTTGTATTTGTACAGATATTGGCTGGTGGGGGGCATGGCCTAGGACATTGATGGCGTGAGTCGCACTTGTCAAGTGCTCTGAGGTAATTGCCTCTAAAATCTACAAAAACTTGGCCAATAATCACTAGTGTTGAGCTTTCCGATACCGCAAGTATCGGTGTTATGAATGAGT
This sequence comes from Dendrobates tinctorius, assembly GCF_039654945.1. Classification (NCBI taxonomy): domain Eukaryota; kingdom Metazoa; phylum Chordata; class Amphibia; order Anura; family Dendrobatidae; genus Dendrobates; species Dendrobates tinctorius. The sequence goes on along the minus strand of NW_027361763.1, from coordinate 26,312,404 downwards.
CACCATAGGAGGCAAAAACAGAAATATTAGCTAAGTCCAGAAAACCAGAGAAGTTGGCAGCTATCGGATTGCAGACCCCTGAACCTATCAACAACAACTAGCAGTAGCCGTGGGGGGTTCCTACGGTGCCCTAGACCCCTCGATCACAGCCGGAGAACTAAATACCCTAAAGACAGAAAGGGAAATCTAAACTGCCCCAGAGCAGACCCCAAAGCAATAGGCAGCCCCCAACATATAATGACCGTGAAGCAAGATGAAAAAACACTCACACAGATAGAAAGATAGGCTGAGCAAATGATGGGGCCTAAGCCAACTAAGTAGGACAGGATAGGAAAGCTGCTGTCTGCAATCCGCCAAAACCCTATCAAAGAAGGGCCAACAGGCTGATAGGGAAAAAAGCCCTGAAGACGCTAGGCTTCAAAAAGACTATATCAGCACTCAGGTATATTCTGAAGACAGAGCAAAAAGGAATTCAGCTTACCCCAGCAGGGAATGGCAGAAATCCAGAAAAACAAGGCAAAACAAAACCAAAACACAAATGCAACAAGCAGAGCAGAAAACTTAGCTTTTGAGGAGCAGGAATCAGACTGGTCTCCTAGAATCCCTCAGAGAGATCACCAGCAAGGCAGAAGGGTGTCGGCTGCCTTATATCCAGTCAGCAATTCCCGTCACCCAGTCATCATCATCCAGCTCAGGTGCTTGGTAATCAGCCTCACTACCTTCCTTCACCAGAAGAGGGAGTTCATCAGACCTCAATGGTGAAGGGGAAAATGAACTCACAACAGTACCTCCCCCTTGATGAGGGGTCACCGAACCCTAATCCACGCCACCAGGGCGATCAGGGTGAGCCCGATGAAAGGCACGCACCAATCTTTTGGCATGAATATCAGAGGCAGAGACCCAGGAATTATCCTCCTGACCATAAACCTTCCACTTAACCAAATACTGGAGTCTCCGTCTAGCCAGATGGGAATCCAGTATCTTCTCTACCTCATATTCCATGTTACCTTCAACCAATACAGGGTCCAGAGGTGCCACCCCAGGAACTACTGGTTCAACAAACCTCTTCAACAAGGAATTATGAAACACATTAAGGATTTTAAATGTGACAGGAAGAGCCAAACGAAAAGAGACCGGATTAATAATCTCCAAAATCTTGTAAGGTCCATTAAATCTAGGCTTAAACTTAGGAGAAGCCACCTTCATAGCGATATTTTTTGATGATAACCAAACCATATCACCAACCTTAAACTGGGGACCAATGGTCCTATGTCGGTTGGAAAACCGCTGGGCCTTTTCCTGGGAGAGAGACAACTTATCCACCACTTGGTCCCAGATCTGGTGCGCTCTCTCCACCACAGTGTCAACACCTGGGCAGGCAGAAGACTCCACCTACCCTGAAGAAAATCGAGGATGAAACCCAAAGTTACAAAAAAAAGTTGACATCAAAGTGGCAGAACTAGCTCTATTATTTAAAGCAAATTCGGCCAAGGGCAAAAATGAAACCCAATCATCCTGATCAGCGGAAATAAAACATCTCAAATACGACTCCAAGGTCTGGTTTGTTCTCTCCGTCTGCCCATTGGTCTGAGGGAGAAAAGCAGAGGAGAAGGACAACTGAATTCCCAGCTTGGAACAGAAAGTCCTCCAAAATCTAGACACAAACTGAACTCCTCTGTCAGATACAATGTTCTCAGGAATCCCGTGCAAGCGAACCACCTGTTGCAAAAACAGAGGAAGATGGCAACTTAGGGAGAGGTACAAGATGAACCATCTAAGAGAACCTATCACAAATCACCCAAATAACAGTCATTCTCTGAGAGACATGCATATCAGAGATGAAATCCATTAAAATATGGGTCCATGGCCTCCTGGGGACTGGCAAAGGCATCAACAACCCACTAGAGCGAGAACAAGGTTTAGACTGGGAGCAAGTCCCACAGGACTGCACAAAATTCCTGACATCAAGAGACAAGGCGGGCCACCAAAAAGACCGACTCACCAGATCTCTAGTACCAAAAATACCTGGATGACCAGCCAATGCAGAGCAATGAACTTCAGACATCACTCTCTTCTTCCACTGGTCAGGAACATACAACTTTCCACTGGGACAACGCTCAGGTTTGTCCTCCTGGAACTCTTCCAGAGCACGTCTCAAATCGGGTGAGATGGCAGAAAAAACTACCCCTTCGCCTAAGATGGTAGCAGGCTTGGTCACCACAGGACAATCAGCAAAGAAGCTCCTAGAGAGAGCGTCAGCCTTGACATTCTTAGTGCCAGGAAGAAAAGAGACCACAAAATCAAAATGTGTAAAAAACAAGGCCCACCTAGCCTGTCTAGGGTTCAAGCGTTTGGCCGACTCCAGGTAAATCAAATTCTTGTGGTAAGTGAGGACCAAGACTTGATGTTTAGCTCCCTCCAACCAATGTCACCACTCCTCAAATGCCCATTTCATAGCTAACAGTTCCCAATTCCCAACATCATAGTTACGTTCAGATGGAGAGAACTTTCGGGAAAAGAAAGCACAGGGATTCATTTTAGATGTTACAGGATCCTTTTGGGACAAAACAGCTCCTGCACCAATCTCAGAAGCGTCCACCTCTACCTGGAACGAGAGTGAGACATCAGGTTGCCGCAAAACCGGGGCAGAAGTGAATCTTCGCTTCAGCTCCTGAAATGAAGAAACAGCCTCCAGAGACCAATTCAACACATCAGCACCCTTCTTAGTCAGATCAGTCAATGGCTTGGCAATGCTAAAAAATTTTGCTATAAAAAAAATTAGCAAAACCCAAAAACTTCTGGAGGCCCTTCAAAGATGTGGGCTGAACCCAATCATAAATGGTCTGTACCTTAGCCGGGTCCATTTCAATAGTTGACAGAGACAAAATAAATCCCAAAAATGAAATCCTCTGTACCCCAAAAAGGCATTTCGATCCTTTGACATACAGGGAATTCTCCCTCAAGATCCAGAACACAGTCCGAACATGTTCCACATGAGAATCCCAATGCTTGGAGAAGATCAAAATATCATCCAGATAGATAATCAAAAATGTATCCACAAAGTCTCGGAAAATGTCGATCATGAAGCACTGAAAGACAGAAGGGACATTAGTGAGCCCAAAAGGCATCACCAGGTACTGAAAATGTCCCTTCGGAGTATTAAACGCCGTCTTCCATTCAGCCGCATGCTTAATGCGGATAAGATTATACGCCCCCCTGAGGTCAAGCTTGGTAAACCAGCAGGCACCTTTAACTCTGGAGAATAGATCCGAAATCAGGGGTAACGGATACTGATATTTAATAGTAATTTTGTTGAGGGCACGATAATCAATACAAGGCCTTAATGAACCATTCTTTTTGGTCACGAAAAAAAACCCAGCACCTAAAGGTGAAGAGGATGCTCTAATATGACCCTTCTCCAACGCCTCCTTAATATAGGATCGCATTGCCTCGTGCTCGGGTACAGATAAATTGATGAGCCGACCCTTGGGAAATTTACACCCCGGGCTCAGTTCAATTGCACAGTCATAACTCCTATGAGGAGGCAAAGACGCAGACTCATTCTCACTAAATACATCATAAAAGCCCGCCAAATAGCCAGGAACATCTTGCAACTGAGGAGAGGTGGAAAAAACCAGAGCCTCACTAAGGGCACACCGACAACCACAACTCACCACAGACACAGATTTCCAATCCAAAACTGGATTATGAATTTGCAACCAGGGAAACCCCAGAACAATGGTGTCATGCAAATTATGCAACACCAAAAATCTGCAATTTTCTTGATGGTCTGGGGCGACCCGCATTACCACCTGGGTCCAAAACTGAGGTTTATTTTTCGCCAAAGGAGTAGCATCAATTCCCCTCAAAGGGACAGGTGTCCGCAGAGGTGTCATCGGAAATCCACAACGTTTAGCAAAATCCAAGTCCATTAGGTTCAGGGCTGCTCCCGAATCCACAAAAGCCTTGGTGGAAAATGTGGACAGGGAGCAGATCAGAGTAATTGCCAGAAGAAACTTAGGTTGAGCACCACCCACAGAAAACGTGTGTGCAAAACGTTTCTCTCGTTTAGGACAGACAGAAATAATATGCGAGGCATAGCCACAAAAAAAACACAGCTTATTATGCCTTCTGAACCCCTGACGTTGCTCTCTGGACAAAACTCTATCACATTGCAAAGGTTCAGACACTTGTTCAACAGGTGGCAACATCTCTCGTGCAGTCTTGCGTTCACGTAAATGCCGATCAACCTGAATGGCTAATGACAGAATCGTCAAGACCAGCGGGAACAGGAAATCCCACAATAGTATCTTTTACGGCTTCTGACAAACCCTTCCGAAATAGAGCTGCCAAGGCATTATCATTCCAGGTAGTAAGGACCGCCCACTTGCGGAATTTTTGACAGTACAATTCTGCAGAATCTCGACCCTGGCTCAATGCCAACAGGGTCTTTTCAGCCTGATCAATAGCATTAGGTTCGTCATACAACAACCCCAAGGCTTGAAAAAATGCATTCACATTAGTCAGAATAGGATCATCTGGTTTCAAAGAAAACGCCCAATCCTGGGTATCGCCACGCAGCAAAGAGATGACAATTTTAACCTGCTGCGCGGAGCTCCCTGACGAGTTAGGCTTCAAGGCAAAAAATAATTTGCAATTATTTTTGAAATTCAAAAATTTAGACCGATCCCCAAAAAACACATCAGGAGTAGGTATCCTTGGTTCAGCAGCATGTGAATGAGCAAGGTAGGCGGAAATTCCCCGCACTTCCGCAGCGAGCTGAATTGCTTTATCTCCATTGAGAGAAAAAAAAATTCCCCCTAAGGCCTCAGAGATATAGAGGAAAAAATATACACAAAGAAATTCTGACTCTTTTTTTTTTTTACAATTCTTTCCTGCTATTGAGTACCCTAGAATCTGCGGTATGGCTGGTGATTCTGTTATGAATGAGTCACCGTAGGAGGCAAAAACAGAAATATTAGCTAAGTCCAGAAAACCAGAGAAGTTGGCAGCTATCGGATTGCAGACCCCTGAACCTATCAACAACAACTAGCAGTAGCAGTGGGGGGTTCGTACGGTGCCCTAGACCCCTCGATCACAGCCGGAGAACTAAATAGCCTAAAGACAGAAAGGGAAATCTAAACTGCCCCAGAGCAGACGCCAAAGCAATAGGCAGCCCCCAACATATGACGGTGAAGCAAGATGAAAAAACACTCACACAGATAGAAAGATAGGCTGAGCAAATGATGGGGCCCAAGCTAACTAAATAGGACAGGATAGGAAAGCTGCTATCTGCAATCCGCCAAAACCCTATCAAACAAGGGCCAACAGGCTGATAGGGAAAAAAGCCCTGAAGACGCTAGGCTTCAAAAAGACTATATCAGCACTCAGGTATATTCTGAAGACAGAGCAAAAAGGAATTCAGCTCACTCCAGCAGGGAATGGCAGAAATCCAGAAAAACAAGGCAAAACAAAACCAAAACACAAATGCAACAAGCAGAGCAGAAAACTTAGCTTTTGAGGAGCAGGAATCAGACTGGTCTCCTAGAATCCCTCAGAGAGATCACCAGCAAGACAGAAGGGCGTCAGCTGCCTTATATCCAGTCAGCAATTCCCGTCACCCAGTCATCATCATCCAGCTCAGGTGCTTGGTAATCAGCCTCACTACCTTCCTTCACCAAAAGAGGGAGTTCATCAGACCTCAATGGTGAAGGGGAAAATGAACTCACAACATATCGGGTATCAGCCGATATTAGCTGTATCGGAATTCTGATACTGACTTCCGATACTTTTTTCATATTGGATACCGGAATCGGAAGTTCCCATAATGCTATCAGCCCGCTCGCTTTGATTCAGCCAATGGGAATCCTCAGAAGTGTGGGCACATCCTATTAGGCATGAAGGCATGTTAACTATTGGCATGACTGTGATTGGCTGCTGAAATGATGTCATGATGCACTATAAAAGCCACCGCCACCGCCATTTCAGGTCACTCTGCTGTGAATTCAGTTAGGGACAGGCTGCTGTTGAAGACTGTGAGGGACAGTTAGAAATAGCGATTCTCAAAACAATATTGTGCTTTACCCAGGCTACATAAATCACCGCTCAGTGTGCGTCACTGACTCACACATATTTTTCTTTAATTGCAGCTCATTTTTTCTTCTCCTATTAGTGTGCATCCATCTATATCCATCTACATTGGTTGGTTGCAAACACTATATAGGGGTAGATAAAGGAGCCTTTTTTCTGGCTTGTGCCCTTCAGCTGCAGCCAGATTAGTATTACCCAATTTTTTTGGAGCCTCATTTTTTGCATTGTAGGTTACCTGCCTGCATTGTAATAGCTCCAAAAAGTTGGTGGTACTCTCACTTTCAAATCTTTGGTCACATCCTTTTAGTTTTTTTGCCAAAAAAAAAACAACAAAGTTCACCAAACACTACATTTGAAAGTTGTGTAGGCCACATTAGCTCCCATTAAAGTGTAGTCGACACACACACTGCATAAAATTAGTGTTTCTTAAACCTGTAACCAGCTGTGCAGGAATAAGCACACTAAGGCCCCCTTTGTACTTTTCTGCCTATCTTTCTCAGTCTAGCAAGATGAAGAAGTCAGGGAGTAAGGCACGTGGGCATGGGCATGGAGTTTCAGCAGGGAGAGGACGTGGGGATTCTGCTGGGAGAGGACGTGGGGATTCTGTGCCTGCTGCAGGCACCAGTGACTCAGCATCCCCAAGTTTTAGCAGGCAACAGTCCTTTATGCGCAGCTTTGTAGGACCTCACCGTACCCCACTGCTGCGGGAGGAACAAATTGAAGCCGTTGTGGGATGGATGGCAGCTAACGCATCGACTTCAATTACTTCCACATCCTCTCAGAGCCAGAGCACCGAAGAGCAACCATCTGTCTCTTCACCACCTGCCAAAGTGCCCAGACAGTCAGAGAGCCCTGGACAGGAGCCATCACAGTCTCTACTTCTGTTCTCGGTATCTGTTGGTTTGGAAAGAGGGGGCCAGCCAAGCAGCATTCCAGAATGTGAAGAAGAGGGAGTATGCAGTGATGCGCAACTTCTTTGTCCCTCTGAATCTGAAGAGGCGGGTGGGCCAGTGCCTATGGTCAGCACACCTCAGTACGCATCAGATGATGACGAGACACAGGTGCCACTTTCTGTTGCGTATGGTGCTGGCGAGACAACCCAGGAGAAGCAGGTGTTTGAAGAGGGGAGTGTAGATGATAAGGTCCTTGACCCATCATGGCGTGAGGAACAGGAAGGTGGTGGGAGCAGCTCTGAGGAAGAGATTCCCCGAACGGTCAAAACCGGAGGGAGGGGGCAGACTTGGTTGCCTGTAGCCTCCACTTCGGCACCCGTTAGGAGCATTCCACTTTCAAAAGGCAAAACGGGTGTTCCCAAGACTTGCAGTGCATGGTCCTTTTTTGACACAGTTGCAGATGACATTTGCTTTGTCAAATGCAAGCTGTGTCATCAGAGAGTCAAAAGAGGGAAAAATGTCAGCAACCTCAATACCACTAATATGTGGAAACATGTGCGGACCAAGCACGATGTGGAGTTACACAGACACACTGAAGACGTAGGCCAACGTACAGCACCACCTACTACCTTTTCAGCTCGTGTTGGGGCCTCTTCCTCCAGCTCACACACAGCTGGTTCGGCTTCCTCACAGGATCGCCAAGGAAGAACCTCTGGCACTGTTGTCCGGAGACCCTGTGACATTCCACCCACAGCACCACGTTCCAAGTCATCCTCACACTCCCAGGCCACTCGACAGCCATCGGTAGCACAGGCATGCGAGAGAAGGCGGCCATACTCGGCAAACCATCCCCGAGCACAGGCTCTGAATGCTGGCATTGCAAAACTACAGGCACTTGAAATGCTGTCATTCAGGCTGGTGGAGACTGACACCTTCCGGGAATTCATGGCATTGGCAGTCCCACAATACACTGTGCCCAGCTGCTTTTATTACAGCAGGCGAGCCGTCCCTGCCCTGCAGAAACATGTGGAGGCAAACATAAAACATGCACTACTAACTGCCATCAGTAGCAAGGTCCACCTGACCACCGATGCGAGGACCAGTAACCATGGACAGGGACGATTCCTTTCCCTCACTGCCCATTGGGTCAATGTTGTGGAGCTGGGTACAGATCTGGAGAGTGGCGCTCTACGTGTTCTGCCAAATCCACGGATTGCAGGAATCCAGTCTGTACACATTGACTCCCCCTCCTACTTAAGTTCCTCTGAAACAGCGCAGCAAGAGCCTGTTACGACCGATATGAGCACAGCCGTGGCCAAACGTCAACAGGCCGTACTGAAATTAATTTCTTTGGGGAATCAAAACCACACAGCGCAGGAGCTCTGGAATGCTATCAAGCAGGAGAGCGACGTGTGGTTTCTGCCAGCGAATCTCCAGCCGGGCTTGGTAGTGTGTGACAATGGCCGAAATCTGGCGGCAGCTCTTGGCGTTGGCAACCTCACTCACATCCCATGTCTGGCACATGTGCTCAACTTTGTCGTGCATAGCTTTCTGAGGGACTATCCGGATCTTGATGCACTGCTGCACAAGGTCCGCATAGAGTGCGCTCACTTGCGGCGTTCCAGCACGGCAAGGTTGCGCCTTGCTGCTCTGCAGCGCCGATTACGCTTTCCGGAACATCGCATCATATGTGACCTGCCCACCAGGTGGAATTCTACGTTACATATGTTGGAGCAGTTGTGTGAGCAGCAGGCAGCAGTCATGGAGTACCAGCTGCATCAGGCGCAAACAAGTCGCCCTGTGCGCCGGTCACACTTCAGCACCACTGAGTGGACCTCTATGAAGGACATCTGCCTCGCTTTGCGTGCCTTCGATGATTCCACGTGGATGGCGAGTGCAGATGATGCACTAGTCAGCTTGACTGTCCCCCTTATCTGCCTGCTTCAAAAAACACTGCAAGCACTAATGGATGAGGTTTTGGAAGAGGTGGAGGATGAGGAGTCCCAAATGCCATCTGCTTCTGGACAGTCTGCGCTGTGTGCTTCCTCACAAAGGTCTAGGCAGGGGACACTTTGTGAGGAGGATGAGGAGGAGTCGATAGAGGAGGAAGACATCTCTCCAGAGGAGGGAGGTACACAAAGCTCTAGTCAGTATGTACAGCGAGGGTGGGGTGATGCAGAGCAGGCAGAGATCATGTCTCAAGCAGGGGACAGCAGTTCTTTGGCAGTTTGGAGTCTGCAGGACATGGTTGACTTCATGCTGCAGTGCCTTAGAAACGACCGCCGCATCGCCCACATTCTCTACACGGCTGATTATTGGGTGTAGACCCTCCTAGATCCTCGCTACCGGGACAACTTGCAAACCCTCATACCAACGTTGAACCGGGAGCGTAAACTGCGGGAGTACCAAGACATACTGGTGCAGTCCATCATGTTTTCCATAACACCCGACAGCAGTGGTGCTAGTGCTTTACAAAGCACCTCTGTGCGTTGAGACAGTGGAGGAAACTCGGCACAAAGAGGGAGCAGAGGCAGCGCCTCAGCACAAGGCAAGACCACTATGACCCAAATGTGGCAAAGTTTTGTGTGTCCACCACAATTGTCTACACCATCACTGACGGCTCCAGTCAGCAGGAGGCAATGTTTCCGTCAGATGGTGACAGACTACATGTCTTGCCCTGTGACTGTACTCCCAAATGGCTCTTCCCCCTTCAAGTTTTGGTTCTCTAAGCTGGATACATGGCCAGAGCTTAGCCAGTATGCATTGGAGGTGCTGGCTTGCTCTGCTGCCAGTGTATTATCGGAACGCGTCTTTAGCACCGCAGGTGGTGTACTAACAGACCGTCGCACGCGACAATCTTCCGATAACGTCGACCGGCTTACTTTTCTGAAAATGAACAAGGCCTGGATCTCTCCAGAATTTGCCAGTCCTCTTCCCGACTAAATAATTGGTTGGCAACTGTATCCTGGTCTCCTGTTGTGTTCATGTTTCTACCACCTGAACTATAATCCCTGGGCTTCAACACAGCCAGTTGTCGCTCAGATGTGTCATCTGCACAGACAAAAACACTAGCTCCTGTGTTATTGGGGTTCAGTAATGTCAGCTGCTCCCCTGCTGTGTGGATGGCAAAGTTTCCTGCTCCATCCACATTCAAACTACTACTGATTTTTAACCGTGCTCCAATTAGGCCTCTGGCTCCACTGTCTCTAGTATTTCCCCTGGCCTCCAACCCCGCCAGTTGCTGCTCTGAAGTGGCGTCTGCACAATCCACACTTGTTCCTGAGTTACTGGGGCTCAGTCACGTCAGTTGATCCCCTGATTTGTGTCCGGCAAGGTCTCCTGGTCTGTCCACATTCCCATTACTAGTAGTGTGAATGAGGGCAGAGCAGGAGACCTTGCCGGACACACATCAGGGGATCAACTTACGTGACTGAGCCCAAGTAACACAGGAACAAGTGTGGATTGTGCTGACGCCACTTCAGAGCTGTCACTGGCGGGGTTGGATGCCAGGGGAAATACTAGAGACAGTGGAGCCGGAGGCCTAAGTGGAGCACGGTTACAATCAGTAGTAGTCTACAACCTCTATAAAACGAGCTGCAAGTTGGCCTCAGCCTGCTCCATGCCCCATCCTGGGCTCCAACAACGCCAGTTGGTGTTCAGAAGTGCCATCTTCGCAGATGAAAACACACTCGCTACTGTGTCTGTGGGGTTCAGTAATGCCAGCTGTTCCCCTGCTGTGTAGATGGCAATGTCTCCTGCTGCCTCCACATGCCAAAACAATCAGGCCTCAGCCTGCTCCATGCTTCATCCTGGGCTCCAACAGCGCCAGTTGGTGTTCAGAAGTGCCGTCTTCGCAGAGACAAACACACACTAGTTCCTGTGTTAGTGGGGTTCAGTAATACCAGCTGTTCCCCTGCTGTGTAGACAGCAAAATCTCCTGATCCATCCACATGCAAACTACTACTGATTTTTAACCGTGCTCCACTTAGGCCTCCGGCTCCACTGTCTCTAGTTTTTCCCCTGGCCTCCAACCCCGCCAGTTACTGCTCTGTAGTGGCGTCTGCACAATCCACACTTGTTCCTGAGTTACTGGGGTTCAGTCACGTCAGTTGATCCCCTGATGTGTGTCCGGCAAGGTCTCCTGCTCTGTCCACATTCCCATTACTAGTAGTGTGAATGAGGACTGAGCAGGAGACCTTGCCAGATACACATCAGGGGATCAACTGACATGACTGAGCCACAGTTACACAGGAACAAATGTGGATTGTGCAGACACCACTTCAGAGCAGGAACTGGGGGGGGTTGGAGGCCAGGGGAAATACTAGAGACAGTGGAGCCGGAGGCCATAGTGGAGCACAGTTACAATCAGTAGTAGTCTACAACCTCTATAAAACCAGCTGCAAGTTAGACTCCACCTGCTGCATGCTTCATCCTGAGCTACAACACAGCCAGTTGTAGCCTGGAAGTGCCTTCCGCACAGATTGAAACACTCGCTCCGGTGTCTGTGGGGTTCAGTAACGCCAGCTGTTCCCCTGCTGTGTGGATGGCAAAGTCTCCTGCTGCCTCCAAACTCACACTACATCGTATTTTCTCCTCGCTCCAAGTAGGCCTCAGCCTGCTCGGAGCATTGATCCTGGGCTACAACACAGCCAGTTGTAGCCTGGAAGTGCCATCTGCACAGATTGAAACGCTCACTCTGCTGTCTGTGGGGTTCAGTAACGCCAGCTGTTCCTCTGCTGTGTGGATGGCAAAGTCTCCTGCTGCCTCCAAACTCACACTACTACTGATTTTTAACCGTGCTCCACTTAGGCCTCCGGCTCCACTGTCTCTAGTTTTTCCCCTGGCCTCCAACCCCGCCAGTCGCTGCTCTGAAGTGGCATATGCACAATCCACACTTGTTCCTGAGTTGCTGTGGCTCAGTCACATCAATTGATTCCTTGATGTGTGTCCGGCAAGGTCTCCCTCTCTGTCCCCATTCCCATTACTAGTAGTGGGAATGTGGACAGAGCAGGAGACCTTGCTGGACACACATCAGTGGATCAACTGACGTAAATGAGCCCCAGTCACACAGGAACAAGTGTGGATTGTGCACAAGCCACTTCAGAGCAGCGACTGGCGGGGTTGGAGGCCAGGGGAAATACTGGAGACAGTAGAGCCAGAGGCCTAAGTGGAGCCCAGTTAAAATCAGTAGTTGTGTACAACCAACATGAAACTCGCTCCAAGTAGGCCTCAGCCTGCTGCATGATTGACCCCTGGGCTCCAACATCGCCAATTGCAGCTCAGAAGTGTCTTTGGCATGGGCACTCCCTCCTGCCTAGCCTGGTTCCAGCACGCCTGCTGTTTCCGTGTAGTGTCAACGTCACTTTGCCACCAATACGTTGTCCTGTCGTGTTGCGGTCAGGTTAGCCGAGTCTATGGTGCCTGCAGTTTCGGTGCTTCCTATGTGGGCTGCGGGTTCTGGTAATAAAGACTGGTTCCGTAGAGTCAATAGGACAAGCACGCCCTGTAGGACTGTGGGTTTCGAAAACTGCGTCCTGCTCGTGGCCTTGCAACTTTGTTGATCATGGGTACCTTCTGCTATCCATCCGGGTTCCAGCACCGTCAGCTGGTTCTCGGCAGAGCATTTGGCCTAGGTGCCTCCTTCTTGGTATCCGAGTTCCAGCAACGTCTGCTGGTCCTTGGTAGTGCTTTTTAGCACAGGCACCTCCTGCTTAGAAACCATGTTACAGCACCATCAGCTGGTCCACGGTTGTCCCATTTCCTCTTGTTCCTTCTGCTGCCCCACCGGGTTCCAGCACCATCAGCTGGTCCTCGCTAGTGTCATTTGCTCTTGCAGCTTCTGCTACCCACCCGGGTTCCAGCACCGTCAGCTGGTTCTCGGCAGTGCCTTTGGCCTAGGTGCCTCCTTCTTGGTATCCTAGTTCCAGCAACGTCTGCTGGTCCTTGGTAGTGCTTTGGAGCACAGGAACCTCCTGCTTAGTAACCGTGTTCCAGCAACGTCAGCTGGTCCACGGTTGTGCCATTGGCTCTTGTTCATTCTGCTGCCCCTCTGGGTTCCAGTACCGTCAGCTGGTTCTCGGCAGTTCCTCAGCCTTCTTGTACCTTCTGCTACTTTTCCAAGTTCAAGCTTGTGGAAATGGTTTTTGATTCTCCCTCTGGATCTCCCTGACAATGACCCTGAAGATGACGACCCTGAAGACCACACAGAAGAATACCTAAAAGATGACCCTGAAGAAGATGTCCAAGAGGACAAAGAACATGAAGACAACCACCAAGATGCAGAACAACAAGAGACAGAAGACCAAGAAGCATAAAAACCAAAAGCAGAAGAACATTAAGCATAAGACTAAAAATCAGAGCAAATGATATTATCTAATTTATAAGCAGAAGAAGACTAAACAGTGTATGGGGGTGAGTCCATTCCTCCTTGTGGTGCCCCTGGAAAAGGCCTGCTGCTGCAGGCCAAACTGAACGCGGACAAATCCTGTTGTAAATCTTTTGTGACAGGCTGAACGGAAGGTGTAATCTTCAAACTTTTATAGATTACAACTACAGGAATGCCTGACACAAATAAGAATATGATGAAGAAGAATAGGAAGAAGATGAAGAAGTAGAATATGAAGAAGAATAATAGTTGAATAAGAAGAATATGAAGAATGTAAAAAAAAAATAGGAAGAAGGTGAAGAAGAAGAAGATGAATAAGGTGAAGAAGAAGTTGATGAAAAAGATGCTGCTGAGGATGATGAAGGAGAAAGTGTGGGAGAAGTAAAAAAGAAGGTGAAGAGCATGGAAGTAGTGAAACATACATATCTGACAAAATATAAAAGAGGTTAACATAGTCAATATCTTTGTAACTCCAAACGTCTTAATAAACAAATAATAATTCCTGCTATTCCATTTGATTGGGCTAAAACTCTATGGCTTTAATGTCTCCTCCACCTCCCACAATGGATTCTACATTATTATTAGTTGTGTTTCTTCATGTAGAATTAACCTACAGGGAAAGAAAGGGTTTTTTTAATTCCTATATTTCAGTTCCATTGACTTGAATGGGACTTCCGGGATCGTAATCGGCGATACCGGATACTTTTTTTTAGATCGGCCGATCCAATCCGATCCGATATTTTTCAGTATCGGGTGGTATCGCTCAACACTAATAATCACAATTCCTCACAAAAATGTCAAGGGACATCTGTTAAATATCTTACCCACTTTTTGAAGGAACATTTTTACATTCAAGATATTTTTCCTGTGAGAATATACCATCAGCTGTCTACTGTGCTGTGACACTGAGGCCTAATTGCCTCGCAGTTCACAGACTTCTTATGGCTGACTTTTTTAATTTATTCATCATAAAATTCATTATAATTTTGTAATTTTGCTCTCTTTTATGTGATGGATTAATTCTTCATCGAAATTTTTGTGATTAATTGACATCAAATCACTTGGAGACTGTTTCTTCTGAGGTAAAATACCGACACCTCAGTGGTGACATCTATTCAACCCAGCTATAGAGGAATTGTTATTCAGTTTTTATATTAGCCTCCCTCGGATAAAGACAGAGGCTACAGAGGTTGTTATTCATCGGAATTTTCATCAGCTTTACTAAGAAACCCGGTTCCCGGCGGTGACTGATAATACCGAGCTGCTGTGGGCAATAGCGGTGGTCAGAATTACTTTTACAGTTCATACAGTGGAATTATTATTGTTTTTTACATTGGCCTCCCTCAGCTAATAACAGAGGCTGAAGTGGATTTCAATAGGTCGCTATTCATCGTATTTTTCTTCAGTGCAATCTGCTGATTGACAATTCTGACTCACTGCAGATGAATGGACATTTCTAATGCAGCCAATTGAACAGGCAATTTAGTTTAAACAAGTGTGTTCACGTTTGAGTTTCATACTGGGAATAATTTTTACATTATTTTCTTTCTGTGATACCTCATCTAAGGGTCCAGTCACACCAAACGATGCACCAGCGATCCCGACAAAATTACTAATGGAACTAGACAGAGATGCCCACTTTCTCCTTTACTATTTGCTTTACCAGTAGAGCCCCTTGCTCAATTAATTAGGGATGACCAAGATATTAAAGAAATTAGTACTAACTCCAGAGACTATAAAATTAGTTCATACGCTGCTGATAATTTATTAACCCTGACAGAACCTTCTAAATCTATCAATAAAATTCAAAATTTACTCAATGAATTCTCTTTTATCTCATATTTTTTTAAAAATGTCACCAAATCTAAAATTCTCCATTTAAATTTAAACTCTTCTTAAATTCAAGATGTTAAAAACATATCCCCATGGAGCTGAGCAGAAAAAGACTTTGTATATCTAGGTTTAATGTTTTCTAGGGATATTAACTCTTTGATCTCTACTGATGTCATTGATCTTATTAATTCTATTATTAAGGATTTTAATTTTTACAATGATACTGGACGTTCATGGTGGTGGAAAAATTTAATTGTCAAATCCATTATTTTGCCCAAAATATTACAGTTGTGGCCAAAAGTATTGACACCCCTGCAATTCTGTCAGATAATACTCAGTTTCTTCCTGAAAATTATTGCAAACACAAATTCTTTAGTTTTATTATCTTCATTTAATTTGTCTTAAATGAAAAAACACAAAAAGAATTGTCCTAAAGCCAAATTGGATATAATACCACACCAAACATAAAAAAGAGGGTGGACAAAAGTATTGGCACTGTTCGAAAAATCATGTGATGCTTCTCTAATTTGTGTAATTAACAGCACCTATAACTTACCTGTGGCACCTAACAGGTGTTGGCAATAACTAAATCACACTTGCAGCCAGTTGACATGGATTAAAGTTGACTCAACCTCTGTCCTGTGTCCTTGTGTGTAACACATTTAGCATGGAGAAAAGAAAGAAGACCAAAGAACTATCTGAGGACTTGAGAAACCAAATTGTGAGGAAGCATGAGCAATCTCAAGGCTACAAGTCCATCTCCGAAGACCTGAATGTTCCTGTGTCTACCGTGCGCAGTGTCATCAAGAAATTTAAAGCCCATGGCACTGTGGCTAACCTCTCGAGATGTGGACGGAAAAGAAAAATTGACAAGAGATTTCAATGCAAGATTGTGCGGATGTTGGATAAAGAACCTCGACTAACATCCAAACAAGTTCAAGCTGCCCTGCAGTACGAGGGTACAACAGTGTCAACCCGTACTATCCATCGGCGTCAGAATGAAAAGGGATTGTATGGTAGGAGACCCAGGAAGACCCCACTTCTTACCCCGAGACATAAAAAAGCCAGGCTGGAGTTTGCCAAAACTTACCTGAAAAAGCCTAAAACATTTTGGAAGAATGTTTTCTGGTCAGATGAGACAAAAGTAGAGCTTTTTGGGCAAAGGCATCAACATAAAGTTTACAGGAGAAAAAAAGAGGCATTCAAAGAAAAGAACACGGTCCCTACAGTCAAATATGGAGGAGGTTCCCTGATGTTTTGGGTTTGCTTTGCTGCCTCTGTCACTGGACTGCTTGACCGTGTGCATGGCTTTATGAAGTCTGAAGACTACCAACAAATTTTGCAGCATAATGTAGGGCCCAGTGTGAGAATGCTGGGTCTCCCTCAGAGGTCATGGGTCTTACAGCAAGACAATGACCCAAAACACACTTCAAAAAGCACTAGAAAATGGTTTGAGAGAAAGCACTGGAGACTTCTAAGGTGGCCAGCAATGAGTCCAGACCTGAATCCCATAGAACACCTATGGAGAGATCTAAAAATGGCAGTTTGGAGAAGGCACCCTTCAAATATCAGGGACCTGGAGCAGTTTGCCAAAGAAGAATGGTCTAAAATTCCAGCAGAGCATTGTAAGAAACTCATTGATGGTTACCGGAAGTGATTGGTCGCAGTTATTTTGGCTAAAGGTTGTGCAACCAAGTATTAGGTTGAGGGTGCCAATACTTTTGTCTGGCCCATTTTTGGAGTTTTGTATGAAATGATCAATGTTTTGCTTTTTGCTTCATTCTCTTTTGTGTTTTTCATTTAAGACAAATTAAATGTAGATAATAATACCAAAGAATTTGTGTTTGCTATCATTTTCAGGAAGAAACTGAATATTATCTGACAGAATTGCAGGGGTGTCAATAATTTTGGCCACAACTGTATATGTATTTCGATCTCTCCCGTTATCTGTTTCAACCTCATTTTTAACCAGTCTACAATCTGATATTATTTTTTTGTGTGGGGTAATAAAAGGGCTAGGATTGCTACTAATCAATTATTTAAAAGCAAACCACATGGTGGAATGGGTCTGCCCAACATTACAGCTAGAGTTGAGCGACTTTTGGTTTTTTAGGGTCACGTTTCGTTTCGTGAAACCCGACTTTTCCAAAAGTCGGGTCGAGCAAGATCGTCCGATTATAGGGAAAAGTCGGGGTCGTCCCGAAACACGAAACCCAATGTAAGTCAATGGGGAATAAAAGTCGGCAGTGAGAGGAGGACAGGAAACACACCTACAGTGCCCATTTGAATGCCAAAAGCATCAATTCTTCTTACTTAAGCTTGTCAACCTTAATTAACTTCATAATACAAGTTACGCACTGAAAAATGGGGGTTATTTGGCTAAATTTGTGGGGGGGAGGGCTGGCTGCAGGTTTTCATGTGCCCTGGGCGAAAGAGCGCCCCTTTAACACATACCACAACTCATCATGCTCCGATACGGCAGAGAAATAGCGGTATAGTACAATGAAAAATACCTCACTTTTTACATCTCATGACGAGGCCCATCTATTTCTCCATACAAAATCATTGGTCCCATATAATGTTTGAAACAGTATATGATGAGCTCCACATAATGCTACAGTATATGTTGGTCCCCATGGATGAAGCTCCACTGTCTTATGGGCCCAAATAATGCTCCAAACATAATGGGCCCCATTTCTAATGCTCTAGTGTATAATGGGCCCTGTAAATGCTGCTCCAGTGTCTGATGTCCACCTTTGGAATGTTCCAGTGTATGGTGGGCCCCATCTATCATTCTCCAGAGTATAGTGCTCCCCAAAAATTGCTGTCCCAACATTGAAAACAATCAAATAAGTCTCCTCGCTAGGGAATCCCTGTACTTGTCTGGACAGGTGCTGTAGCTTGCTTAACAGCTCGCCAGCCGTTCTCACGCCCAGTATGGATTGCACGTGATTGCACAAAGGTTAGAAAGGGTACCGTATCCCTGGATAACATGTATGGATAGCGTACACATTCAAAATATATGTCTATACAGCATGAGGCAGGCTCAGACGGTGTTAGGCCCAGTATGGATTGCACGTCATTGCACAAAGGTTAGAAAGGGTACCGTATCCCCGGATAACATGTATGGATAGCGTACACATTCAAAATATATGTCTATACAGCATGAGGCAGGCTCAGACGGTGTTAGGCCCAGTATGGATTGCACGTCATTGCACAAAGGTTAGAAAGGGTACCGTATCCCCGGATAACATGTATGGATAGCGTACACATTCCAAATATATGTCTATACAGCATGAGGCAGGCTCAGACGGTGTTAGGCCCAGTATGGATTGCACGTGATTGCACAAAGGTTAGAAAGGGTACCGTATCCCCGGATAACATGTATGGATAGCGTACACATTCAAAATATATGTCTATACAGCATGAGGCAGGCTCAGACGGTGTTAGGCCCAGTATGGATTGCACGTCATTGCACAAAGGTTAGAAGGGGTACCGTATCCCCGGATAACATGTATGGATAGCGTACACATTCAAAATATATGTCTATACAGCATGAGGCAGGCTCAGACGGTGTTAGGCCCAGTATGGATTGCACGTCATTGCAGAAAGGTTAGAAAGGGTACCGAATCCCCGGATAACATGTATGGATAGCGTACACATTCAAAATATATGTCTATACAGCATGAGGCAGGCTCAGACGGTGTTAGGCCCAGTATGGATTGCACGTCATTGCACAAAGGTTAGAAAGGGTACCGTATCCCCGGATAACATGTATGGATAGCATACACATTCAAAATATATGTCTATACAGCATGAGGCAGGCTCAGACGGTGTTAGGCCCAGTATGGATTGCACGTCATTGCACAAAGGTTAGAAAGGGTACCGTATCCCCGGATAACATGTATGGATAGCGTACACATTCAAAATATATGTCTATACAGCATGAGGCAGGCTCAGACGGTGTTAGGCCCAGTATGGATTGCACGTCATTGCACAAAGGTTAGAAAGGGTACCGTATCCCCGGATAACATGTATGGATAGCGTACACATTCAAAATATATGTCTATACAGCATGAGGCAGGCTCAGACGGTGTTAGGCCCAGTATGGATTGCACGTCATTGCACAAAGGTTAGAAGGGGTACCTTATCCCCGGATAACATGTATGGATAGCATACACATTCAAAATATATGTCTATACAGCATGAGGCAGGCTCAGACGGTGTTAGGCCCAGTATGGATTGCACGTCATTGCACAAAGTTTAGAAAGGGTACCGTATCCCCGGATAACATGTATGGATAGCGTACACATTCAAAATATATGTCTATACAGCATGAGGCAGGCTCAGACGGTGTTAGGCTCAGTATGGATTGCACGTCATTGCACAAAGGTTAGAAAGGGTACCGTATCCCCGGATAACATGTATGGATAGCGTACACATTCAAAATATATGTCTATACAGCATGAGGCAGGCTCAGACGGTGTTAGGCCCAGTATGGATTGCACGTCATTGCACAAAGGTTAGAAGGGGTACCGTATCCCCGGATAACATGTATGGATAGCGTACACATTCAAAATATATGTCTATACAGCATGAGGCAGGCTCAGACGGTGTTAGGCCCAGTATGGATTGCACGTCATTGCACAAAGGTTAGAAAGGGTACCGTATCCCTGGATAACATGTATGGATAGCGTACACATTCAAAATATATGTCTCAGGAGGCAGGCTCAGACGGTGTCAGGCACAGTATGGATTTGACGGCCCAGATTACACAGCGGAGGAGCAGGGAGAGGTAAAGATTGCAAATGCTCGGGCCCTGGCCAAGCAAGGGGGGCCCACTCGTGGGCGTCGGTACTAGCAACGGGGCCCCTCATAGTACAGCGGTGTGTCTGACGGCGGGTGTGCACCACCACCATCAGAGACACTTGATTGCACTATGAGAGACCCTGTGCCAGTGCCCGCGCCCAAGAGTCGGCCTACCCACCTGTCCAGGGCAACGGCACTCGCACGGTGTCATGCGGTAGGTGGTGACCCTGGCCATGGGGGGGAGGCAGCACAGTTATGGAGTTTTAGAAAGTGGCATATGTTGATGTTGGACATTCAGCTGATGCAAAAGGCGAAATAGGTGAAGTACCAGGAAGAGGTGGACCAAAGCAAGCCATTTTTCTGTCACCCTATGTGTCATCAGGGGAAGGTGGGACAAAATCCTTGGAAACCCATGCGTGGTTCATTTTAATGAAGGTTAGATCATCCACATTTTGGGTTGACAGACGGGTCCTTTTTTCTGTCAGGATTGATCCAGCTGCACTGAAGACTCTTTCCGATAGAACACTTGCAGCTGGGCAAGCGAGCTCCTGTAAGGCATATTGGGCCAATTCAGGCCAGGTGTCCAGTTTAGCGGCCCAATAGTCAAAGGGGAATGACCTGTGTGGGAGAACATCGATATGGGAGGAAAAGTAGTTTGTAACCATAGTTGACAACTGCTGTCTCCTGTCACTTTCCATCGATGCAGTATTACCAGTTGTGTGAGCGGTATTTGAAAAATCAGTCCACAACATTGTCATGAAACCCCTGTCTCCAACGCCACTTCTGCTGTGTGCACCACGAACACCTCTGCCAAGCTGACCCCGGCCCGTACGGCTCTTGTGAGAACCATCACCGCTGCTGTGTGCTGGGAATGCCTCAAGCAACCGATTTACCAGAGTTGCTTGTTTATTAGCCAATATTAGGTCAAGGTTCTCCTGTGGCATGATGTTTTGTAATTTGCCTTTATAACGTGGATCCAGGATGCTGGCCAACAAGTAGTCGTCATCGTTCATCATTTTGGCAATGCGGGGGTCCCTTTTTAGGATCCGCAAGGCATAATCTGACATGTGGGCCAATGTTCCCGGTGTCAATGATGCACTGCGAGTGCTGGGTGGAGGAGCACTTTCTGGCAAATCCACATCCCTCCAGTCACGCACAAACCCTGTACCAGACCTTGCCACGCCAACATTTTCACTTGCCCCACGAGATGCATCCTCCTCCCCTAAGTAATCATCCCCATCATCCTCCTCCTCCTCCTCCTCTTCTTCCTCAACCTCGTCCAGGAGAGGTCCCTGAGCAGACAATGGCTGAATGTCATCAAGGATTCCCTCCTCCTCTTCCTCCTCATCAACATTGGCTGCAGACGCCTGCTCCTTAAGGTGCGTCAAAGTTTGCATGAGCAGACGCATAAGTGGGATGCTCATGCTTAGGATGGCGTCGTCTGCGCTTACCAGCCGTGTGCATTCCTCAAAACACTGAAGGACTTTACAAAGGTCTTTCAGCTTCGACCACTGCACGCCTGTCAACTCCATGTCTGCTCTCAAAGTGCCTGGCCGTGTATCCTCCCACAAATGCATTATGGCCTGCCTCTGCTCGCACAGCCGCTCCACCATGTGCAGGGTGGAGTTCCACCTTGTTGCAATGTCGATAATGAGGCGGTGGTTGGGAAGGTGGAGCAATCGCTGCAGCTTCTGCATACGAACGGAGTGTACAGGCGACCGGCGGATGTGCGCGCACAGTCTTCGCACCTTCTGGAGCAGGGCTGTTAACTCCGGATAATTTTTGAGGAAGCACTGCACCACCAGGTTCAAGGTGTGAGCCAAGCAAGGTATGTGGCTGAGTTTTGAAAGGGCTATGGCTGCCACAAAATTACGGCCGTTATCACTAACTACCTTGCCTGCCTCAAGATGTACACTGCCCAGCCATGACTCAGTTTGTCGCTTCAAGTACTCGGCCAGCACCTCGGCGGTGTGTCTGTCGCCCAAACACATCATCTGCAACACAGCCTGCTGACGCTTTCCACTAGCTGCTCGATAGGGGGACACATCGTGTGCAACAGTGGCAGCTGCAGATGGAGTGCTCGTACAACTGCGCTCTGTGGACGAGCTTTCGCTTCTGGAGGAGGAGGAGGAGGAGGAGGGTCGAACGCCTACAGCCAACTGTTTCCTATACCGTGGGCTAGGCAGCACTGTCCCACCACCGCTGTCCCCTGTGGACCCTGCATCCACCACATTAACCCAGTGCGCAGTGATGGACACGTAACGGCCCTGGCCATGCCGACTGGACCATGCATCAGTTGTGAGGTGCACCTTTCCGCTCACTGACTGCTTGAGTGCATGGACAATGCGGTCTTTCACATGATGGTGGAGGGCTGGGATGGCTTTGCGAGAGAAGAAGTGGCGACTGGGTAGGTCATAGCGTGGTACTGCATAGGCCATGAGTTCGCGGAAAGCTGTGCTTTCCACCAACCGAAAGGGCATCATCTCAAACGAGATTAGTTTGGCAATGTGGGCGTTCAAACCCAGTGTACGCGGATGAGAGACTGAGTACTTTCTTGACCTACTCATAGTGTCTGGGAGGGTGAGCTGGACTTGAGAGCTGCATATGGTGGAAGTAGCGGTGGACAGGGCGGACTGAGAGAGGGTTGATGATGGTGATGGAGTTGGTGTTCTTTCTGATGGCCTAGAATCAGTCTTTCGTTGATATAACAGTGGGATTCCCTGACTGCTGTGGCCTTGCAACGACACCTCAACATTTGCTGCTGTGCTAACCGGTGGGCTTACAGTGGGGGAAACAATGTAGCGTTGCTGACTACCTTCGTTGTGATCAGTTGCACATGTGGCACTTGAGGTTTGGTGTTGTGTCCACGCTTGTAAGTGCATGCTGGTTAAATGTCTAAGCATGCAACTGGTATTCAAATTTTTCAGATTTTTCCCTCGGCTAAAGGTCTTTGCGCACTTCTTACAGATAACCTTGGCCTGATCATGAAGATTTTGTTCAAAAAAGTGCCACACTGCACTCTTCCTACTTTGGCAGACATTTTGCGGCCTAGCACGCTGTGATCTTTTGACCCTCTGGACAAGCTGTCCAGCAACTCTTTTGATGTTTGGAACCTGTCTTCGGAGTGCTCCGGGCCTGCCAGATAACAGCTGTTGCGATGTCGATGTCTGCTGTGGATGCTCCTCATCTGAGCTATTGGAAGCAGCACCCTCTTCCCCCAATGGATGCCAATCTGGGTCAACAACTGGGTCATCCATCACCTCCTCTTCTATGTCATGTGCACCTTCCTCTGTGTCACCGTGTATGGTGGTATAGTGTGCGGGAAGGAGCACCTGAGTCTCATCAGGGTCAGAATCTGGCTCTGTACACTGCGAGGACAATGTAGTGCTCTGAGTGAATGTACCAGCAGAATCATCCATCAGCGGCTGTGCATCAGTGCACTCCATGTCAGATTCATCTTGGCCTGGGTAATTCACCATTTGACTTGATAATCCAGGCATGGTATGTGAAAACAGCTCCATGGAGTAATCAGTAGTATGGCCTGCGTCACCCTTCAATCTTGGTTGGGGTGAAGGACACAAGGAAAGGTGTGGTTCATGAACATGAGCCTCCAATGACGACTCAGTGCTTTTACTTTTTACAACTGAAGAAGAGGAGGCGATAGAGCTGGAGGCTGAGTCAGCAATGTAAGACAAAACTTTTTCCTGATGCTCTGCCTTTAAAAGCGGTTTGCCAACTCCTAGAAAACTAAGCGTTCGAGGCCTTATGTAGCCAGACGATGACGCAGGGTCAGCACCTCCTGCATTCGGTCCTATTTTGCTCTTGCCACTACCATCAGATCCACCACCAACACCATCATTACCAGCTGCCAACCCCCGCCCAATTCCACGGCCTCTTCCACCAGCCTTCCTCATTTTTGGTAGAAATGTAGACAAAATCCAACAAACTATATAGTAATGTAAAACAAGGTACAAGGTCTCTATAGGACAGGGGAGTTTTAGAATTTCTGCGTACACTTTTGGACACTGGACACTTGTGGATCATGTGAGGCCCACTGATATCTGAGCGCTATGTGACACGCTCGATGGCACAGCTGCCTGTGACCAAATTGACGAGAGGATAATGGAGATTTTGAATCTCTGCGTACACTTTTGGACACTGGACACTTGTGGATGGTGTGAGGCCCACTGATATCTGAGCGCTATGTGACACGCTCGATGGCACAGCTGCCTGTGACCAAAGTGACGAGAGGATAATGGAGATTTTGAATCTCTGCGTACACTTTTGGACACTGGACACTTGTGGATCATGTGAGGCCCACTGATATCTGAGCGCTATGTGACACGCTCGATGGCACAGCTGCCTGTGACCAAAGTGACGAGAGGATAATGGAGATTTTGAATCTCTGCGTACACTTTTGGACACTGGACACTTGTGGATGGTGTGAGGCCCACTGATATCTGAGCGCTATGTGACACGCTCGATGGCACAGCTGCCTGTGACCAAAGTGACGAGAGGATAATGGAGATTTTGAATCTCTGCGTACACTTTTGGACACTGGACACTTGTGGATTGTGTGAGGCCCACTGATATCTGAGCGCTATGTGACACGCTCGATGGCACAGCTGCCTGTGACCAAAGTGACAAGAGGATAATGGAGATTTTGAATCTCTGCGTACACTTTTGGACACTGGACACTTGTGGATTGTGTGAGGCCCACTGATATCTGAGCGCTATGTGACACGCTCGATGGCACAGCTGCCTGTGACCAAAGTGACGAGAGGATAATGGAGATTTTGAATCTCTGCGTACACTTTTGGACACTGGACACTTGTGGATTGTGTGAGGCCCACTGATATCTGAGCGCTATGTGACACGCTCGATGGCACAGCTGCCTGTGACCAAAGTGACGAGAGGATAATGGAGATTTTGAATCTCTGCGTACACTTTTGGACACTGGACACTTGTGGATGGTGTGAGGCCCACTGATATCTGAGCGCTATGTGACACGCTCTATGGCACAGCTGCCTGTGACCAAAGTGACGAGAGGATAATGGAGATTTTGAATCTCTGCGTACACTTTTGGA
Organism: Dendrobates tinctorius; assembly: GCF_039654945.1. Lineage (NCBI taxonomy): Eukaryota > Metazoa > Chordata > Amphibia > Anura > Dendrobatidae > Dendrobates > Dendrobates tinctorius. The sequence continues at coordinate 26,287,307 of NW_027361763.1, read as the reverse complement.
CACTGGACACTTGTGGATGGTGTGAGGCCCACTGATATCTGAGCGCTATGTGACACGCTTGATGGCACAGCTGCCTGTGACCAAAGTGACGAGAGGATAATGGAGATTTTGAATCTCTGCGTACACTTTTGGACACTGGACACTTGTGGATGGTGTGAGGCCCACTGATATCTGAGCGCTATGTGACACGCTCGATGGCACAGCTGCCTGTGACCAAAGTGACGAGAGGATAATGGAGATTTTGAATCTCTGCGTGCACTTTTGGACACTGGACACTTGTGGATGGTGTGAGGCCCACTGATATCTGAGCGCTATGTGACACGCTCGATGGCACAGCTGCCTGTGACCAAAGTGACGAGAGGATAATGGAGATTTTGAATCTCTGCGTACACTTTTGGACACTGGACACTTGTGGATGGTGTGAGGCCCACTGATATCTGAGCGCTATGTGACACGCTCGATGGCACAGCTGCCTGTGACCAAAGTGACGAGAGGATAAGGGAGATTGGATTGCTTTTAAAAAAGCAGTTTGCGGAGCAGTGGGTAAACAGCAATGCCAGCGTTTCAGGAAGCCTTAAAAGGCAGCCCAACAACCAACACCACTGATACACCACAATATAGCCTCCCCTTGCACTGCACACACAGTGACTTGTGTGTTGTGCAGGCCAAATCGCTAGCAGCAGAAGCAGTTTTTTTGTCTTCTTCCCTACCTAACGCTCTCCCTACAGAATCAGCAGCAACCTCTCCCTATACTAAGATCGGCAGAAGTAAGATGGCGGTCGGCGTGCACGCCCTTTTATACCCCCTGTGTCGCCCACCAAAGCAAGTCAATCACTTGCATGCCCTTCTGAAAGATGGTGGTGACCCGTGCCTATGTCATCACGTTGCCCACAGTGTCCGTGGATCCTGATTGGCTGAAAAAGAGCGCAAAACAAACTTTTGAAACGCGACTTTGGCGCGTAAGTCGCCGACCTCGTGGCCGACCTCATCCTAGGGTCGGGTTTCGTTTCATGAAACCCGACTTTGCTAAAATTCGGCGACTTTTGAATTTTTTCGACCCGTTTCGCTCAACTCTAATTACAGCATATTATTATGCTAATCTCATAAAGCAGTCTATTTAGTGGTGGCCTAGCCTATATAAACCATCTTGGATTGACTTGGAATTATTTTTCAATAAAGGTACCCCACTAAACAAAATTATTTTCAATCTGCTTATCAAAAAAGGGACTTTCCCTATTAATCATCCTATTTTCTTAGTGATTTCGAAAGCTTGGATGAAATTATTCAGACTTAGAAGGCAAATTGCTAAATCAGAAATCATTAAACGACTCCCTCTTTCTTTGGTTGAGCTTATTGAAGAGTTTAATCTAGATCCACTCTGGGCTGCTTGTGGTGTTACCAAAATTCAAGACATTTACGATGGTAAATTTTTCTACCCATTTATAAAATCGAGGCCACATTTGGGATTCCCTCTTCTGCCTTTTTATAATTCTTAATCTTGTAGAACCTAATAGAGCTTTTTCTGCAGACCAAACCATATCTCTCTGAACCTTCTGTCCTTATGTTAAAAAATTTAGGTTATAATATTTTTTGGAGCATTCAGTACCCTTATAAATGGTTCAACTTGGATCAAACCTTTTGTAAATCACCTTACATGATTAAATGGGAAGTGGACCTCCACCTTTCACTAGAGATAGACGATTGGGAAAAGGCGTACTCTTCCACTATTTCAATGACTCTCCAAGTCATTTTATAAACTATTATCACGATGGTACTATACTCCCTCTAGATTAGCCAAGATCAACTCAGACAACTCCCCAAATTGTTGGAGAGAATGTGGACAGATTGGTTCTCTATTTCACATTTACTGGTCATGTCAAAAGATTAGACCATTGTGGATAGAGGTTGAGTCCTTGGTTGGTCAAATTTTAAGTATTAATGATTTTATTTTAATCCCTCTGTTGGCCTTACTCTCTATGGGCATTGATCAGTTCAATCCATCCTTTAGGCTGGTTTCACATTTGCGTTTTTTAGCGCTGGAAAAAAACGCACACCTGCGCATGCGTTTTTTCCCCTATATTTAACATGGGTGCGCATACCTGCGCGCTGGTAAGCGCATGTATGCGATTTTCATGCTCTGCGTTTTTTTGGGGTGTGCGTTGGGATTTTCCAGACGCAGCATGTTGCATTTTTTGGCCCTGCAAAAAAGCGCATTCGCACATATGCGCACGTTTTGCGCTAAAAATGGCCATTATAGCCTATGGATGCGCATATGTGCGCACTGGCATGCTCATGTATGCGTTTTTTTGCATATGCGTTTTTTTTTTAAACCATGGAATTTAGGGGTTTGGGTTAGAGTTAGGGTTAGTTAAGGGGGTTTAGGGTTAGGGTTATGGTCAGGGTCAGGGTTAGGGTTGGGGTTTGGGTCAGGGTTAGGGTTAAGTATGGTTTTGTTAAGGATTAGGGTCATGGTTAGGGTCAGGATTAGGGTTAAGTATGGTTTTGTTAAGGGTTAGGGTCAGGGTTAGGGTTAGGGTTAGGGTCAGGGTTAGGGTTAGGGTTAGGGTCAGGGTTAGGGTTAAGTATGGTTTTGTTAAGGATTAGGGTCATGGTTAGGGTCAGGATTAGGGTTATGTATGGTTTTGTTAAGGGTTAGGGTCAGGGTTAGGGTTAGGGTTAGGGTTAGGGTCAGGGTTAGGGTTAGGGTCAGGGTTAGGGTCAGGATTAGGGTTAAGTATGGTTTTGTTAAGGATTAGGGTCAGGGTTAGGGTCAGGATTAGGGTTAGTATGGTTTTGTTAAGGGTTAGGGTCAGGGTTAGGGTTAGGGTTAGGGTCAGGGTTAGGGTCAGGATTAGGGTTAAGTATGGTTTGGTTAAGGGTTAGGGTCAGGGTCAGGGTTAGGGTTAGGGTTAGGGTTAGGGTAAGGGTTAGGGTTAAGTATGGTTTTGTTAAGGGTTAGGGTCAGGGTTAGGGTTAGGGTTAGGGTCAGGGTTAGGGTTAGGGTTAGTTAGGGTTTAGGGTTTGGGTTAGGGTTAAGTATGATTTGGTTAAGGGTTAGGGTCAGGGTTAGGGTTAGGGTTAGGGTCAGGGTTAGGGTTAGTAAAGTCATGGTTTGGGTAGTGTGAGGGGCCACCTAAAAATGTTGGAAAAAAACGCAAACGCGGTAAAAACGCGCTAAAAACGCATACAAACGCATAAAAACGCTGCGTTTTTTTCATGCATGCTCATAAAAATGCTTGAAAAAAACGCAGCAGTTGTATGCTTATGTATGCGTTTTTTCAATGCGTTTTTTTGCGGGAAAAACGCGCTGCAAAAAAAAGCAAGTGTGAAACTAGCCTTAGACAACTTATTCTTCAATTTTTTTTTTATCTATCTGTTCTATGTTTTTTATGGATTGATTGCATGGCAATACATTATTTCCCTTTCCTCCTACCCTTTCCCTTTACCAGTTATTATAAATTTTAATAAAATTTATTGGTTAAAGCAGATATTGGCTGGTGATTGATTCATGCGGCATTATTAGAACACCCTATTTGTTATATTGATTGGTGGACCATACAATATAAGCACGTTTTTCCATTTTCTTTTTGTGTCTCCCTTATGTCCTCAGAGGATGTAAGCTTGCGAGCAGGGTCTTCACTCCTTTTGATATCTGTTAAATTATGTATTTACTTTGTTATGTTTTTATTGTCTGAAAGAGTATCCTCCTAAAATATAGAGTGTTGTGAAATATGTTGGTGCAAGAGAAATAAAAAAAAATATTACTACCTGGGAATAGCCATGTAGGCCTACCAGCTGGGCCATTGCGCGAGTCGTGTCAGACTGTAAATCTCCAATGAAACCAATGACTGCATCCTTCTCCATACATGAATAGTTTGGGGCCATCACTGTATGTCCAGACAGTATCTGCAGAACATCCTTTATAACTTTATTTACACTTCCACAAGAGTCATATATGTGATATCCCAGAGTCATATTAGGCAGGATATCTAACCGATTATTAATTTCTTCAATAGCAAAAAAAAAAGCTAAGAGATGTGTATATTTTCTAGGATGAGCCCTAAAAAAACATAAAGGATATTTGTCTGTGTTCTAAGATTATCAAGAGAACAGCAACATAACAAGACATTTTGACTAAAGACATTGAAACATTGATACATCAGATACACATGCTTCTTTTTATTGTTTAGTCAGCTGATGGGAATAATGGTTGTAGGTATGTGGGATCAGAACTTTTGATTACGTATGGACCATGAAACTGGAAGGAACCAGAAATTTCCTCTGCCTATATAGCTGCATTGTATGGCTGTAAGAGTAGGAGTGTGATTATTACAGATTTTTCACGAGGCTTAGGGCCCCGTCACACATAGCGATCTCACTAGCGAGATCGCTGCTGTCACAAGTTTTGTGACACAACAGCTATCTCACCAGCGAGATCGCTATGTGTGACAGCGATCAGCGACTGGCCCCCCTGCCGGTATCGCTGATCAACTTTGAAAGCCCTGGACATTTCTTTGATTGCTGGTCTCCCGCTGGCCAGCACGCATCGAGGCGGGAGAACAGCGATCAGCTGGTAACTAACGAACACATCGGGTATCTAAGGGACGTGCGTCACTTAGAAACCCGATGTGTAACTTAGTTACCAGCGCGCTGATGCAGGGAGCTGGTAACTAAGCAGCTGGCAGCTCATTAGTCGGGGACACAGAAAGTTTCCATTTGTAGGACTATCATTGGTGAGGAATCAACCACTTAGATGAACTAAGAAATTGAGTCAGGGTGTGTGCAAATGGAGAATATCCAGCTTCTGATCTTTGTTTGTATTCTTTCGAAAGAGACAGTTAAAAGAAAAGAATGCTGCCTCAGGAAAGAGAAACTCTTACATTAACCCCTTAATGGCCGCCAATATGTCTTTCAACTGACCTGAGATATAAGATAATAGCTTCCCCATACAGGTAACAATCCAGCAGCTGTCGGCTGTCCACTGCAGCTGATAATTTGCTGCATTAGCCACGATCAGTGTTGCCACCGTCCATATCTGTTAAACCCCTTAGATGCTGATTTAAAATGTGATTACATCATATAAATGGTTAACAGAGTGTTGGGGCTTCATATTTAACTCCATCGGCACCCAGACATCATAATTGTGTGGTCTTGATGGTTGCCGTGGCAGTTCACGACCAAAGAGTGGCCTTACAGTCTGCCGGCTATAGCGGCCTGTTCAGAAGTCAGCGACATTTAGGTGGTAAAAATAAAATTTTTCATTTCCGTCATGCCAACTTTACGTAAATTCCTGAAAATCACCTGAAGGGTTAATAAACTACCTGACCGCAGTTTTCGATATGTCAGGGGGTGCTGTTATTAAAATGGTATCGCTTTTGGGGGGGTTTCCAATATACAGGACCCCCAAAGGTACTTCAAACCTGGATAGCTCCCTAAAAAAATAATTTTGCACATTTCAGTGAAAAAATGAAAACTTACTGCTACATTTTTAAACCTCCTAAAATGCAAACAAAATAAAATAACATTCTACAAATGGTGCTGATGTAAAGCAGGAATGAGGGAAATGTTATTTATTACTGTATTTCTGTGGTATGACTATCTGGATTAAAGTGATAATCGTTCAAAGTTTAAAAATTGCACATTTTTTTACATTTTTGTCAAATTGTTGATTTTTTTTTATAAATAAACACAAAACACATCAACCTAAGTTTACCATTATCATAAATTATAATGTGTCACAAAAACAGTCTCAAAGTCACTGGGATATGTTGAAGAATGTCAGAGTTATTACCACATAAAGTGACATTGGTCAGATTTAACAAGTTTTGCTCTGTCACTAAGGGGCGAAATCCTTCATGAAAAGAGTTATGTTTACAAAACTCAACACATGAATCTTCATCCAAGATTTCCATTTATTTATATAAGGAGCATACAGGACATATAATATGAGGGAGAAATATGCATTACCAGCTGACAGCATCATGTCCTCAAATGCTTTCTCAAAGCTTTTATATTAAGCAAAGGAAATGTAAATTGTATTACCCTTCAGCTTGGTAATAACCACGAAAGTACTGACGATAGTGTCTTAGTGTTCATTTGCATTTCTATAACTGAAGCCATGTGGGTCAAGCATGATAGTTTGAAGTTTCTTCCAATCACACATGTAATAAATGGCTAGATGTAATGACTTTGGTGTCTATGGAAAAATATGCTTTGTGAATCTTGTCAAGCTAGGTTTAGTACAGTATCATGCTGCAACAAACCTAGCTTGACAAGCTCCACAAAGCATATTTTTCCATAGGCACCAAAGTCATTACATCTAGCCATTTATTACATGTGTGATTGGAAGAAACTTCAATTAATGTCCAGGAATACAAAAATATTTGATAGCTTTATGTTTTTTTTTTTAGTTTTGAGTCTCAAAAAGTGGCTTACCTACATTCATCATATTAGAGAGTTTGTCTCACATTTATAAATGGGTAAAATTGCAAACTGATTATAAAAACAAGAAGTTACTGCTTATTAAAAATTCTGCCTGACAAGCAGAAAGCCGGGAGGCTGGAGAGCAGTGGGCTCCTGAAGACAGAAGATGGGACAAACCCTTTAACAGAAACTCTCAGACATGGAGAGAGATTAATCAGCACACTCTACAAACATATATTTTTGGTAGTTTTTTACATTGGAAAAAGTAAAATAAACCGACACACACAAGCCTGAGGCCATAAAGAAACGTCAGTGCTCCAACAGACGACTGGGGTACATGTGCCAGCTTATGTATTCTTCTATGTGCGTGATCTCGGCTCCTCTATAGGTGGTCTACTACAGCTGCATACAATGTATAACCGCAATATGGCTGTATCCATGAGGCCTTACCCTGACTGTCCAGGGCAAACTTTACAAGCATTTGTACTCACCCAGTACACATCGGGTAATAGGTATCTTCTCCATTCAAGTTCCATAGTGACACCCAGGAGTGTACAGTGAAGATCCCTCCTAAGATGAAGTCTCCATCCTGAGAATATTTGTACTCGAAGGTATAAGGTTCCATTACAAGATCACATTGAGCTGCAGGATCCTGTGTCTCAGAAATGCAGAAGGTCACACAAAAAAAGAACATTTGGAAAATTTCCCAAAAATTGTAACCTAGAATGAAGGACATAATCTTGTGCATTATCATTGATTTCAGTGTATCATATGTATCCGCACAGGTCTGCACCATGGAGAAATATCCAGCACTAGATCCAGGGATCTGACAGGGGGAGCTTTATATCTGCAGCCTGTGATACCTCCACTGAGATATACGCATATTGTAAACTTGTCTATTCCCTAGAAAAATACGCAAAATTAGAAAAGTCACAACCACCTGGGACGACACAAAATGGAACGAGGACTTGAGAATGCAAGATTTTAATAAAAGACGATTATTTTCATTTTATTAAAATTACTACAGGGTTTGAAGAATACTTAGAATTGAGAGTCTTCAGTGGCTGAACATTTGTCATAGAACTATTCTTCAAAACAAAGATAGATAGATAGATAGATAGATAGATAGATAGATAGATAGATAGATAGATAGATAGATTAGGACAGTGTGTGTGTTAAAGACGGCAGAACATGCTAAATAAAAATATAAATAAAGCGTGTTCGCCGCCCGGGGTCCACCGTGCGGCAGGTGACAAAACCGCTGCTGAGAGAGGCAGAGCACTAAGGCGGTAAGTGCACAAGGTTGACTGCACCTAGTGCACAAGAGCAAGCTCTGTTGCACACACAGAGCTGCAAGCATAAACTTATGTTGCAAAAGCAGACTGTTTCACACACAGAGCTGCAAGCATGAACACAAATACAAACGCTGAGTCTGTTAGAACTTCACAGAAGCTCAGCGACACAGACGCGGTATAAGGTCACAGGAGTTGCCAAGATTGACGGGACTGACTCCATCTAGACCTACCGTTAGACTTCTGGTCCAGAGGCGTTGCAACCACGAACGCACACTGTGCTGCAGCTGCAGCGCGGCAAGTATAGAGCCGCTGTCAAGGCACTGCCAGAAATGCTGGCGCAATGCAGGACGCTTTAGCTGCTGCAATGGATGAGGCTGGAGCGCGCTGGCGCTAGCGCTGCTACTGGCTGACCCTATCACTCACACATTCGTAATAACCAAGGAGGGGGATATTTAATGAGTCAGACACCAGTCCAAGCATCCGTCATCAAACATACAGCAGCAAGTATGAGAATACTAGCGCATGGTGGAACGGCCATGCGCACTTTTTATAGCATACGGGACCTGATGGAAATCCCCAGAGCCTTGAGCATAACCAATGGAATCAGGAGCAGCAACTGAGCAACTGACTCCCGAACTCCAATGGGAGCTCATCCCATGAGCATGCTCAGAAGAAGGGATGAAGGACTTAGCCTCTGGAGGCAAATGTGAGAATCTGGATTCCTGCATGGGCATTGTAGAAACCAGATTCCTAACTTTACCCACCCTCCTAGGGCCCCCTCTCCCTGAACCCTCCGACCCACCAGCCTGTGCCCGACAGTGGCACAGACCTCAGATTCACCCAAAAGTGAGTCTGATGTCCCAGTAGGTGAAACTGAAAACCAGGACATACGGACGGTATCAGTAGAGGTCAGGTCGCCAGGTCTCAGGAGGGATACCCGGTTGATAATGGGAGCGGATGATTTAGGAGACCGCCGCCGTGTATCGACGGCCATCGCCACACTTCGTTCGGGGAGACTGTCCCGAGCACATAATGTGCATGCCCGAATGAATTTTTTGATGTCCTGAGCTCTATGGGGCCACCAATATGCTCCGGCCAAGAGCTTCAAGACCTGCATGTAGCCTTGGTGGTGAGACGCATTGGATGCATTCGCCCAGGCGAGTACCTGAGCCTTAAGATGAGGAGGGACAAAGGTCTCGACAACCGGTTCGGACTCCGACCATTGCGGGGAGCTGGCTTCCGGAGAAACCGCACATACGTGGCGACAACCACAAACAGATTCCTGGTCTGAGTCCGTATTAAGATTGGTACGAGACACCTCCATGGGCTCAGGAGGTAGAACCTCTGGATCAAGTGGCTCCAGCGGCTCAAAGAATTTGGGAAGCGAAGTACCCCTGCATTTTGAGTGAGCACGCTCCAAGCCGCGGTCCGAAAAACCAAGGTCATTACGCGAGGAGATGGAAATCAACTCTTCCAAGATAGTGGGAATCTCTCTGGTAGAAAGAGCATCTTTGACATGCTCCGCCAACCCTCTCCAAAAGACAGGGATAAGGGCCCTATCAGTACACTCCAATTCAGATGCCAGTGTCCGAAAACGTACGGCTTACTGGCTCACCGAGAGGGATCCCTGAGAGAGTGCAAGTAGCTGCAGGGAGGTGTCGCGCGTGACCCGGTGGCCGAGGAAAACCTGCTTGATGGCGATCAGCAGGTGCACTGCGGTTCGTATATCGGGATCACCATGCTCCCATAACGGCGTAGCCCATTCTAGAGCCTTGCCCGACAGTAGGGATATAATGAATGCTACCTTGGCCCGTTCCATAAGGAACTGTGCAGCCAGCAGCTCCAGATTGATCGAGCACTGGCTTATAAAAACCCTACTGGAGGCGCCATCCCTGGAAAACTTATCAGGCAACAGGAGGCGGGTAAATGTCGGCGCAAGGGTGGACATGGACAAACGCGCTACTGCATCTGTTAATGCCTGTACGGCAGCATCAGTAGCTTGTGCAGCTAAGAGAGACTTCTCAAGAGCGGCCACCCGGTCGACGAGCTGCTTAACACATTGCAACAGTTGCTGCTGATCTGCCATCTCCAGCTAGACCCTGACACTAGTATTATCTTAAGGATGGCGGAACACGCTAAATAAAAATATAAAAAAAGTGTGTTCACCGCCCGGGGTCCACCGTGAGGTAGGTGACAAAACCGCTGCTGAGAGAAGCAGAGCACTAAGGCGGTAAAGGCACAAGGTTGACTGCACCTAGTGCACAAGAGCAAGCTCTGTTGCACGCACAGAGCTGCAAGCATAAACATATGTTGCAAAAGCAGACTGTTTCACACACAGAGCTGCAAGCATGAACACAAATACGAACGCTCAGTCTGTTAGAACTTCACAGAAGCTCAGCGACACAGACGCAGCATAAGGTCACAGGAGTTGCCAAGACTGACGGGACTGTCTCCGTCTAGACCTACCGTTAGATGTCTGGTGCAGAGGCGTTGCAACCGTGAACGCACACTGTGCTGCAACTGCAGCGTGGCGAGTATATATAGGCGCTGGCAAGGCACTGCCAGAAATGCTGGTGCAATGCAGGATGCTTTAGCTGCTGCAATGGATGAGGCTTGTGAGTGCTGGCGCTAGCGCTGCTACTGGCTGACCCAATCACTCACACATTTGTAAAAACCAAGGATGGGTGTTGTGAGTTCATTCTCCCCTACACCTTTGATGTCTGATGAACTCCCTCTGCTGGTGAAGAGAGGTAGTGAAATTGATTGGGATGGGAAGAACCTGTCATCTGAACAGGCGGAGTGTGATTGGACATCTGGAATTTCTGAGTGGATATAAGGCAGCCGATGCCCTGCAGGGCTGCTGGTGATCCTTTCTGCTCTGAGCTCTTGCATCCAGTTTTGTTCCTGTCTACTAAAAGCTAAGTTTTTGCCCTGCTAATATTCCATGAGATTTTGTCTGGTTTCCTTAGTGTTTGTATTCAGCCAGTCCTGGTTGGGACTGGCTGAATTCCATTTTTGTCTCTGATCAGTTGATCTCTTTGCTCTGTTTGCAGAATATACCTGAGTGCTGATATAGTGATTTTGAAGTCTAGTGACTTCAGGGCCTTTTTCCCTATCAGACGGTTGGGACATTTTTGGTAGGGTTTTTTGCGGATTGCAGCCAGCATCTTTTATGTCCTGTCCTATCTAGTTAGTTGGGCCCCATCGTTTGCTCAGCCTGTCTTTCTGTCTGTGTTTGTGTTTTGATCTGTTTTTCACCGACAATACATGTTGGGGGCTGTCTTTTGGTTTGGGGTCTGCTCTGGGGCAGTTTAGATTTCCCCTTTCTTACTTTAGGCTTATGTAGTTCTCCGGCTGTGACGAGGGGTCTAGGGCACCGTAGGAACCCCCCACGGCTACTGTTAGTTGTGGTGTATAGGATCAGGGGTCTGCAATCCGATAGCTACCAACCTCTCCGGTTTTCTGGACTTAGCATGTATTTTTGTTTTCTCCTCCTCGGGTGACTCATTCATAGCAGAGGGGGATATTTAATGAGTCAGTCACCAGTCCAAGCATCCGTCATCAAACATACAGCAGCAAGTATGAGAATACTAGCGCATGGCGAAATGGCCATGCGCACTTTTTATAGCGTACGGGACCTACCGGAAATCCCCAGAGCCCTGAGCATAACCAATGGAATCAGGAGCAGGACCTGATCACCTAACTCCTGAACTCCAATGGGAGCTCATCCCATGAGCATGCTCAGAAGAAGGGACGAAGGACAGCCTCTGGAGACAAATGTGAGAATCTGGATTCCTGCATTGGCATTGTAGAAACCAGATTCCTAACAGTGTGTGCAGCTTGTATTTAATTATTAAATATTTATTTTTCAGAAAAACATGTTGTGGGTTCCTGCATAATTTTTTTTAAACAGCAGAGGGAAAGCCAACGGCTGGGGGCAGATGTTGATAGCCTGTGAAGGGAGTAATGCCCAGAGAAATTCTAAGGCTATTAATATCTGCTCACCGCTGTATACTTAGCATTTACTGGTTGTTAAAACAGGGACTCCTCAAAAAATGCATAAGCTCCCCCTATTATTAATAACCAGCAAAGGCTAGGTAGACAGCTGTGGGTTGATATTAATAGCCTAGGAAAGGGCCATGGATATTGTCCCCTCCAGGCTAAAAACATCAGCTGTATCCTGCCCCAGAAAATGAGCATCTACAAGATGTGCCAATTCTGGCACTTAGGCTGGTTTCACATTCGCGCTTTTTAAGCGCACGCACGGCCGGGGGTAGCTCCGCCCCCGAGCCGGCTCTCTGCCCGGCGTGCCCGCCCCTTCCTTGTAGCACCGCCTCCTAGCGCACAGCGGCGCCTGCGATCGGCGCACCCTATCTTTAGCATAGGGTGCGCAGATCGTGCGCAGGCCGTGCGCTAGTTGCGCTTTGACCTGCGCTGCGCACTTTTGATGGTGCGCCGTGCACGCCAAAATCCGAAAAGTTTGATTTTGGCGCGCACGGCGCACCGTCAAAAGTGCGCAGCGCAGGTCAAAGCGCAACTAGCGCACGGCCTGCGCACGATCTGCGCACCCTATGCTAAAGATAGGGTGCGCCGATCGCAGGCGCCGCTGTGCGCTAGGAGGCGGCGCTACAAGGAAGGGGCGGGCACGCCGGGCAGAGATCCGGCTCGGGGGCGGAGCTACCCCCGGCCGTGCGTGCGCTTAAAAAGCGCGAATGTGAAACCAGCCTTAGCCTTGCTTTTCCCACATGCCCGGCAGCATGGAGGGAATGGAGCTACTGGAGTTATAGTTGGAGGGTTTTATGTCACCTATGCATTCAATATATAACATCAAGGCAAGAGATTAGTAATGGAAACGTATCAATAAGACACCTCCATTACTAACATCATAGTCATATTGTATAAAAACACACACTTTCAGAATAAAGTCCTTTAAATGAAAGAATGACACAGACTCCTTTAATAAATCTTAATTAAACCATACTTGCTGCATCACCCATTCCAGTGATGCCATTGTCTCCTGCAAGGGAATTAAAATAACAAACAAAAATATTTCTCACCTTTCCACAGAGAAGGTAATAATTTATTTGTCCCACAATGGGTCTAGCTCTGCTACTTCTAGATGGCAGTCTGCATGGTTGCATGATGCGACCATACAGCCTGATATCCGGCAGAGACACTAAGCAGCATCTGCTACTGCTGCCCATTGTCTCGTGGTGAACTTCTATAACTTATCTGACGTCACTGCAAGCTTGAGAACGGTTGAAGATTTTGAGGCCCAGCCTCTTGGCTACTGCCACTGGACCATGTGGAAGATTTTGTGGTGCTGCTTGTGAACACTATTGATGAGCAAATTTGTTTGGAAAATGATTGCCAAACAAATTTGTCACATTCGGATTCGTGATCGGAAACATGAGCAAAAAGTTATAAAATTGGGAAAAATCGGTAACATTCTGCAAAAGTGCGGAAAAACATTTGCTTTGCCATAAAAGTATTTTCAGAACATTAGCAATGATAATGGTGGTGTATCATGAGCGATTGGAACGTGTTTGATGAGGGGAGGGGGTTTGCAGAGCTCAGAGGCATGGCTTTCTTGCAAACAGTCATTTTTTCCCCTAACTTTATGTGTGCATATTGCTGCTAGCCAATTAGGGCGCAGGAATCACCCACAATGTCCTGAAACAGCGGCTTGTGTCATTGGCTGCTGAATTCACGTCACTCTCCATATAAATAGCGGACATCTTGTTGTAGTGCCATTTTGATACTGTAACAGCGCAGAGAGGCTGCTCCTGATGCTGCCACTCTTAACAGCATGATTTTAGCTAGTTAGTTAGGCGGTTGCATATCAGTCAGATAGTTAATACACACAAAGGTTGTCCTAATGGTAAAAAGTGGCTGGCACTTCAAAGACAGACAAACACAATTCCGGACTTTTCCAAAGGGCCAAATGAAGAGAACCAGAATAGTAAACTGAAAGGATTATACTTCATTGATACATAGTAAAAATTTAAGAAAGGTAAAAACGTGTACAAATAACAAAAACCCGGAGTGCTCTAACCATTGGGGACACTGTACTGTATTATTGTTATGCCATAATCAATGCTGAGAAGAATTACATGGAAGCCATAAGATAATGTAATAACCTGTATTCAGATCAGTGATCACTTGTGGGTGTAATACATGAACTATATTTATTACTCGGTAAGGCAAAAGTACTATAAAGGTCAATAAATATAATAAAAACATATTACCATAATTAAGAGTACAGGTGCCGCTGTCAGGGGACTCCCTGCTTCCTTGGCCCGACGCATGTGTTTTGCCCAGCAGATTCGGGGGGCATGTCCGTGTTTCACCCCCCCTGAAGAAGCTGGGCGAAACTAGCTCATCGGGCCAAGGAAGCAGGTAGTCCACTGACAGTGGCACCTTATTCACAATCTTGGTGCTAAGGTCTGTATGACATGAGTTATATTTCTAAATGTTATTTTCAGCCGTAGATCCTGCTCGTGGTAATGGCAATAGAATAATCGGTGGATTAATATGATGCCAATAGAGATAGGGCTGACTGAAACATATATATTGTTAGATCTATAGCGCAGTATTATTGGTGTTTGCCTTTGGGTAGCATAGAAAATTATTTCAGTAGAAAACATTTAATATACTAAAACGTATTTGTGGAATGATAGCGTCATCTTATGGCCAAATATGAATAGCAGTTGCTAATTGTTTTTTTGAATCTCATCTTTGTATAGGAGATAATATTTATACCACTAAGCAATTTTCTTGAACTATGAGATTAATTGAAGAGCAATTATAGCACACAGCACTTTATATTTGGATTTGTGATTATATGCTTATTAATATTTTTTTGTTTTTGTGATTCCGCTGCAAGATAAGTTTAAAAAATATTAATTTGATAAATATGTCGCTCAAATAGTCATTTGTGGACTTCCAACAGCTTCTGTTTTTCCAGTACATTTTTCCTGAAATTCTTAAAGTATTTTTTAGGCTATGTGCGCACGTTGCGGAACTCCCACGGAAGTTACTGCGAGAATTCCGGAATTCCATTCCGCAGGAAAACCTCATTTTAAATTCTCATGATTTTCCCGTGGAAAAACTAGCGATTTGCAAGCGTAATTAATTTGCAGAATGCTATCGTTTTCCAAGCGATCTGTAGCATCGCTTGAAGAACTGATTGACAGGTTGGTCACACTCGTCAAACAGTGTTTGACGAGTGTGACCAACTTTTTACTATAGAGGCTGCCTATGTGGCATCAGTAGTAAAAGATCTAATGTTAAAAATAATAAAAAAAATAAAAAATCATGTTATATTCACCTTCCGATTTCCCTCGAAGCGTTCCCGATCATCGCGATGCTCCCGTTCCCAGTAATGCCTTGCAAGACCTTTGATGATGTAGCGGTCTGGGGATACTGTAGTGGTCTCACGAGACCGCTACATCATCAAAGGTCCTTGCCGCAAGGCATTACTGGGAACAGGAGTTGGTGGGAGCATCGGTAAGGCAGCGCAGGACGCTGGAAGGTGAATATAACCCGATTTTTTATTTTAATTCTATTTTTTACAGGGATATGGTACCCGCAGCCTGGAGGAAAGTCTCCTCTCCTCCACCCCCTGGGTACCATCCGCACATGTTCTGCTTACTTTTCGCATGGTGGGCACAGTCACATGCAGAAAGTAAGCAGAACAATGCATTCCTATGTGGCAGAATCACCGCGATTCCGCGAAATTAATGAGCATGCAGTGTATTTTTCCGTGATGCGATTCCACCGTGGGAAAATCTGCAGCATTAGCACAGCATTGCAGAATCCCATAGGATTGCATGGGATGCTTTTTTTGCATTTTCGCGGCAAAATTGCGTGTTAAAAACCGCCGCGAAAATGCAAAAAAATCGCAACGTGTGAACACAGCCTTAATCATGTATTAATATATTTATTTATTTTAATTGAATCTTTTTTGTGTCATTTCAAATTATTTTTTTGTTCCTCCAATTCATGAGGTATATATAAAAAATAAGTGGTTAAAATTCATGCTAAATAAGTGCAGCCCGTGATATATGGGCATTTGTGATATAAGGACCTTTGTATAACCCTCGCTGTTTAGTAGTTTAATTCTCCAACCCCTGTTGTCTAGTAGTTTTGCTATCCAACTTATGATGTGTAGTGGTTTATTTCTCCATCCCCAAGCACCCTGCAAGCCTTGGGGATTGCGAGACTTGTGGAGCAGCCCCTTCTCCAACTGCCCTAATAGCCACCAGAGTCACCCAGTGCCCAGTCATCTAGATGTCACTTTCCTGTCCATGCTCTCTCATCCAGGTGTCATTGTTGAAATGCACCCTAGCAGACATAGAATTTTTCAGGGAATGGGTGATGTTGTCTGCGACTTGTTGCTCTAGTGCAGGCACATCTTATCTTTTCTTAGTAATGGTGACTGGGCAGCTGGTGCTGGGGGGACTGCGATGGCCATCAGCTTTCGGAAACCATCTGTATTCATAAGGTGGAAAAACTGCATTTCTGTGGCCAACAGATTGAAGTGGCCATGCAAAAATCAATAGATCACAGGTCATGAGTCAACAAGCTCTCTGATCTTTGTAGCGAATAGCTCTCAGCTGGCCCCTATCATCCACACAATGACACGATTGGACAGCACATCATCCAAGGAGGCCGCAGGCTCTTCAAAAAAAATACTTCTCAGAAAAGCAATAGCGAGCATATGGCTTATCCACCTCAGAATACAACACATGGAATATGTGTATATACTGCCATATGATCACTGCTAACTACACCATGTGCAAAATTATTAGGCAAGTTGTATTTGAGAGGATTCTTTTTATTATTGAATAACAACTATGTTCTCAATCAACCCAAAAGACTCATAGGTATCAAAGCTTAATATTTTTGGAAGTTGGAGTGGTTTTTTTTTTAGATTTGGCTATCTTAGGAGGATATCTGTTTGTGCAGGTAATGATTACTGTGCAGATTTATTAGGCAACTTAATAAAAACCAAATATATACCCATCTCACTTGTTTATTTTCACCAAGTAAACCAATATAACAGCACAAAATGTAGAAAAAAACATTTCTGACATTCAAAAACAAAAGAAAAAAAATCAGTGACCAATATAGCCACCATTCTTTACGATGACACTCAAAAGCCTTCTATCCATGGATTCTGTCAGTTGCTTGATCTGTTTACGATCAACATTGCGTGCAGCAGCCACCACAGCCTCCCAGACACTGTTCCGAGAGGTGTACTGTTTTCCCTCCCTGTAGATCTCACATTTTATGAGGGACCACAGGTTCTCTATGGGGTTCAGATCAGGTGAACAAGGGGGCCATGTCATTATTTTTTCTTCTTTTAGACCTTTACTGGCCAGTCACACTGTGGAGTATTTGGATGCATGTGATGAAGCATTGTCCTGCATGAAAATCATGTTTTTCTTGAACGATACCGACTTCTTCCTGTAACACTGATTGAAGAAGGTGTCTTCCAGAAACTGGGAGTTGAGCTTCACTCATCCTCAACCTGAAAAGGTCCCAAAAGTTCATATTTAATGATACCAGCCCATACGAGTACCCCACCTCCACCTTGCTGGCGTCTGAGTCGGAATGGAGCTCTCAGCCCTTTACTGATCCAGCCTCGGGCCCATCCATCTGGCCAATCAAGAGTCGCTCTCATTTCGTCCGTCCATAAAACCTTAGAAAAATCAATCTTAAGATATTTCCTGGCCCAGTCTTGACGTTTTATCTTGTTTCTTGTTGAAAGGTGGTGGTTTTTCAGCTTTCCTTACGTTGGCCATGTCCCTGACTATGGCACACCTTGAGCTTTTTGATACTTCAGTAAAGTTGCAGCTCTGGCAAAACTGGTGGCAAATGGCATCTTGGCAGCTTCACACTTGATTTTCCTCAATTCATGGGCAGTTATTTTGCGCCTTTTTTTTTCAACGTGACCCTGTTGGATATTTGACATGAAACACTTGATTGTTCAGTGATCACGCTTTAAAAAGTTTGGCAATTTCAAGACTGTCCCTCTGAAAGACATCTCACAATTTTTGACTTTTCAGAGTCCGTCAAATCTCTCTTCTGACCCATTTTGCCAAAGGAAAGGAAGTTGCCTAATAATTAAGCACACCTTATTTAGGGTTTTGATGTCATTAGACCACACCCCACCTCATTACAGAGATGCAAATCACCTGATTTACATAGTTGGCAGTTGGCTTTCAAGCCTATACAGCTTGGAGTAGGACAACATGTATAAAAAGGATAAATGTGATCAAAATACTCAGAACTGCGTGCTGTTGGGCGAAGGCTGAGGACATAAAGTTTCCCTCTGCCCCAGAGTCCACGCAGACCTCTAGCTCCCAGGCGGAAGCACCGTTCTCTAACGTCCCTCGGAAGGACAGATTGGAGGAGAAAGTTCCTTTATCAAGTAGACCTCCTCCAACTACCATTGGACGCAATCGTTTTTCTGACCGCTGAGGGCACCTGTTAGCCAGGTGACCAGACTGTCGACACTGGTAACAGCGTGCGGAGATTTGCACCGGGCGCGACTTGGGACCGGTGCAAGACACCTCCATAGGCTCTGGAGGCATGACTCCATAGCAGGGGGTTCATAGGTTTAGAGAAGGCGCGAGCCAACCTAACCCTCTGTCTGGATTGTGCATGCTCCACGGAGATCTATGCGGGTGAAAAGGGTGATCAGCTACCGGGAACCTACCTGGTAGCTGGAGCATCTTTAACATGCTCCACCAACCCTCTCCAAAACACAGGGACTAGTGTCTTATCAGGCCATTCCAGCTCGGAAGCCAGTGTCTGGAAGCGGACGGCATAATGGCTGACTGAGAGGGATTCCTGTGTTAGTGCTGGTAACTGGAGAGAGGTGTCGTGAGTGACCCATGGCCCCAAAAAGACCTGCTTTAGGGACATTAGAAACGGAGCAGCGCTTAGAACCACGGGGTCACCACTCTCCCACAGTGGAGTGGCCCATTCTAACGCCCTGCCCGACAGGAGGCAGATGATAAACCCCACCTTAGCCCGCTCGGAAGGGAATCGCATGGCCAGTAACCCAAGCTGGATAGAGCACTGACTCAAGAATCCGCTACAGGTGGCGCTGTCACCTGAGAACTTGTCGGGCAACGGGAGATGGGATAATGTCGGGGCAGGAATGGACATAAAGGCGTGGGAGACCGACTCTGCTGCTGCCTGGACGGCGACTGCAGTGATGTCCGCAGCTGAGGCTGAGTGCTCGAGAGCGGACAACCTGCCCTCCAGCTGCTGGACATATTGCTGCAGGTGCTGCTCGTCCATCATTGTTAGCCAGGTCCTGGCACTACGATAATGTTACGGGGCTGGCGAAACGCAACAAATAATAAGGATGAAATAATATATAAGGTGTGTTATCAGCCCAGGGCCCACCGTGCAGAGGTGACCAACTGCTGCTAAACAATGAGGGAAAAGCGTGTAGGAGTAAGGCCGGACACCGGTGTGTAACCACTCAGCCAGTGCTAACAGACACATGCGCCGTTACTTCATGTAACACGTGCCTGCCGGCGAACAACCGCAACCTGTTAATGTCACAGGTCACGGGGTGTGAACCACTACTGCAACGTGTGCAGTTTCCCTGACGAACATCACTAACCAGCCTAATAACCGGGCTGGAAAGCGCTACTAAAGCATACGGCATAACTAGCGGACGCTGCGATAGCAGTGGCCAAGTAGGCCTATACTGGCAGACGAAATCATAAGAGGCAAACGATGAGGAACACTGAGGCGCTATGCAGTGTCAGAGCTGCTGTGCTGACTCCAATTCCTATCCCTAACACAGGCATAATATCAGAGGAGGTGGAATTATAATGCATCTGTCACCAGGCTCATTCATCCATCATCACACATACACTTAGTACTATAGCCTCAGAGTCTATCATAGCGCATGGCGGGACGGCCATGCGTGCCTTTTATAGCTGTGCCCTTCCGGGACCTTCCTTATCCTCCAGATGGTCCAATATGAACTGGAGAAGGATCTGAGCATGTGACTCCCGATCCCCAATGGGAGATCGTCTCCTGAGCATGCTCAGTGGAGAGAAGGGAGAACTTAGACTTTGGAGTCTTTTGCTGCTGGACAGGTTGCATTGCCATAACTGGACCAGAGGTGGCAGCAGCAACCGAACCCGCGATGCTGGTGTGGACAGAACACCAGGATCGTGGAGTCTGCTGAGCAGGCACCAGTGCGGCCGGAGGGGAATGAGAGACTGTAGATAGCAAGGCTCGGGATTCCTGCTGTGCAACGCCCGGAACTCGACGCCTAAGAGTGTATGCCTTCAGCTCCCTTGTGGCCAGTGGGTGAAGATACCAAGACAGAGGTTTGCTCATCCTCTAACCTGGAAGAGGTGGTCCAGTTTTTTCAGGGTAACGGGCTGAAGATGCTTTCTGACTGTATGCCTTCAGCTTCCATGTGGCCAGTTGGTGAAGATACTGTTAGATTTTGGTGGTCTCAACAGACCCTTAGTATATCGGATGGTTGCCAAATTAGGTAAGCTTTGATCAGAGCAGTGTGATGCAAAAAATGAACACAGAAGACAAGCTTCTGAATCCAAATTGCATACCATTTATTCATACTTGTCTAGCTTATATACCCTGCTGGGAGGGTGTACACATTAGCTCATCTCTATGCTCTGCCCATGTCAAAATTTGTTATGAAATCATTTACTACAGTATAATATCCTAAAATGCATTAGTAAGCGCTGGTCATTACACAGATAAGCATACTTTAGTATCCATGAGGTGATTTTCCGCTTACCGATAAGAAGGAACAGGTGTTCCATTATGCAAGTCCAATCATTGCCATTATTAGTTCTATCTTACTAAGGTTTATAGCTTTCATAGAATCATAGAATCGTAGAGTTGGAAGGGACCTCCTGGGCCATCTGGTCCAACCCCCTGCTCAAAGCAGGATTCGCTAAATCATCCCAGTTAGATGTCTGTCCAGCCTCTGTTTGAAGACTTCCATTGAAGGAGAACTCACCACTTCTCGTGGCAGCCTGTTCCACTCATTGATCACTCTAACTGTCAAAAAGTTTTTTCTAATATCTAATCTGTGTCTCCTCCCATTCAGCTTCATCCCATTGCTTCTAGTCTTTCCTTGTGCAAATGAGAATAAAGTTGATCCTTCTACAATGTGACAGCCCTTTAGATATTTGTAGACAGCTATTAAGTCTCCTCTCAGTCTTCTCTTTTGCAAACTAAACATTCCCAAATCCTGCAACCTTTCCTCATAAGACAGGGTTTGCAGACCGGTCACCATTCTGGTCGCTCTTTTCTGAACTTTATCTGATTAATTATATGACTATGTGCTATTAGCTACCTCAATCAATACGGTGCTAAGCGGTGGCATGGCACTAAAGAGATATTATGAGGGATAATTTAGCTCATGTCATATTGACCCAGGGAGATGTACAACTCACCCAACATGTCAAATAGTGTCTTTCTGTGTTTTTATATATATGATTCTGTATATGGAAGAAATGTCTTAGAGGGATCTCTGAATACCCTATCAGTCCCCCCTTTTGAGAATAGATATGATTTTACCCTTAACCTACGGGTACATTCAAAGGCCTAGTGCCAGTGTCGGACTTCCTAACCTTTTTATTCTTCCGAATTCGCCATATAATGGGGTGATCGTATCCTATTCACAACTACAGTATTTTGTCATAATCATTACTGCAAGGTCTCAGTCCAATATACATAGTCTTGGTAACATAGTAACATAGTAACATAGTTATTAAGGTTGAAGGGAGACTTTAATGGATACATCAATCAGTTTCTGAAGTAGTTCTCTGATTCATGGGATACAGCAGCAGCCACAGGTCACAAGTATAGCTGTCACAATTGCCAGGGAGATGAGAAGACTGGATACAAGTTGCTTCCATCTTCCAAACCATGATACCAAGCCAATCAGTGAACGGGTTGTTGATACCAGAATTTTCTGCCAATTCATCAGACAATGATGTAAGACCCTCCAATGCTTTTGTGATGCTCCCATGGGGGGCTGTATTACTGGGGATAAAAGTGCAACAATAAGTACCAAACATTTTACAGACTCCTCCCTTTTCCGCTAGCAACATGTCTAAGGCCATTCTATTCTGCCATGTCATTAAAGAAGTTGGGGCTAATTGTTCGGCTACACCCTTTATTGCCTCCCTAGTGTAGTTTATAAACCTTTGCTGATTGCAGTAAATGTAATTTATCCAATCCACATTCTTATTCAGTGTAACCCACCAAAAGAAAACTGATTCAAATCCTGCTGCGATCTGATTCCTAGCTTTATACTCCTCCGGTACCTCTCTAGGAACCCCTATGCTGTCTATGTAGATTCTTAGATCAAAAGACCCAGCAGGTACCAACCTTTTGTTTCTGCATAGAGTTTTAACATCCATGTTACCCCTTTTTATCTCTTCTGATGAAATTATTTGGAATGGCATAAGTACCTGGGCTAGTGCACAGCTGCCAGTCCAATTTGTTGGCAACCCGGCTCTCTGCCAGAGTTGGGTCTCAGGATTCATTGGTTGCCGTGGTTGCATAACT